>NC_134719.1:33908560-34211590 GCF_049634645.1 Pelodiscus sinensis | reverse complement strand
AGGCCAATGCCCCACAGAAAAATCAGTCAGGGACCATACAAGTGAGAAGTAAAAAAAACCCAACCTCTCCAAAAAGCCCCAACACTCACTGACTTAACCCCGAGACACCTTTACTCCCCTGGTGCTCCAGCCCCCTGTGGAGGTGAGGGGCAGGGAAGACTAAGGTTCAATGCCTCAGGCCAGATTAACTTTTCTGCGGTTCCAGGAGTAGTGGATTTTGTGGGCCCTCTCTAGGCTCTGGGGTACAGCCAAAAATGAGGGGTCCAGTGTGCAGGAAAGAGAGGCCAGTGAGCAGCATAGGGATGGGAGTACAAGTTCCGGGTGGGAGGTAGGGTGCAGGAGCAGGATGTGCTTAGGTGTCTGGCCAGGAGGAGGAGAGGCAGGGTCTCAGTGTGGAAGGGGACCAGGGGGTGCCGGGTCTGGACAGCACTTACTTCCTCCCCCCCCCCCCCCCAGTCTGTAACAGGGTGTATTCCTTGTAACCGTCATTCCCAAGTGGCAGCTCCACACAGGTCATAGAATAAGTTAGTGGCCCATGGGCCAAGTGTGGAATGGAGCCCACTCCTTGCCCGAAGCACAGGGAGTCCAGCTGGCAGGTCTAGGCAGGTTGGCCAGGATCCAGCCCTCTGGCACCAGGGAGAAGGTACTCAGACCTATGGGCCTCTCCATAGGGTACGAGTGTTTGGCGTGCTTGGGGGGGGCACGGCCATGGCAACAGCCGGTCCTTCATGGGCAAGACGGTGGCTGGGTCTGCTTTTGAGCCCCGCGTTGCTCTCATGCTCCCTGTCTCAAGCATGGCTTTCCCCTTCTCCTTTCCACTGGCTGGATTCTAGCCAATGGAGCAGCAGAAAAAGCCTGCAGGCAGCAAATCTGTGCACTTCTTTGTTCCTCCAGCTGGAGGAGAGGGAGAATGTGCGGTGGCTCCAGCTCTTTCACCAATCGTGCAGCGAGGTTCAGGGCTTTTTCCACACACGCACATCCCACCCCTGCAGGAAGCCAGCGCTGGCTCCAATCTTACAAGGGACACGAAGCTGTAGCAGCAGCAGCACGGACTCCCCATTGCAGGGGGAGAGGGAGCGAAGTGGGGAGCTGAACTCGTGCAGCAAGCCATATTTGGCTCCTAAGTGAGCCATACATGGCTTGCGAGCCATAGGTTGCCAACCCTTATCTAGAACAATCCATCAGTCTAGTTCAGTGATTCCCAACCTGTAGCCCGTGGACCCCTGAGGGTCCACCAAGGTACTTTAGGAGGGCTATAGAAAGTTTTTAGAAGTAAAGATAGGGACCATCCTTATTTTTCTTTTCTTCTCCCCCTCCACCTTCCCAAAGCATGAGAGGGCAGCAGCCATGAGCGCTGGGATGCGACTTCCTTTTGATCCCATTCTCCAGTAGCTAAGGGAGCATGGGGAAAGTGCTTGCACGCCATGCATGCCTCTCCTGCCTGGCTGGCGTGTGAGTCATGCACAGGATGCAAGCGCTTTCCCCTCACTCCTTAGCATCTGGGGAACAGGATCAAAAGCAAGCCGCAATCCAGAGCGCAACAGGCAGCAGCTGATGGGACATGAAAAGCTCCGTGCACTGCAATCTGCATATCCCTTAGCCCTCGCTGAAGCTGAGATGCTGCGACTGTGCTCTGGAATCAGTTTATAAATACAGCACTCACTTTTTACTGTTTTTTCCTCTTTTGAATCCATCACCCTGCTCTAATCATTCAAAGCTATTAGGGTAGTGGGAAGGGTTTAAGTGGGCTAGCAAAAATGGATCATGTGGGGGTCTGTGAAATTTTAATAGACTGAAAATGCGTCTGTATGCTCAAAAAGTTTGGGAACCACTGGTCTGGTTCTTTATAAGCTCTCCTTTCCAGTCTCAATAAACCTATGGTTTTTCCATTGTAAAAATGAATACCAAAATAGCATGGCATTAAAGTCATGTTGAAATGGTTGGAAACAGCACTATCACAGGGCAAAAAAGACAAGGCAATATTTTTCATGTTGTGATCAAAGCGCATATGATAGAAAAAAGCTTATTAACAACAAAATTACTCAAATTAATATAAACAGGCAAGGAGATTCATTTATTCATAATGTTAACAACCTGGTAATGAGAAGTTTCATCATTTATCAATTCTAGATTTTTAAATTCCCTTTAGGTGCTTCAATATAAATTGGGTATTTGATAAACAAAACAATACCTGAATGAACATGAACAGTAGAAAAGCAAAGAAAGGAAATCAAAGAGAAGAAAAAAGGAGAGAGCAAGGGAGAAAAGACAGAAAAAGATCAAGACAAATGGATGAAGATGGAGAACACAAAAGGAAAATTCTCTCAGTCTGTAAAGAAATGTATCAGTGAAAATGAGAGGGTTTTGAGAGAGTAAATGAAATGAAAGGGAAAAAAAGCAAGCAACATAAGATGTGTCTGAAGTCTGCTTAATCAAATTTGCTTTAAAAATTGATTAATTTTTTTGCATCTCTGTTAACGTGGGTTCTGAGTTACAGCAACAGCTGTAGTCAAGCAGGTCCATGGATACTGCTGGACCAGAGCGCCCCGGTTGGCCAGGTTCAGAAGTGCAGCCTGGGCCAGGCTGGTGTGGTGGGGACTGCATGCTCAGCTGGGGCTGGAGGTAGCAGGGCTGGTGACTGGGCACACAGCCTAGTCCGGCACCATGGGGAGGGGGGGGGGTTCAGCCACAACCAGGGCTGGCAGTAGGAGGCGCAGCCCCAGCAGAGGCTGGAGACAGCAGGACTGGCTCCCAGATGGGGCTGGTGCAGTGGGAGGAGGGGGAGGCGCAGCCCATGCCAAAAATAGCATAGAGGAGAGCTAGAGGCAGAGGGGCCAAAGGTAGGGAGTGCAGCTTTCGCCAGCAACAGAACTTAAGGCTCCCCACTTGGCTGTGACTTCCCCTGGTCCAGCAAACTCTGTGGTTTGGCACCACTCAGGTCCCAAGGGAACCAGACCATGGTCCCACCCATACATACATAACTGCCTGGAGCAGGCAAAAAGTATTGGATTTCCTCAACCTGTGGGCGAAGAGGCTTTGCAAGCAAAGCTACAGGCCAGCCATAGAAATATTGACATCTGCAAGAAGACTGCATGGGGCAAAGAAGCACAACGGGGCTCAGCAGCAGTGCTGCAAGAAAGCAAAAGGAACTCCATCAGACATACCAAAAGGTGAGGCAGGATAACAAGAAATCTAGTGCTGCCTCACAAACCTGCCATTTTTACAATGAACTGCACACAGTTCTTGGTAGAGTTCCCAGCAGCACCCATCTACAACTGTGGACACTTTGCAGGAGCCCAAAGCAAAGACTGCTGCTAACAGTGAAAAAGAAGAGGAAGGAGAGTACACAGCAAAGGACTTAAATCATGCTGTGAGCACAACATTACATATTTAAAATGATGCCATGCCATCCACAACTTTAGAGAACAGAGGCACTGACTTTTTTTTAAAATATTTTGTCTTAACGTTATGCCAATAGAGAATAAATTCAAACAACAGTATGGTAATCTAGTTACACAATCCACATCAGATCAGTATCCTGTGCTCAGGTGGAGGTAGATGAAACAAAGGTGCAGACAGCCTCTGCTTTTCAATTCTTTGGTTTTTCCAGCTTGGCAGCGAGTCACGCAGAGCACTTCATTTTTCTAAATAGGGATGTCCCTTTTGTTCTTGAGAGATCTTGATGAAACTTTCATGAAAATATGGTGCAATTCTCTCCTGCATTTGTATACACATAGTAGCTTTGTTTCTTCCTGCACTAGGAGAATTTCCTATGCCACTCTGTGATGAGTTCCACCGGCACCATTGTAGTGAAGGGATAAGCAGCATATGGGACCAGGCAGCTTTGGGATACCAGTAGCAGCTGGTTCTGTGTCTTGATCACCCTCATATAGCCAAGATCATTCCACCCTGAGAAAATATTGCTAATATAATTGCACTTGCCCTATATTCATATCCAGCTTTTAAGGCTACAAGGCAACAGAAAACCTCCTCCTCCCTGTATCCAAGCTGTACTCACCAGGGCTTGAGCTACAGAGCAAGGATGTGACAAGGTTCTCCAAGGCTAAAGTGACCATTAGCATTTCTTATTAAAAGTATTTATGGGACTAATAAAAGAGTTTTGAATCTTATCTTTCCCCTTCCATTGTGACTAAATATAATGGTGTATCTGTCTATATTAAGTCAGTAGCCTCTGATATGACTGCCTTGAGCGGTCCCCACCGCATCTTACTCTCATCAGAAGGAAAAAGAAGAGAATATGTTCAGTGAGATCTCCCTCTCCCCTATGTTCTCAGAGAGGGAGATTGGAGGGGGCCATATGATCACAATCATAGATAAGAACCAAGAATGGAAGAACTATCTATTGTAAAAAAAGTGGGAAGGGGAAGGACTGAGAGATGCACTGAGAAATGCATCAAAGCATCATGAGTTTGGTCAGGCAAAAAACCAATGCTGCAGTACGTGACTGACCTATCTGCCGAGAGATTATTGACTCTAACTTTTCCAACCTTCAAAGAGCTCCATGGTCACTATTTCCTATACCACCTCATACACAAGTGGCATCACATACACACCCCTGCCACCCGATATCAAGGAAAAGTAAGAAAACATCCACACATATATGAACCTATGAAAAGCCACCAGATCAGACAATACTTGTGTTTATTTCCTTTTTGTTTTTAGGTTATTAAAGGATGGTTCACTCAGTTATAGTGTTGCTAGACTATTTTAACCTATTTTTGCACTTCGTGTACAAAGAAACAAGGAACAAACAAGTTCTGATTTTGGAAACGGAGTATCTTTATCCGTGCAATCAGTACAGATTCAGAAAAGTTGGCACTGACCCATAAACACTGTTTCATAAAAAGTGTTCCTTGGACAACATGGTCCATCTCGCCCCTACCTTGTAGCAGCCATTTTTCTCCCTTTGCTTCACAGATGTTGCAGTTGCATGCTGTGAACTACATAACAGTAAGTGATGTTAGTCTTGCTGAGATGCAATCTAGCCAATAGTAATGTCCAGGAATACTTAGATCTACCAAAAGCACATTCAATCATTCTGTACCTTCTGAGCGGATAACAATCTTGCTTTGTTGCTCTCAAGATGGCCATTGTAGAGTTTCATGAGCCAGGGACAAAAAGTAGGTTGTGTCCCCAGAAACACTAGTGGCATTTCAATGCCACCATTGGTAATATGTAGTTCAGGGAAGACTGACCCTGCTTGCAGCTCCTGAAAAAAAAATCCTGCATTCCTACAAGTGCAAGCATCACACACCTTCCCCAACCAGCCTACACTAATGTCAGTGAAACATCCATAGCAATTCGCCAATACTTACAAAACAATGAGAAAATATCCTTTTTTGTTGATGTATTCAATAGCAAGGCCAGTACAGGGATGTGTGCATCAGCTATCACACTACACCACAGTTCAGGAATCCCACTGCTGCCAATCCAGAGTCACAATCCTGCATAACTGGAAATGATTAATAGCTTTACAACTCACATGTGTGGATCACACCCACTTCCATTGTGGGTTTTCCCTAATTCCAAACAGATTGCCCACACTCTGGCAACAATCTAGTTTTGCAGGCTTCCAGATTATGATCGTTATTTGTTTCTCCACCCCCAATGCAGCTCTCTGTTTGGCATCTCTGAAGGGGTGGCACACAGATCCAGCGATGTGGCCTTTTGCATCCAGAAGTTCTGCAGACACTGCTTGTCATCCCAAATTTTCATTACAATGCAATCCCACCAATCAGTTCTCACTTCTGGCCCGATGCAGCAATCCATCACATGACGCTTCTCTGTGAATGCCAACAGCAACCTGGCATTTTTTTCCCCTCCTGTATCAATCAGCATCCAGTTATTGTGCTTGAATATCTCCACATATTCTTCACTTGTTCAGGGTCTGCAAACACAGAAGAATCATGGGTCCTGTATTAGCAATACTTATGAGAATTCCACTGAGTTGTTCATGGTCCATGTTTCTGCCAGAGAGATGATGGAGATAAAAAAAAAAAAAAGCACATGAAACTGTGGCTTCTTTATGTCTTCGTGAGCCTTATTCTGTACCCAAAGTACAGAGAATGGAATGGCTGTATCAGTTGAGGGTGTCTTTGTGACAGATGTTAGCACATTCCTGGCAGACGTTAGCAGCTGTAGATAAGATGACGATTAAATGATACCACAGGTAGTACTGGGCAACGGCTCATTTGTTTAAATGTTTCTCTCAAGTAGAATTCATCTTGTCATCCTTCAGGCTCAAACTTTATACAAAGCTATTAGGAGGATTACTGAGACTTATGAGCTGATTGTGTTCAGTATGCAAATTATACCCAGTTTTATTTCTCCAGCTCATCTGCCCTATTCAGGAGTTCACTGACTCTGCTGAAATAAGATTGTGGATTGGAAGTACATCTGGCTGAAACTCATTGCAGATAGGCTGAGGGACCATTTCTAATTTTGAAGAAGACTTCTGGGTTGTTACGGGAAAGCTGGGTCAGTTATCTTTATTGGAGGGCAATTTACTACTTATCACACACGATTGCAACTGAGGGTCCTTAGCAGTTTCTAGACATCCAGGCTTCATCAATGACCAGATGTGCTTATTTCAATTTGGGCTTGGCTAAGAGACAACAACCTTACTTTTCAGATGTTAGGTATAATACGTCTATCCATATATTTGTTACTCCAGAGTAAATGCACTTTACATAGTGCTACATTGGAGGACAATCCAGAACTTTATCTAATGTACAGTGCAGCCCCACCCTTACTTACCAGAGCTTCATGCAGGGACCACATTATATCTGTGCACCAAGACCTACAACATATCATTTCTAGGTATAATTCAAAACATTGTTTCTGATCTAGACAATCCTAACTAGTTTCAGTCCTGACTAACAGAAAGACCACTTCTTCCCCATGTGAAACCTCTATCATTGAGATTAGTGGAGGCACTCAACCTGACACATTCTGTCTTTAACTGACAGGGGACTGCTTGAATGCTGTTCAGTGAAGAGCTGCTCAGCTCTGAATATTGCTTACCTCACTTGGTCCAATAAAGTTCAGGGCTGTAAACCTCTACTGCCTTTTAAAAGCCATCTGTTTTTCCAGACTTTTGATAAGATGGAAGATTAGGAGGCTATACATTCAATTGTTTAGTCTTTCAGCACTAAAGCAGAGGTGGGGTTTCTCCCCTCTCCCCCAGATGCATTCATACATAATCTAAAAAACAGAGAGGTGCAGATAATGATTTACATTAGACATAGAGGGTATGTCTGGACTACATGCCTCTGCTGACAGAGGTATGTCAATTAGACATACCGACATAGTCAAAGAAGTGGGAATTTAAATATCCCCTGCTTCATTAAAATAAAAATGGCTGTTGCGTTGTGCCAGCTCAGCTGATCGTCAGCACAGTGCGGCAGTCAAGACGTGGATCGGTCGACAGGGAATACCTTTGTCAACCTCTCCTTTATGTAGCTTCACAAGGCATAAGGGAGCAGACGACAAAGGCGTTCCCTGTCAACCGATCCGCGTCTTGACTGCCGCGCTCTGCTGATGATCAGCTGAGCCGGCACAAAACGGAGGCCATTCTTATTTTAATGAAGCGGAGAATATTTAAATCACCACTTCATTGACTATGTCGGTATATCTAATTTATAGCAGAGGCACGTAGACTAGACATACCCAGAGTTTTGAAACTGAAGGAGTTGTTTGTAAGACTACCATATATTTTTCCTTGGGGAGCCTGCTGGACCCTTAGGATTTTTACTTGTTCTGAATTAACTCATGTTCATTGGAAAGCAAGTGATACACAGCCATGAATTCTAGGTATATGAGCCTTTGTTTTCTAAACAGTAAGTAATAAGTCCAAATGTTTAATTAAAAGACACGGGAAGTTATGCTTCAGTATGAGAACCTACTGCACCATGACTAACTCACACTATTATTGTTTTGATGCACAATTAGAATGCATATACTTTACTTTGAGTAAAGTATTTTTTAAATATACTCTCAATGAAAGTTGTCATTGAAGTATTACAAACAGTACTATATTATTTTGAAGATAATACTGTTAACATCTTGGTAGGAAAATGATAAATCCTACACTGCATTATAAACAGCAGTGTCCCATAAATACCATGTTTTAAACGATATTTTCTGGATTTTTTTTAAAAGAATCTTCTGCTTCCATACTAATTAGTGATTTACAGCAAATTAATTATCTGTTTTCAACCATCTGCCCATACTTTCACCCTATAGGTTACAGTCATCCCCAAAAAAGGAGACCTTAAGGGTGGCAGCCTAGTATTAAATTCAGTGAGTCAGCCGCTAGCTTTTATACCATACAAAGACATTTCAATATTTTCACCATTAGGACCTCTTTCCTAGATGCTATATAACAATTTTTCCATGTAACTGATAGGACAGCGAGTCCTTTTATTGGAGCAAGTCTGTTGATGAAAGATCTCAAAGATATTACATCACCCTTGTCTAAGATCTGTTGGGGTATGTCTACACTGCCACCCTAGTTCAAACTAGGGTGGCTAATGTAGTCATTCGAACTTGCAAGTGAAGCCCAGGATTTAAATATCCCGGGCTTCATTTGCATGTTCCCGGGAGCCGCCATTTTATGCCCAGTAGTTCGAACTACCTGCCCGCAGCTACACGTGGCATGGGCTAGGTAGTTCAAATTAAAGCTCCTAATTCGAACTATCGTTACTCCTCATTTAAATCCCGGGCTTCACTTGCAAGTAAAATGACTACATTAGCCACCCTTGTTCACACTAGGGTGGCTAGTGTAGACATACCCTTGATGTTTTAAATTTACAAATCTGAAAGCTAATTACTAGCCCTTTAAAATAGAAAATGTTTCCATAATGAACCACCAACAGGTAGTCAGTGCAAGCAGCCTATTTCTTTACAAATAAACACTGAGGAGATTATTACTTCCCATTTCTGTTATGACTTAGTCTTTACCAGATGATATGTTAAGCAGCCACAGTAAACCACACTGGCATTTAGCAACCAGAGAGCCCATAAAACAAGGGATTTATTTCAAAATGTTCATTTCAGCTTAGAGGACAGTTAATTGTATCATCCAAGAACGGATTAATTAGTATGAGTAGGTAGGGGTGGGTTAATTATTTAAGATATAGTATTAAATATTCTCCTGTCCCAAACTCCTCTTAGGGTTGCCAGGTGTTCGGTTCTGAACCAGACAGTCCAGTGTTTGAGCTTTCTGTTCGGGAAACAAATTGAGAAAATATAAATGTCCAGTATTTTCTAAATAAGATGTAATGTAGATTGTGATGTACTGTCAAGTGTGTCTGGTATTTCTGTTGAAGCCATCTGGCAACTCTCTCCCCTAAACAAAGGGCCCAGTCTTGCTCCTATTGAAATCCATTAATGCTAATTGGAACACTATTAGATCCAATAACTTTAAGCAGGACCTAAAGTTTTGTAGAATAAATTCTTTCCCAAGACAATATAGAATATGCACAAAAACTGTTGACTAAAACGCCATTTTAATTTTTAGACAGTAAAATACAAAGAAAGATAATGAAAAACTTACTGCAGAAATGTTTTAAATTCAGAGGGTTCGAAGTTCTCCAGATGAAAAGTTTCATGGTCTTTCAGATTACTTGACTGTTTTCCAGTACTGTATATGAAGAACTCTGGAACTCTTGCTAAAAGCACTGATTTATGTGCTCTGAATAGGGTATGACCAACACAAAAAGTGACATCTGCACAGATTTCTTCTTTAAGAAGCCTGTTAGAGGACAGGAATCATTATAAAATTAAATTCAGATCTAGAAGACCCACTCTAAATACTGTGATACACTGCTATGGCATACAGACCCGTAGCTGGTGATGCTATTACTGCATCATGATTAGTGGAAGTACTCAAAGGGCTCATGTTCCCTAGAAGGACTGTTATTAAGGTAGCACCAGGAAAAGCAGGAAGCTAGGCTATAAGCATTCAGACACCTGGACAGAGTGGATAGCATTTAATAAAGTTCCATTTGTTCAGCTTAGTCTTGCAATTTCAGTCTAAAAATGAAACATGATGGCAACAGCTGAGCTGTTAGCTTTCTGAAGGGCAGCAGATTGCAAAATGAGCCATGAAATGTGGTCTGAAGCTCCCACAAAGCTCCAGATTTTGCAGACACAAACAGTCCAATGATGGACCCAGCTAAAGGAGGATTTAGAGCTGTAGAGAGCTGGTCATGCAATAGCATAACAATAGCAGGAAAGCCAAAATATTATTTTACCTTACTGAGGAATAAGAAGAGAGGTCTGCACCACCCCAAGGCTCACCAGCAATACTAAGAGCTCTGGGGAACTATTGCTCCCCAAAGCAGAACAAAACCTGAGACACATCACAGGGGCTTAATGGGCCATACTTACTGGTTCTGGTTAACTGGTAGGGGCTGTAGCAGCTCCCCACCTGCCATGGGCCCTGCCAGGCCCCAAATACATAAATACAACTCAGTAACATGAGGCGACACATACAGGACATCTGCTTACAGCAAAGGGATTGAAAGCAGATCCCAACGGGATCAAAACAGACACATACCAGCTCCAGCAGACATGAAAAAGGTATGGTGCTTCATAAAAGTGACACATTTTCTATCCAAGATCTGCTTACACTCAATTGCAGTATCCAGACATCAACTTACAGGGCTGAATGTTGAGTAGGACTGGGCAGATCCCCAATAGTAACCACTGGGCATACTAAAACAAATTATAACAGATGTCCCTGTCTTGAAGGGCTACACCTCCCCAAGAAGTATTATGCATAAAAAAAATCAATGTAGTTAGGGCAACAGAGTGTATCTGTGCAGAAACTTCAATACTCACATGCTGTTGGCTGTAAACTCCACACAGCGCTCCCAGTGGGAGACCTCTCCCTGTCCCTAGCAGCAGTGAAATTGACATGCTTGTCAGTTTCATGGCAGCGATTGTTTCACATTTCGGGGGGGGGGGGGGTGAGGCACCATGGCAATGCTGTGCCTGGACCCCCGCCCCCCTGCCGAGTACCGGGATAGCGCCGGGGCGGGCCGCTGTCCCGAGGGTCCCCACCGCTCCCCATACCCACGCTCTGACCCCCGCCCTACCTGCCGAGATCCTGACGGAGCTGCTCAGCCACCATCTCCTTCAGCCTGCGCCGCTCCCACGCCCCCCTCCCTCCACCTGCCGGCGGGGCCGCGCCGGGTCCTTGCGAGGCAACGGCCCCCGCACACCGCGCCATGTGCCGGGGCCACTGCCCCTGAGGCGGCAGCGCCGATGATTGACAGCCGGCCCCTACGCAGCCTCCAGGACACCGCTGCTGCTCTCGGCGCCCGCCCAGGGACTCGCCAAACAACTTGTCGGGCGCCCGCTGCACACCGGAAACCTCGGCGGATTGGACGAAGCGTCGCCCTTCCCTCCTCCCATTGGGCGGCCGGAAACGACCTTGACCAATCGAAGTTGCTCTTCTGCACACTCCGCCCCGCCTCCTCCTGTTTACCCGGTCAGGTGGAGGGCGGAGTGGTGGCTGCGCGGGCTCAGCCTCTGAGAGCCGGCTGCAGCGGGGCCAAGGGGCACGTGGGCTGTAGCCTGGAGAGGCGGCTTTGACCACGTTGTGCGAGGCTGCGGCTTGTAACCACCTCAGTGGCCGCTAGCTGTTCTGTGCCAGATGGTTTAACCAAAAATACCAAACACCCCCCTTTCCTCCCCAAAAATGGGGAACAAATTCTGTTGGGGAAAAAAAAGGGGAGACCAATGTTATTGAGGGAAAAAAAAGGACCCTGAGAGCTATAAGGAAAAAAAATTAAATAACAAAACTGTGGCCCCTTTAAGAAATCCTTTTGTGGCTTTTTGGCCCACTGTCTTGTCTTCCTGCTCCTGGCCAGACAGCTCCCCTGTGGAGCCAGGTAACCGCCTGGGATTTTTGCACCCTGGCTGGGAAAAAATCAAATAATACTGGAAATTTTAGGTGTCCAGTATTTTCTGTTTTTTTTTAACTGGACAGGAGGCAAAAATACCGTACTGTCTGGGTCAATACTGGACACCTGGCAACCCTAGTTCTGTGCTTGGGCCCATCAATCCCAGAACGGGGGGGGGAGAGGGGAGGGAGGGTATAAGTAACTCATTTCTTACAGGTACTGTTGTATTGTTAAACACACACAGCCGTTTGGGAGGGGCTCAGGGTGGGGGTTGCCATAAAACAGTACCTGTAAGAAATCAAAATGTGGGATGGGGGGCTTAAGGCAAGAAGCTATGGTTACCAGGTGGCTTAAAAAAATACCGGGAACAGGGCTGGCTGGGAGGATGTGGGGGAGGAGGGGTGTGGGGAACCGGCTGGCGGGAAGCAGGGCTGGCGGCGGAGTCGGGGGCAGCGGGGGCCATGAGAGAGGGGAGACCAGCCAGTGGGAAGCAGGTCTGGCCGGGAGGGAGCCAAGGGCTGGCTCGGGGAGGAGTGGGAGAGAGAATTGGCCGGCGAGGAGTGGGACTGACCCAGGCGCACGCAGATCCCGGGGCACTGCCTGTCCCGTGCACGGTCCCAGCAAAGCACGAGCGAGTCTAGCCCCAGGGATTCCTTCCCGCCCCAGTCCCGCTCCCCCCCCTTGCGTAGTTGCGTACTGCCTAGCTGGAATAAACACTCACGCAGTGTGAGCATGTCTACCAGCCAGGCAGTATGCAACTATGTACTGATACTCCTAATAATAATAAAACTTACCTAATTAGAAAATACCAGATATTTTATGTGTTGGTATTTTCTTAATTTTTTTCCCGGACAGACCCCTCAAATACCAGACTGTCTGGTTCAAAACCGGAACCTAGCAACCCTAAGGAGGCTGAAGACCTGGGAAGAGACTCGGGGTAGGGGGCTGTGGGGTTAAGGGGAGGTACAGTGTTCAGAACAGGAGGCTGAGGGAGTGTGTGGGGAGGGGGCTTGAGGCTGGGTTACAGAGACTGGTGGACTGGTTCATGGCCTGCAGCTCCTGTTCAGTACCAAGGTTGGTGCACTGCTTAGGCCCCTATGCAGAGAAGATGCAAAGGGTTTGAAAGCAACCCCCATGGTTCCTCCAAGTAAGCATGTTCGGGAAGGCTGGGGCTTACCTGGAGGACCAAGAGGGTGTATTCACATCCTCGCAGTCCACACTGACAAAAAAGCGTGCACACCCTGAAATTACTGTGTGCGGGCCTGCTGCTTTAGGTAAATGTGCAGTAGCAGCGTGAGAGATGCCCTGGGATGCTGTTTCCTTCCCCTGGCTTCTTCCTGGGGCCACTGGCAGCAGTGCATACCAGGAACTGCATGTGTGCTGCCCAGTATCCAGTAAAAAATGCAATAGGACAGGCACACCAAGAATCTGGCTGGGACTGTGCACATCTGTTGTACACTCCCAGGGACCCCCTTTCACACCATCCTGGCTGCCACTTACACTGGCATACAGGGCCGCCAATCTGCAGCAGGAGATCTTGTGGGAGCCTGGACTGGGAAAGAGCACCACAAGCGACGCATCTGCCGCATTGCACCCCCAGTCAGGTTTTAGGTGCACTGGGACCACATTACTTTTACCTCTGCTGCGTTCCCAAAAAGGAACCTGTTGAGACATGTTGCATCAGCATTTGGGGCATAATAAACACAACGGTGTGACATAGGGGTGTTTTTTTCTTGCATGCCACAGATTTAAATGGTTTTAAAGAGTTTGATTTTGTGTAGCCACAACTCTCAGAAAACAATGTCAAATAAATAAATTCCCTAATTTATTTCTAGGGCCATAAGAAAGCATCATGCAATACAGAGGTGCACTAGCGTTATTAGGATAAAGACTTGAGTTGCTTGAGAATTGAATCACCACTACATGTCTAGTTCATGCAGCAGTCACAATCAATATCTGTCAGGAACATCTTGTTCTGCGTCTTTCCTATACAATAAAAAGTTAAACAGGTTACAGTGGTTTTGTACAGCCTTCAGGATGAGCATTCACCTTGACAGTTGCCATGGCAGAAATCTGTGGTTCTAAAAACAGAATTTAATTTTTTTTCTTGTTGAAATAGATAAATTGCCTACTATCAGTCCACCCACCTTTAGTTCACATACAAGATCTATGTTAAAATAGACCTCATTCCTTCTAGGCTCCAAATATCAGTCTGTTCTCTCATGTGCCAAATGTGCAGCAAAACAGGGTTGTGTACTTTTGGGATCCTGCTTACTCCCAACATTTTCCTAAATATGATTCCAACTTTCCGCTTTGAAGGATGAAACTGATCTTCCCAGTTACTTCCCTTAATGACAAGCATATTAGACTTCTCATAAAATCCTTCTGTGGTTTCCCTTTATCCAGCCATGACAAGTAGACTGATATGTCTCCTCTTTGCAATTGTGCTGTACTTTTCATGGAAATAAGAAAGCTTGAAGTATGTACACATCTTTCTTCACACAGAACTATGAAAAAGCTAAGGATGGCCATATATTTGGTTTCAGGCAGCAGGAACCTAGTACTGAGAGTTCTCCAGTTATTCTTAAATAAATGTAGTTATTGTAGTTAGCACTGTTTTAGCCATCAATAGAAATGAGTTATGTTCTCTTTTTCTTTGTATGAGGGTCACATATCAAACTCAAATAGTACTTTGGGGAGCAAAGAAGGAGACTTAGATCCCTCTATTGAGAACAGGTCTGAAAACACTGAAGGAAAGAATGCCCAAGAACAAGCCTTTTTTATAAATTTGATTTTGTCAGTAAACTACAGTAAAAAAAAATCTCTACATGAAGTAGACATAAAAGAGCAACAAAATAGGAAGAGCAAGGCCCAGAGGATCCAGCAAAACTGGATCTCATAGCTTCAACTACAATTTAAGCTGCAGCTGAACTTCTGTTCACTGGTAATATGAAATAGATTAATTTAACTTAGCTTTCTCTTTCCATTTTTCTCTATTGTAATAAATAATATAAATATACAATAATGCAGATGTATCTTGAGAATAAACAAAACTAACCTAATAAGGAAGAAATCTGTTTTGAACATAACATATGTCATTCATACCCACATAATTGGGGGCAAATGCAGAGTAGGTGACTTTAGCATTGATCCTGCCTTTGTCATCCATAACTGGTTTATGAATCACAAGGGACAATTTCCCCCAAAACATATTCAAGCTTTATATACTTAGAAGGTAAAGAACTTGTTTTCTAGAATGTATCTGCTTTGGAAGATGGCATTAGATACCCACTGAACCCAATTTTTGTTTTTGTTTTCTGTTACAGACTAACACGGGCTACCCCTTACTGTTTAACTCCTTATTACAAGGCAGGTTTTCTTGACCTTTCAGCATTCTTCTGACTTGTGACTAAATCCTCTCAATTTTTTTAAAAACTCTTTATTTTATTCTTTTAATTACTTATATCTCTTATTTGTGAGGCCTAAAGGGTTTTTAAGGAAGTTGTAGTCATAAAATTGGGCCTCTTTTCTTATGACCAGAGTCACATATGTTTATATAAAGATAATCTATATGCCTCTAGCTTTGAATGGCAATATAATAGGTAACATTTAATCATTTCTTAAGAGCTTTTCCACTTGTCCATAAGCAATACTAAGTAGTTGGTGGAAAGTTTATTTTTAATCACAGTTTCCATCAATTGTATATATTCAGGATTATAAGGATTAGCTATATTTTGGAAAGTGTCAGAAAGTTTGATTTCACCACATATATATATGGTCACAAAAATTTCCATTAATAATAGAAACTTACAGTTAGGCAAATAAAAATGCTGCTTGATAGCCTGTTAGATTCAAGATCAATACTCAAAAGTCTGAATCAGGCTTGTAACAAATGTACTAGTGGGTGAACAGTAAAAACATATAATTTGTGGATTTAAGGATATTTATTTTGCATATATTGTCATGCGATTTTTACAATTTTTATTTTAATAATTTATAAAGTTTTAACTTTTTGAACCTCAGTGTTTATGGTCATTAAGTAATTTACTGAACCTGTGAAATTTTAAATTTCTAGACCAATTTAAAAATGTTCAAACCCCATAACCTTACACACAAGTGCAAACTTAATTCAAATTAATCTTAAAATAAATATCAATCTCTCTCAAAAATATTTTTAAAAAATCAAAATTCTTTCAAGTCTATATCTACAGTAGATTCCAAGAGAACCCCAGGGTCCACAAGATCAGATAAGATATGAAGGCACTCATGCCAGATTTATGGTCAATGAAGTACATCCCTAGTGTCCTGGCTCAATGGTTATAGGTACACTAACAAAGGAAGGCTTTTTACAATGGACTCAGCTCAGTTGATGGTGAGATTTTCCACTGCCCCCTCGGCTGGACAAAGGTATAGTCAAGGTATCCCAACATTTATAGACTTAGACAATCTGTGATACACCTTAGGTATCATCTTGCACATTTCATGACATGTTTACCTCCCCTTGTACTTTTCTCCTAGGCTGTGTCTAGACTGGCAAGTTTTTCCACAAAAGCAGCTGCTTTTGCGGAAAAACTTGCCAGCTGTCTACACTGGCCGCTTGAATTTCCACAAGAACACTGACTTCCTACTGTCTGAAATCAGTGCTTCTTGCGGAAATGCTATGCTATAAAATGAGAGTGAAGGTAGAAGGTCTTCACTTTGAAAAGAAGGTCTTCAAGAAAGAGCTGTATATGGAGGTAACTTCCTTCTCCCTTGTAATGCTGGACATCCCAATTTCAAATGTCATCTTTTCCTTTGCTAGCAACCTACAGCCTGTTGTTCTCTCTAACCTCCCCATAGCTTGTGAAATCCATCTTCAAACAGCTGCTCTCTTCTGGGTTGTCAGTTATTGAGTCTTTCTTCTCCACTATGCATAGGGACCTGGCACTATTTCCTGGAGGGAAGAATAACTGCCAAATGAGAGGATGAATGAATGGCTTTATTTGCAAAAAATCTCAACAGTGCTAGCATGAGGGAGGCTGCACAATCAAAATGGACACATCACTTTTCAAAACTGGTATTCAGCTGCAGTAACAAATATCTTTGTACAGAGTCAGTTAGAGGGCACAATTTCAATTACATTTTATTAGATAGGAGTGGATTTCATATATAAATCATGAATATATAGCTCTTCATTTTCTATTCTTCTTGTCCAGACATGTTACGTATGGACAGATCCCTATTTTTCAATTATTTTTTTTCAGTTTCAATTAAGAAGAAAATATACCACATAGGACAGCTGTAATTTCACAGTACAAGGTATGTGTGATCACTTGAAGACTACAGATATGCCCAGAAATGTCTTTTCTTTATACGGATAAAATGTAAACAATAAAATGCTTGGTAATTTTTTTAATGGTGCAATACATCAAAAAATTGGCTGAATGAAAATTGATAGTCCAACTGATACCTGGCTTCCTTTTCATCTGCAACCCGCCAGTGTTTAATTATAAATTTGTGAAAGGCACCATATATTACAGTTGTAAAGCAAGTGAGAAACCAGAACCAAGTAATGTTCCATGATTTCCTTACTGTACAAACACATACATTTTAAGGCAGGCGTTTTTATGTGCAAAATACAAGAATACATGTAAAACCAATGTTAACATTTCTCACTATCTTCTTCATTTAGTAATAACATCAGTGTCAATACGTACAGTACATTGAAAACACTTCTAACAGAACCCAAATTAGAAGATTGGCTGGAAATATGGTCCTGCTAATAATTAGTTTTTAAAATATAAGCGCTTTTATGTAGATCTTTAAAACAACATGTAGGAAAAGTCACTCTCTTTTTTTTATTGTCTCTTCCTTTAGAAAGGTCCATATCAACTTATTCACTATGTCAGGTTGATCCTGCTGGAGCCAGTGACTGGCTTCAGACAAAATAGTTAATCTGAAGTGATTTTTAACATAAATCCGAGTAATTTCTGCCATCTCAACTTCCATAAATGCATCTCTTTCTCCCCATAACAACAAGGTAGGCATGGTGACCTCATGGTGCTGCAGAGGAAGGCAACTTAAAAAATAAAATACATGTTTAATTATTTTTAAAGGTCATCATGTCAGATATCAGTACATTTAACTTTCCAATTCAAAATACATTATGGATTAGTTGCATGATTTCTATGATCCAACCTATTCACTATATTACCAAGAAATTACTAATTATCACTGAAGCCTTCTCATTTATCTCATATCAGCAATGTCCTCTGAAAGTATCTTTATGCTAACATGGAATTTACTATAGTTCAAATCCTGCAGTTGCTTTTTCAGACAAAACTCATTGAAACAATACTGCAGGCCTGCACATTTGGGCCTCATTTGTTATTAAAAAAAAAAAGAAGGTAACATTGTCAGTTTTTCAACATTGATATCTGAGTTTGTTCATATTTACATAATAGATTATGGACTCTGCAGGAGGTATTTGCAGATAATTTCTAAATGGCTTTTGTTTTATGTGAACATATTTGTTTTATATGAACTATCACTATCTAGGGTTGCCAGATGGTTTCAACAAAAACACTGGACACACTTGACATTACATCACAATCTACATTACATCTCATTTATATTTTCTCATTTATAGTTTCTCAATATGTTTCCCGGACAGAAAGCTCAAATATTGGACTGTCCGGTTCAAAACTGGACACCTGGCAACTCTAATTATATCCCTATTGTAAAAATGTGTTTGAGCACATAAGAAATTAGCAGAAGGAAGTAACATGAGGCCGAGTCAGATTCTAAATCCCATTAAGTTATCTTTGCAGTAGTTCTCTGGTGAAAAACAGATTTACAGGAGGCACAGAGATGGAAAATGTCTTTCCTGGAACCCAGCATGGGAGTGCGCTCAGAAAAAAAGAAGTGGGACTGATAGGCTTGTGCACTCCAGCAATCCATGGATGTTTGAACTGGTGCATGGGACTGCTGAGAATGTGGCTCTACAGCTGTGTGTCTGAATGTTTTGTGTTACATTGCTCTGTTTTAATGTACAGCTGTACCAGTGATTCTGGAAAAAGTTGAAAAGGATATTTTCCTTCTTGCATTTAAATAGTGTTTCCCCTTGATCTACTCGTAGGAGTTCAGTTACAACAATAAAAAAAGAATCTGTACCTTACAGGCTGATGTATTTTCCTGTATTGATGAATGCCGTCTCAAGTTTCTGTCTGTGACTTTAATTGTAACTACGCTAAATTGAAATATGGTACTTTATACCATGATTAAAATTATATTTTCCAAGTATCTAAACATTTGGTTGGCCAAACTGCATTTTAAAATGATGCCAATAGATTACAATTTATTTCCTTTTGTTTTTTCATAAACACTGTGTAAGATGAGCAGCAACAGACTTACTGAAAAACGAATGTACATAACAGCTATAAGTAAAATATGTAGAAAGGCTTTCAATTGAATATTGATCTCTGTAATGCCGAATCTAATCAGTTACATTCAAAGAGATCTGCAGAATGCAGAAAAACATTAAAAAACAGCAGAATTCACAGTACAAAGGGGTACAGTTACTTGTATAAGTACTAGGAGCTACATACATATATCTCTATGCACTGAGAGATGAATATTACCCCAAATTTGCATAGCACTGGGTAAAAATTGCTTAAATCCTCAACATCAGAACTCAGGGCTTTGGAAAAATTTCCAAGAGATTTAAAAGAGGGAAAATATTTTCAAACACTTTGTTAGCACATTGAAAAAGACACTCGAAAAAGTAAAATGGTTAAAAGTTTCATAACATTTAAATGACCCACTTAAATTTGCATAACCTTATACATAAAATATTTCTTTATACAACTGATTTTATATTAAATATTTCTGAATATTGAAATGATTTTTATTGATATTAATAGAACTGTAAGTTACAAAAGTAAGCCATGACAGATGGTAGACAGATGTGAGAAAATTGTTTGAATGTATGCATTATTAACCCATCAGAATTTTTTTCAAATCATCCTTTTTCAAATAGATGCTGACCAGCTCATCCATGCTTATGTTTAAGTTTAAACTGTTGCATATAGCACTACAAATTAACTCCAGTTGCTCAAAAACAGCCACCAAGGTACACTGACATTTAATCAGTTAACAATAATGTAATATGATTCTTTAAAACCAATAGAATATTTGTAATAGTTTTATTTAGACAAGCTTTTATGAGCAAACAGCATGGGATGGAACCTTAGGAGTTGCTTTGAGGACTCCCACATCCTAGACCAGTGAAGACAAGGAAGATTGTGGTGCTGACAAGTTTTGTTTGAGAGGGAGAGATGGGGAATTTGAGAGTGTTACCTCCAGTTATAAGTAGCCCTATCAAAGTCTTAACAAAAAAGCAATTATAAACCCATATAGATTTTGATGGTTTGTACGTAGAGTGGCTAGAAAAATGGCTGCCTTTTATTGTGTATTTTTACTGCAGTTTTAAATTTCTTAGCACTCTGGGCATACAGTTTTCAGCAACCATTTTGTTGTTCTCGGGACTCTGCTAACAGAGGAAGCCCATACTTTGCACTCTCAGGTTATGTCTACACTACATACAGGATAAGGTCAAATTAAGATACGCAGTTTCAGCTCCATTAATTGTGTGTAGCTGAAGTTGAAGTACCTTAAATAGACTTTTGGCATTGTCCACACTGCAGGAAGTTGAAGGGAGAACACTCTCGCTTCAACCTCTTTGACTTCCCTTACTTCTTGTGGAAGCAGAACTACCAGCATCAACCGGAGTGCCCTCTCAATTCGAATAAGTGTGTCTTCACTAGAAACATTAATTTGAAGTCTGAAAGATTGACAGTGGCAGCTTTGATCTTCTGTATCGTGAAGACATATCCTCAGGGAGAGTTTCTCTCTGTCCTTTCTTGGTTTTATTGTTCACTGAAGGTATGTCTACACTGCACGCTTATTTAGAAATAAACTATTCCAGAATAGTTATTACAAAATAGCACATCTACACTGCAAGGAAGCCTCAAAATTAGTCTGAGGCAGGCTTCACTAATGTTGATTTAAAGCCCCAGGAGGCACTGGGGAGGAATAACTTAGAATGGCCCTGGTGAGGAGTACCTTATTTTGAAATAGCTATTTAAGAATAGGCATTATTCCTCATAGAATGAAGTTTATAAATTTCAGAATAAGCCATCCATTATTTCAAAATTATTTCAAAATAACAGAATGGCTGTGTAGACACTTGCATTGTTATTTCAAAATAACGCTAGTTATCTCAAAATAAGGGTGCAGTGTAGATGCACCCTGAGTGATAAAATAAAGGTTAATTTGAGTGAAATTATTACACGACAAAATACAGAAGAATATTGCACGGGGAAGTGGGAATAGTTTCCTATCTAGCATAGGCTTTTCCAAATGTTACTGCAGGATGGACTACATCTTATAAATCTCCCTTTCCTACTCACCATTACAAAGTCCATTTCTCTCCAATCAGTAATTTCATATCTCTGTGGCAGCTACAACAATTGCTTACATGGAAAAGTACACTTCTTAGGCATTTAAGTTGCCTTTAATATATTTTGCTTTTTTGACATACATTAAACTCTTCACTTCTGCTCTTCATTTTGTTTTCCCTCTCTCCAGATATTTATAAATCAGAATAAAATCTGTTATGTCTCTCTCTTTCTTATCCTGGGCATATTTCTCCACCTCTTGTTGGGAGTGAAGAAATATTTAGGCCTGAAAGAAAGACGCCTGGTGTAGATTTTACAAGTTTGTTCTGATAATGTTTAGCAGCATAAAAATAAGCAGAATAGTGTCTGTATAAGGAATTGCAGAGTAATCATGTGTGTGAGAAAAAGAAAAGATAAAGTTAACTGTAAAGCTAGAAAAGACCAGGCTTAAATAATACTAATCCTCTACTGGCACAGGACGACAGTTAACAAGGAAATAAGAGACTAATACATACCTATATAAAAGATAAAAAAAGTGATAAATATGTATAACAAAGGCAGGTAGAAGCTATATTGCCTGGAGGTGTGGTGGTGACTGTGATGAGATTGTCTTGATGAGTTTCCTATTTGTGAATAATTGAGCACTACTTCCTGAGTGTTTTGACTTAATAAAGATTTGCTAGTCATCAGCTGAGTAAGTGAATTTCAATACAACATCTCTTGACTGCTTACTCCCTTGGACAGGCCCTTCAGGACCTTCAGTCCCTTCTTCCCTGGACTTCCTGTTTGGATAGTGATTCCAACCCCTGACACCATCTATTCTTTCCCTTTCTCCTCCTATTATTATTATTTATTATTTGCATTGTATTAGCATCTGGGAATCCTAATCATGGACCAGGATTCCTCAGGCTCTGTACAAATGCAGAATAAAAAGATGGTTCCTGTCCCAAAGAGCATACACAGTAATGACAACTAGGCGATATCCTGCCCTTTGTTTCCAGCTTCACTTCTAGGACTTCAACATCCCTCCTGCAATGAAGAGCCTGAACACCTGGAGAAGCAGCTAAATTAAGGAGTGTAAGCTAGCCCACATCATGTGACCAGTGATGTCTTTGTGGACTGCCAGTGATGTATGGGCAAACCTGGAATCAATACTTTAGAATACTTCTTTAGATGAAATCTTAAAAGTAGAGGGTCTGTCGCATCACAATGGACATTAACGATTCCATAGTGGGTTTTTTGTAAGAGCAGGCCTGCAGCTTGTGAAGTGTTTTGAGGTCCATCAGGTTTTGGTTCTCATGCTGATGATTTCATAGCTGTCATAGAACCCCACTGTAGTATCTGGCCTCTTTGAGGGAAGGAAGAGTTCCAAAAAGTGGTGTTTCTTTTTGCATCTCTGTGGTGTGATTTTATACATTTCCTTATTATAATTTTATATGCTGCTTTTCAAAACTGTACCATAGAGGTAATAAAATAACATTTACTTTTAATGCTGACCTCTTAGGGTATATCTACACTGCACCATAATTTGAAATAACATGTGCAATTCGAGCTACACAAATTGCATATCTTATTTCAATGCTATTTTGAGATTGGTTATTTCATCATTTGATGCTGTCTATACTGCGCCAAATTTTGAAATAACTTGCTATTCCAAAATTCCCCTTTTGAATGAGGGTTACCGGGATGCCGGAATAAACTACCCATTATTTCGAAATATATTTTGAAATAATGGGATGCGTCAATAGATGCAGAATACTATACTACTTCCGGTATCCCGAAATAATTCCAGTGTAGACATATCCATATAGGCCTATACTGCATATTGCTGCATCAGAACACAGGAGTTGCAAGCCATGAATGGATCTTGATGGGGGAAAAAATGTGTGTTTTCAATGGCTGTATTTGTAACAGACATGGCAATATCCTGCAGTATTCTTGAAGAGAGCTTATTGAATTAAGTTTACAAATCTTTGGGGTTAATGGTATTAAATTAACTATTTATGCATTTTTGAGAACTGGATTGCATGTAATGGGAAATATGATGGATATGAGACCCAGGGGTTCAAAGGACTATACTGAACAACATGCCAGACAGGAATGGACTCTTGGAACATGCTATGAAGTTATGCAATGGTGCTATGAAGTTTTCTAATACTTATTAATTCCACAACACTTTTTGACTCTCCATACCATGTTTGTTTTGTGAAAGGAAAACTGTTTAATTTTAATTATGTTACTGATGCTTTTTTGGTTGGCAGACTTTCCTGAGATTGAACTGGTTTTTAAGATGAATTCTTAATATTTGGTATTTCTAGCGGTGTAGAAGCAAAGATGATGATATACTCCGCTACTTCCAATTCAAGTGATGAACTAGAAAAATCTAGAGTGTAATTTATGGCACTGGTTTTAGATCCACTTTCTCTTTACACACTTACGTTCACTGACAGACCTTCAATGAACTAAAGGTTATTTATAGTATTATTTCAGTATTGGTAATCTGATGAGGATTCAATTCATTCAGTGCGACACTTTGCTAGCTTGCATGATCTCTTCATAATCTATAAACTATGCTTTTTCACTAATGCAAATTTTTCTTATTTTACTTTTAAACATTTGTAGCCTTGATTATGAAAATTCTTTGGGATTTCTTACTCGTTTATGCATATGCATAATTTAATCATCATCATAATTGAAAACTGAGTTTCTTTACTTATTTCACTGTCTTTAATCAATATATTACTCTCAAGCCCAGTTAGATAATGGTTATTTTGGAGATTTGATTAGTCAGAAACATTTTTGACCTTTAGAAACTAGAATATATTCTGCATGAGAAACATTGTATGTATCATTGTGCTTCAAGGTTCCAAATAGAAAATAATTTTTTTAACAAAGATTAGCATGCAGATTTGCAATCTAGAAAAGGAAGTTCACGGTGTGAAGTCAATACTTTTTGAAAAGGAGATCCAATATCATCCACAGCAATTTTGCTCGCATACAAAATGCTGAAACATTTTCCAGCCAATATAAGAGGGAAAAAACCTCATGTTTTGAAAGAAGATACAACAGGCTTGTACACAAAGTACAATGTGCCACAAACTCAAATTCAAAAGTTCACTTTGACAGCCTGTCAGTATATCACTCCTAAGCAGTATATACTAGAAGTCAAGTAACTACCAAGCTAAAATATATTTCAAAAAAAGATTGTGTTTAAGTGCAGTTTATGGAATTATTGCTTTTTTCTCCTTATAAAGATTTGTTGCCTTGTCTACACTGAGAAATAAGGTCAAATTTATTAAGCTGACTTTTCAGCACCCAATTTTGTTAAGCTGAAAGTGCATAAGAATTCGACATAGTGCACCCCAGTTACTGCTTTAAGAGAGATGCACTGTGGGTAGTTAAGGCTATGTCTAGACTGCTGAGAAGTCAGAAAAAGATACGCAAATTGCAAACTGTAATTTACATATCTTTTTCTTATTTCTTTTTCCTAAAAGAGCTTTTTCTGAAATTTGGCCCATCTACACGGGGCCAAATTTCAGAAAAAAAGTCCTCTTTCAGAACATCTCTTATTCCTCGCCGAGAGGAATACAGAGATGCTGAAAGAATATGTCCACTTTTTCAGAAACTATTCCAAAAAAGTGGATGTGTTCCTTGGATGTGGCAGAGCTTTTCCGGGATACCTCTGGTATCCCAGAAAAGCTCTGCAGTCTAGACATAGCCTATCCCACAGTTCCTGCATCCCTTTGCATTCTCGGTTATGCTCCCCAAAACTAAAACGGGGCAGCAGGTGCTTCTGGGTACATGTCATCAGCATCCCATAAAGCATTAATCTCCTCCCTCTTCCTCTGTTTGAAAGCAATGGCAAACAGTCTTTTTGCACCCTTTTTTCCCTTGGTCCTCCACGTACACACCATAGCAGGGTACGCATAAAACCCTGGAAGCCATTCAGCATAAAAATATTATGGCAATCATATTAACCATGGTGTGCCTTATGCTGGAGTATATCCAGAATGTATCCCAGAGTCTGCTGGAATGAGGAAGAATATTGGGAAGCCATGAACATAGTCTTCTGTGCAGCACTTGAGTTGAGCAACTGGCAAATGCTGCCAGCATTTGACCCTTTGGACACAGCAGAACACTGGTTCTCACAGGACCACATAGTAAAGTTGCTATGGGATAATCAGCAGTGTCTGGAAAACTTTTGCATGTGTAAGCTACTTTCATGGAAGTTTGCAAATTGTTGTCCCTTGCCTTGAAGTGCAAGAATACCAGAATGAGATCCGTTCTGATGGCAGAGAAGTAAATGGCAATTGCCCTGTGGAAGATTGCAATGCCAGACATCTACCAGTCAGTTGGGAATCAGCTTGGAGTGGTGAAATGTACAGTGGCAGCTGATGCAAATAACCAAGGCAATCAATACCCTTCTGCTCTGAAGGATAGTGAATCCAGGAAACATTGAAGTCATAGTGAAGGTCTTTGCTATGATAGGGTTCCCTAACTGATGGGGAAACTCAGCTGCTGGCTAAGGGTCAGGAATCCACATTTTCTCATGAGTAAATGGGAGTCTGATAAACCAAAAAACAAATGCTGGTATTGCAGAAAATGATTATTTTTTAAAAAAAACTTTAGAAGCTGAGTCAGTGAGGCTTTAGTCACATTTTAATAGTCTTGCTAGTGCTGCCACCTGCAATTTCCTCAGTTTTTATTGCCTGGAAATAGTTTTTCTCTGGGGAAAAAACTGTTTTCTCTCTTCGGGGCTTCTCATGTATAGGAAGTAAGGGAAAACAGGGTTCAAGAAATCCAAAAAGCAAGTCACTTCCTTGTCTTTGACATGCATTTTACATTTATTTTAATTATCCCAACATCTGCATTTTGTATATTTGAAGAGCTCATTATATTGACATTATAATTCAAGATTTCACCATCTTTATTCCTCTGATAAAGTCCACATGACTATCCCAGCCCTGTCAACCCAGGATCTGCAAAGCTGTCACTCATTTATGCATGCATTCATACTACTGTTTCATTTCTTTCCCTGGCTGGATGCTGCTGACATGAGGACCATCCTGTGCTGTCATTAATGTTTTTTGACAAGAAAGCACTGCCCATACTTTTGTGTGTGTGTGTGTGTGTGTGTGTGTGTGTGTATATATATATATATATACAGGAGCAATGTAAAATAAAACATGACCGCTTAAAATCAATTACTATAATTATGCAAATATGCAAATAAATTAATTACCATATTCAGTATGCAAATCCTTCAGTGCTGGTCCACCAAAAGTTTTTGAATGAGTTTGCTGGTCCGTGCTATAAAAATGGTTGGGAACCACTGGGCTAGATAATACTTAGTCCTGCCTCAGTGCAGGGGACTAAACTAGTTAAGTGTTTCTCAATCTTTTTTTTTTTTATAAAGTACCCCTTTTTTTTAAAAAAAAAGTAAGTACCCCCAGTACCTACAGTTTTCATGCACACACCCTTTTTTTCTACTGTTTGTTTAAACAACTTAATCATAGCTGGGTGGGCAATGAAGTTTTTGGGTATAAAAAGTACAAAAATAATAAAGTGCTGTAAAACTTAAAACAAAAAACTTAAAACAAAAATTCCGTTTTCTCCAAATTTCAGTTGTGTTGATGTACCCCCCAGACTTCTCTTGAGTACCCCTGAGGGTATTCATACCACTGGTTGAGAAACACTGAACTAGATGACCTATCAAAATCCCTTCTAGTACTATATTTGTATGATACTATGCTTTTATGATATCATTAATATTCCATAGAAAGGCTAAATCTTTGGTTTGCCATGCCTATCATTATTGGGAGAAAAATTTTATCAGCTTTAGACATAAAGATTTTCCTCCATAATAAGTTCGCTGTTTGATTCCATTGTATGACCATGCTATGTGATTTATATTACATCACACTGACGCTGAATCAGTGGTATTGCCTGCTAAAGGAGCTTGGTTTGAGAACAGATTTACCTGTTCTTCTGCCGTGGGAGCAATAATATAATAAGATAAAATAATATAGTTGGATTCCAAAGATTTGTCTGAGATGTTTTACTTGGTTTATGAACATTATACTGACCTGAAAATATTTCTGTAGTGGTTAATGGGTCCAGTGAGTGCCCCAGGTTGAGAAAAGATGTAAAGGTAAGCTTCAATGTCCTCTGCTGTTAACCGACAGCCTTTCCTTCCGATTCCAGTAGTCCGACTAGTAAATAAGTTTTTCAGAATCTACCAAAAAAAAAGAGAGAAAGTATCTACAATATCTAGATGTTCTGGATAGCAAAATAGTAGGCTACATATACACTACAAGGTTTTTGTGCAAAAACCCATGGCGCGCCCACATCTCAAATGCGCTTTTGTGCAAGTAAATCAACAGTTAAACAGCAGAAGAGAGGGCTTTTTCTGCCGTTAAGTAAACCGTCCTTTTACGTGGCATAACTGCTTTTAGCGCTACAGCTATTGCACAAGAAGGCAGGTGTGGATGCTCCAGAGGGGTTTCATGCACCAGAAACCCCTACAGGAAAAAGCACAGGTGCTCTGATGGCCATTCACAGAATGGCCATCAGAGTTTTCTTGTGCAAGAGCATCCATGCAGTGTGGATGCTCTCTTGTGCAAAAGCACATCACTTTTGCGATGTGCTTTGAAGTGTGGATATGCTCTTGCACAAGAAGTTTTTGTGCAAAAATTTGCACAAAAGGCCTCTTGCGCAAGAAACATGTAGTGTTGACGTAGCCTCAGTGATAATGCTATTTTGCCCTTTGAAGTGTGATAAATGGTTAAGCCATTATTTATAGGCAACTATAAATAATGAAATATAGAACATTCTTATTTCTGGTGAGATCTCATTTCAGAGTATTAAAATATATGTAAATAAGGCAAGATTCCTTCAAAGTGGGCCTTTATACTGTCATAAGCAAACACAAACTCCAGATGCAGATTTCTACTGCCATAGAGGGAAAACATTTTTAAATGCAATAAATTGATTCAAAGACAGTATTACGTTTCCTTTAAAAGCTTCAGAGGGGTAGCTGAGTTAGTTTGAAGAAGTGTCATCTGAAGAAGTAGGTTGTGCCCTCGAAAGCTCATGATACCATCTACATGTTTTGTTAGTCTTTAAGGTGCTGATAGACTATTCACTGTTTTTTTAAGTTTCCTTTAAACTAATTGAAATTTATTTTGTTTTTGTTTTTTAGGTCTGACTTTATAGGTTATTTAGGAAGCGCACATCTACAGGAAAACATTCCATATTCCAGGCTATCAGAAGTTCTTGCTTTCAAATGATCACACTTCTTTAGAGGCTACTGTTCTGTAATTGAAAGAAGTTAAACTATCAATATTTTGTCTTTGGATCATAGGGGAGAAAAGGCTAACATTTCTGAGGATGTTCCATTTGGGGTTGCCAGATGGTTTAACCAAAAATACCGACACCCCCCCCCCCAAAAAAAAACCACCGGGAAAAAATTCTGTTGAGGGGAAAAAACAGGAGGGGGGGGGGGGACCAAAGCTGTTGAGAGAGAGAGAGAGAGAGAGAGAAAGACCGCAACAGCAATTATTAAGCAAAAAAACTGTAAAAAATTAAAAATCAGCATGGCCCCTTTAAGAAGCAGCTTTTTTGCAGGCAGCCATTTTGTTTTTATTTCCAGCCACAAGACAAGCCCCTGCGGAACCAGGTAAGTGGGGTGGGGGGGGCGGGGTTTGGGCCTGGTTGCTGACTGTGTCGTAGGGTTGCCAGGTGTCCAGTATTTTTGCCTCTTGGCAGGGAAAAAAAATCAGAAAATACTAGACATTTTAGGTGTCCAGTATTTTCTGAATTTTTTTTTACCAGACAGGAGGCAAAAATACTGGACTGTCCAGGTCACTACTGAACACCTGGCAACCCTAGTTCCATTGACTTCCATGGACATTTATGTGTGCAGTGGGTGTTCTGGGTGCAAAGAATCTGGCTATTGGCCCAGGGTGGGTTTGTGCAATTAGGGTGTGTGCCTGCAGTACATATAAACATACCCAAGCTGTATTCACCTAGCTAGCTTCGGTATGTCTACATGAGTTGCAGTCACACTTTTATGTATACTATGGCACTGGAAGTAACCAGTGTCAAGAGATATTGAAGTGCCTACCTGAAAGCCAAGAGCAAGGCTGAAACTTATGTAAATAACTTTGTGTACACAACCCCAACTCTCTCTGTTGCCAAATGTAACATTTTTTTCACCAGTTTCATTATTTTGGCCAGACAATGTGATTTTAGCAGTGGCCAAAATCACCTTTGGCAACATTGTCAAAAAACACTGAGGATAGGCAGTGGGAGTTCAAAAAAACATTAGAAGATAGACCAAGAACCCATAATGTAGTCTTCTGTTTTTAAAATGTTTTTTCAGTCTGACTCATGATGTTTGTTTGACCTCTAGTCTATTAAATACTAGCCCTAAAATAAAGCAACATAAAAGCCAGAATTATAGGCAAATTATTCTTAATGTTTCCATAACCATCATACTGTCAGAATGGATCAACACAGGTGGCAGTTTTTCCATCATTAGCACATTAAACATAAATAAGAGTATTCATTTTGCTTACCTTGAAATCATTTACTGTAAATATGAATTCAGGAAACCAGGGCATTTGGAAAAAGAAGTAGTTTCCAGATTTAATCAATTGTGAAGGATGTCGCAGAATGTATTCTGAAACAAAAATGCCCATGAATTAAAAATGAAAGCTGATAAAATTACTGTCATCAATATTTTTAAAAATTTAAGGAATGTTTTAAAAGTATTAATTTAGAGAGTGTTATGTGACAAGGAATGAATACAGTTTAAAAGTAAGTATTTGAGCATATGTACTGGACATTAAAATGTGATTATTGCAATTTCTTCTTACGTATATCTTAAGTAGGCAACAAAAATAAGACCTAATAAAAAGCTAAGAAAAGGGGATTTAAAAAAAAAATCGAGGATTTCAGTATTTGGATCATTTTAATTAAAATGAGTTTTGACTAATAAAAACAGATCTTTTAATTTTACAAAAACAATTTTAAAAGAACATTTCTCCTCTTAAAATATTTCTCCTCTTACAAATGTGCTGTATACAAATACTGTAGACAAAAATTTAATTATGTTTTTAAATATAGCATCAATTCTATTAATGAAAGGATTAAACTGTTGAATAGTTGTTTTTCTTAGCTGTTACAAAAATTGTAACAAAAATAGTGCATAGTCTCTTCCGTAGCACATTGGAAATACACACAGCAAAGAAAACAATATAACTGACTTAATATTATGGATCTTAAGCAAGACTCCATTTTTTGCAGGTGCAACTCTATGTCTGTAATGAGTTGCAAGTACAAATTATCCCTTATCACTGCCCAGAGTGCACTGCCTGGGGCTCTAGCAGTGATTTAAAGGGTCTAGAAAGGCTCAGCTCCTGGGTCCTATAGAATCACTGAGCCCCACAGCAGTTGCTCCCTTTGCCTCACCCACACCCACCAGTCAGCAGGCCTGGGTAAAAATCTAAAGGTTATCAATTGTAGATGTAACATTACATACACAATTATTTAGAGATGCAAAACTGTATCTAAAAAATTGGAGCTCATCTATGAATATCAGTCACTATAAATGAATAGGGATTGCTCTTAAAACAAGACTAATTGTATTTAATGGCTAAAGTCCCAAATAATCTTTTCAGACATTCTTATTTTGTAAATTCTAAAATTCTATCACCTCTTATGTTTTTGTTTGACAAGTCACCTGACCTTTCAGCCATATAAATCAACGGTAAGCTAACATATTTTCAGTATTGACTGATCGCTAAAGTTTAAATTTAAATATTATAATTTTACAAGGAGGACTTTAGAGATCTGATCAATATTGGAAAAAAAGTTAACATTTTATAATAGGCAGACTTCAGCACTAATCATTAGTAGTACTTTTAGTCCTCTGATGTTGGGACATGTGAATGCTATGGGAAGTCAAACTTTGGGGAACTGCCAAATATCTCTTATTGCTATTACTTAACAATAAATGGTATGCAGTACGTGATGAAGTTATTATAGCAAGTCCAGATTATATAGCACAAGCCTGAAAGTTCCTTAGAAATGCATGGTTCAGAGTATCTTACTGGTATCTAATACAATTTATGAATAAAAATGTGAGGAAGATGTCAGACTTTTCACGTACTGGGCATTACAACGATGCTTATGGCTAACAGAACGCTTGATTTATAATTTGAACATTTTTATTCAGTGCACAGGCGAACTTAATTAATTCGTGCTATTGACTGGGGCAAGGCCACTGAAAATTACAGAGTGGATTGTGTGAACTACTAAGCAAGCAGACAAATACACATATCAAAAAATCTATGGCATCACAAAGTGTATTTTATTACAGAGGCTGTCTCCTGCTCCAAAGGGAATTACTGATGAAGCTTGAATTGGCTCCAATGGTACAAGATAAGCCCTTATTTTTGTAAGTGTGGTTTATAATTCATTAAAATAACCTTTAGTAGTATAGAAATACTACTTGAGTATATACTTTGTAAGAATAATTATGTTTTAGGGCTTGGATCTGATTTCATTTATGCTGGTTTTACACCAGTGTTACTTTACTGACTTAAACTTGTTCACAGCAATTGGGATAAAAATCAAGCCTTTATTAAGTACTCTTCCGTTAAATATTTCTAAAGGAGTATGTTGAGACCATAAGATTCTGAATGGAAAACAAAAACAGATCTGCAATTAAAGAAATGTAATAGGACGCTAATGGGCATTTAAAAATTGTATGTGCATTTAACGAACAGGAGAGTATAACGCAAGAAGCACTGGTTAGAGCCAAGTATATAGCAGATATTTCTTGTGCATGCCTCACCACACAATTCTACAAATCCACCGATATCCTTACCTTCAACTCTATGCTATTACAGTCACGGGCCTCTATTAAGCAGTTTTATTACAATGTGGCCTACTGTATATAATATCATAAAACTCAATTTCACTTGTTGCCTAAATGAGGATTAGTTTGTAGGTGCTTGATTTTCATTTACATACAGGCTGCTTTGCACAATGTTAGTTTATGCCTAAGGGCCCAGGACAAATGGCTGCGCCTGTGCCCATACCTGCTCTTCCCACTTGGCACTCCTGCCGGGGAGTCTGGTTGGGTTGCAGGAGCTTGCCCTGATCTACCTGCCCAGTGTTCCTGTCAGGAAGCAAGTTTGGGGCAGAGTGTCTTGCTATGCTATGCCTGCCTGAGTCACAGTGCTGTGGCTTTCCACATTCCATAGCAGGAGCACTGGGAGGCACGTGGGGAAAGCTTGCCCCACCCACAAAGGGCTTTAATGGCTCCCACTTCTCCACATCAACACGCCCCAATTCCACAAAGAAGCTGCAGGTCACCAATAAGTCTTGCCATTCCACAGAGGTCTGAAGAGCCACAGGCATCTCTGAATTAGTGTGGCCCTGTTCCTCAGCGGTTGGCAGAGTCCAGGCATTTCCAGGCCCCTCCGAGCTGATGTGAGTGGATCATGGTCATATCTGGGACCCTGATTACAGACATGACTACTCCCTTTGTGGTGCTGGCAGGGCTTTCATTGTCCTAGAGCACTATGGGAACAATAGCAGGTGCCCAATATGTCAGAAGGGCATTACCATGGCAACTCCAAAGCTCAACAACCATGAAGGTGGGCTGGGACCAACAGTATGTGTCTTAGGAGAACTGGAGAAAACTGAGCCACACACCTGTCCTTGGCCAACAAAGGGTCACTGAGAGCTATGGTCTCCATCCTCAGTGCAGGTTGTTTATGGGAGGCCACGCCCTGTATCCTCAGAGAGCAGAGACTGAAACAGGGATAAATGTCCTTAGTCAGGGGAGAACAGAGAGGCTCAGCCAATGCGCAATGACTAGAGAAGGGAAAGGAAAAAGCAATATATCAAGGGGTATAGTGCTGGGTAAAGGGACCTTGTTTGGACTGGGCAAGGTTGGGGTGTGGAGATTTGCCCCCCTTCGCCCATCTGGCACTGGGGGAAATCCCTGCACCCCACTCCCCAGGAGGAGTGCTGGGCAGGTGGAGTTGTGCAAACCCCTGCACCCGGCAAGGAAATCTAGCGGGTAGAAGGGGGTACCTCAGGCAGAAGGGTGGGGAGCAGTCCCTACTTTCTCAGGCCCAGGGTCCTAAAAAATCATAATCCACCTCTTGTTTTACACAACTATGGCAGTGTTAATAGGTCATTTACCTCCACCTTAAGTCACCTTTGAACTGCCAGAGTCATGTAAAGCAGCCTGAGTGTAAATGAAAATCAGGCCAATATATCTGCAGGCTAGAATCCTCATGAATATTGCAAAATTATATTTTAATGAAAAATATGACAGCTTTGGCTTTCATTTAAATATGGGACAAATTCCAAGAAGTGCTTGTAATTTTCTCATGGCACCCCTTATGTATCTAGGTGTGTAGTGCCTCCCCAGATGTACCCTTAAATAAGCACCAAATCTGCCTACTTAATGAAAATGTGAATATTTGGGGTTAATATAAAAATATCATAAAACTCACCTGTAAATACAGAGGGATGAGGGAAATTAATCACAATAAGCTTGGTCACCATTTCCGGGTAACAAATAGCAACTAACCAAGCAATCATTCCACCCCAGTCATGGCCAATCAGCATACACTTATTGTACCCTGCCACATAAAAACAGATTTTTACATTTGCCTACTGACAGGTATATGAAAATGAATTATCACATAAAGTAACGACAGTTAAACAAAAATAAATGTCCCAACGTATTTGTTAATAGTACTCCAGCTTCTTCACTTTTTCTTAGTGAATTTTTTACATTGCCATAATAAAATGTAAATAAAATGGAGGATAGGGTCATAATTCAAAATGATCTGGACAAATTGGAGAAACGGTCTGAGGTAAACAGGATGAAGTTTAATAAAGACAAATGTAAAGTGCTCCACTTAGGAAGGAACAATCAGTTTCACACATACAGAATGGGAAGCGACTGTCTAGGAAGGAATATGAGTCAGCAGTGTGATGCTGTTGCAAAAAAAGCAAACATGATTCTGGGATGCATTAACAGGTGTTGTGAGCAAGACACGGGAAGTCATCTTCCGCTCTACTCTTTGCTAGTTAGGCCTCAGTTGGAGTATGTGTCAAGTTCTGGGCACCGCATTTCAAAAAAGATGTGGAGAAATTGGAGAAGGTCCAGAGAAGAGCAACAAGAACGATTAAAGGTCTAGAGAACATGACCTATGAAGCAAGGCTGAAAGAATTGGGTATGTTTAGTTTAGAAAAGAGAAGATTGAGTGGGGACATGATAGCAGTTTTCAGGTATCTAAAAGGGTGTCATAAGGAGGAGGGAGAAAACTTGTTCATCTTGGCCTCTGAGGATAGAACAAGAAGCAATGGGCTTAAACTGCAGCAAGGCAGGTTTAGGTTGGACATTAGGAAAAAGTTCCTAACTGTCAGAGTAGTGAAACACTGGAATAAATTGCCCAGGGAGGTTGTGGAATTCCCATCTCTGGAGATATTTAAGAGTTGGTTAGATAAATGTCTATCAGGGATGGTAGAAGACAGTATTTGGTCCTGCCATGGGGACAGGGGACTGGACTCGATGACCTCTTGAGGTCCCTTCCAGTCCTAGTATTCTATGAAAAACGTGGTAACACTTCCTTCATTAAACACTAAAAGGAGATCAGTGAGTGTTATGCTTGAAATTTTAACAGTTAATTACAAGTAATGGTTTCCCTGCCCCTCGCCCCCGCATATGTGACATACGTCATGGTACTGTATGAGATCATTTATGTCTTCTAATACCTATGTACAATGTGGCTAAGTTGGCCACATTGTGTTCAAAATTGTAATACTACATCATTATAAAGGTGGAATTATATACTCAGATAGCTAAACTTACTGTATATTTAAAACAGATAGGGATGATGGTGTACTGCACAGGCTCAGAACACTTCTGATTCATATTCTCCTTAGGTGGGAATTTCAAAAGTGCTAAGCATTGGCCCAACTCCGCTTCCACTGATATCAGTAGGAATTTGACCACTGATTCACAGAAGACCTAGTCCAAGACTGTACTTTTGGAAATTTCACCTTTTATTCCGTAATCTAGGCAGTCCTACATTGGAAAATCCCTGCTTATTTACAAAGCACTCTACATACATGCCAAGTCAGATGTGTAAGATTCAAATTAATTTGGATTCTTTGACAGAAAGCAAGAGAGAAATGTTGAAGACTGACAAACACCTTTTATCTACTGGCCAATTTTGATTTAGCCGACTTGCCAAAATAATTCATCTCTTGAGTAAGAACAAGCAGATGAAATTTGAGCCGAGGAAGTAATTTTTTCTAGAAACTTTTAAGTCCCTTTGGCTGTGTCTAGATTGCAGGGTTTTTTAAAAAAATATATAGCCTTTTTTCGAAAAAACTTCACCTGCGTCTAGACTACAGCTGCGTTCTTTCGAAATTAAATCAAAGAATGCAGCTTTTCTTTCGACGGCGGTACTCCTCATTTCACGAGGAATAACGCCTTTTTTCAAAAGTGCTCTTTCGAAAAAAGGCGCTATGTAATGCAAACTGTGCTTTTTCAAAAGAGAGCATCCAGTCTTCCTGGGTGCTCTTTCGAAAAAGCAGCTTGCTTTTCCAAAAGTATTGATTGTAGTCTTGATGATCTTTTCCGAAAGAAGCTTTTTCGAAAGTATCTTTCGAAAAAAGCCTCTTTCGAAAGAGGCTTGCAGTCTAGACGTAGCCATTTGTGAAGCAGGACTTATAATAGAGCGTGCAGACCTTCACAGAGCACAACTATGGCATTGTCAGGGAGTTTAATAACGAAGTTTGTGATACCATGCCCTGTCTTTTGATGGGATTCAGAATTTTCAGACCAGCTCTAAATTAAAACTATAGGGCTAGATTATCGTTTTACAATTTGCCCAGTGTTTCCTGCATTGCTCTGACTGCAGTTTGGGAGGGATAATGACGCTAGATGGATGTAAATTAGACATAACCACATTGCAAATGAAGCGGGGATTTAAATCTCTCGTGCGTCATTTGGATAAAAATGGCTACTGCATTTTGCCAAGTCAGCAGTTTGTCGGCAAAAAGCGGCTGTCAAGATGGGGATCAGGCGACAAAGAAAGCCTTTGTCGGCTGATCCCTTATGCCTTGTAAAATGAGGTTTACAGGATCAGGCGAAAAATTCATAAAATAAGCAAAATGTATTTGAATCAAAATTACTTAGACAGTATCCACAGCTATCTACTTATAATAAAAGAAAACCAATCATCTCAGATTGTTTTTAATCTAAGGATAGCTCGTCATAATTCTGCGACAAATGGAAAAAAATTAACAACTTTGGCAATTTAGCTTCTGCTAACACACCTAGAGATTCCAAAATATCCTTTATATCTGTAATTAGGCAATCTAACTTGTAGTTCTCCTGTTGAGGAGGAGCATCTGTTTCTCCATAACCTCTCAAATCCAGTGCCACAACTCGATATTCACTTTTAAATTCACGCAATTGATGGCGCCAAGAATACCTAATAAAGGAGAAAAAAGTTTTAATTAAAGGTTACATTGAAGAATGTTAGAATTCAATGAGTAGTACTGTCTCTATGATGAGGTGATGTTAAATTCTGTTGGCTTGATATTCTGTTATGGTTGGCCCCTTTTTGCCATAGCATGGTGATTCTGTCTGGCTAGGAATTCCCACTAGAAAGGGAATCTGAAGTGGGGAAATGAGCTCACATGAGTGATTCTACACAGCCATATTCTCGAAACCCCTAAGATAGGGAGCATAGCCACGGGAATGTAGGTTTAACCAGACTGTCTCTATGATCTTGTTATTCATGATTTATGGAATGACTCTTTGGTACCATAAATAGCTGTCAAAAATGAGAACATCTCTCAGATTGTCGAAATTCTGAAGGCACAACTGATCTCAGAATGTATGTTTCGTCACCGTTTTCCTACACCAGGTAGGGCTGGAATGGAGCAGCAAGTTATGCTTCAAATGACAAGATGAACAGCTTTAGGTTTCTTGGGGAGGGGAGGAAGAATGATAACTCATTCACTATGTAAAGCAAAGGATTAATAAAATATGTTACAAGTTAATTTGATCAACTGATGTTCTATGTCTTATTCCTCTGTGCTATATTTATCAATGTGTCCTTATTCAGTCACTCTAAACTTTGCAGAACAATGAAGATTAACAGCTGTCAGTGCATCAGTACTGTACATGGTATTTCACTGCTTGCGTTTCTATGGAGAATAAAGATAGAAATTACTTACTTTAAAAGGAAATCTAGAGTGAGGAAGAGTTTAATAAGCATTAAGAGACAGATTTGGGTTATTCTTGGGTTTAGAAATAATAGATTATAACTGGATAAAAATGATATAAAGTGAATAAAGACTGCGGACATTATTCTGAAAGGTGCTACCTACCCCTCCACTCATCAAAATCAATTTACATTGAGGGTATTCAACACCTTCTAGGGGGTGCTTAGGTTCTATCTTCTTCTTAAACTCTTGTACACCAAGTGGAGCATAGGTCATCTACAAGTCTCCTCCACTTCACTCTGTCTTGAGACAAAACTTCTAGCTGACTCTAGGAGTACCCCAGTTGTTGTCTTTCAGTCTCAGTAGATCTTCTCCACATTGTCCGAGGTCTTCCTCTCTTGCGTTTTCCTTGCGAATTCCATGTGAGAGCTTGACAGACTATGCTAGATGATGGTTTTCTGAGAATGGGGCCTAGCCACTTTCTTCTCTTGATTTGAACGTCAAGTGGTTCTTGTCCCGCTCTGTTCCAAAGCTCATTATTTTTGACAAAGTCTTGCCATTTGATGTGAAAAATGTACCTCAGGCATCTGTTTATGAATGTCTGTAGCTTGTGATTTGAAGACTTTTTAGGATGCCAGGTCTCTCTTTTTAGGATGCCATACAAGAGCACACTCTTCACATTTGTGTTGAAGATTCACAGTTTCGTCTTCGCAGATATTATTTGTGAACTCCATAATGGCACGAAGAGTCTTGAATACAGCTGTTGCTTTCCCTATCCTAGCATTGATATCCTTGTCTGTTCCTCCGTCTCTGCCCATAATACTACTCAAGTAGATGAACTGCTCCACATCTTCCAGGTCATCCCCTCCCAGTGTGATGGTGTTGTTGTTGGACTGGTTGATATTCATTGTCTTGGTCTTTCCCTTGTTAATGCTCAGCCCAATCATTGGGGAAGTTTTTTCTAGTGTTGCAACCTTTTCTTCCATGCTTTCATGGTACACCGTGGCATTACCATGGCATCCCATCCAAAATTATTAACCTGATCCATTCAATTTATGAACCTTTGACATGCCAAGTTGTTCACAATGGTGTCTTGACAGAATCCTTCAGCATACTCTCAGGAGTACGACAAGGGTGCCTATTGTCCCTTTCCTGTTCTTGATCACAATGGACTGGATTATAAGCAGGACAACAGATAGTCATCATTGGGGCATTCAGTGGACACTTTTCAAACAGCTAGAGGACATTGATTTTGCTGACGATGTCGCCCTCCTTTCACACCAACATGAAAGCATGGAAGAAAAGGTCGCAACACTAGAAAAAACTGCCTCAGTGATTGGACTGAGCATTAACAAGGGAAGAGCTTAGTTCCTATATTCTAATATAATTTCCTTTAAGGTAAGTAAGGAAATATGAACAATGTTATGATCCTTTTAACCACATATAATATAAAACGGACTCCTGCTTGCTAACATTTACTAGTAGCCCTATTGCAAAGTTCTTAAATAAACAACATAAATGAAGCATTTGGGAGTCAAATATCGTAACACCCATCACACTTCCACCTGGGTGCCCTACATTAATGCAAATAAATACAAGATTTAATAAATACAGGCCTCTATAAATGACTTATTTTTTAAAAATTTCAACTACACAACCCAGTAAGTCAGGTTTACCATGGTAACTATTATGGGCTATCACAAATACCTCATTGAAGTGAAACAGCATGACACAGTAAATATTTTGTTTTTGAATGACACAGCACTTTTCTATTCTCTTTCCCTGCTGTCATGGTGGTCCATCTATCAGTTAAAGGCTTGATGAAAGATAGGTCTTGCACAGCACCCTGATGCTTGCCGAACTGTAGCCTCAGAAGACCACCAAAAGAAGCAGATCTCAGAGGCATGGACCATCCAATAAAAATATCCTGTCACCAACTTCTGTAAGTTCAATATGTATTGCTGGTCTTTGCATACAATACCTTTTATTATGTCTAAAGTATTTATCTAGTCACAAGATTCTAATGAGACATCTGCTTTGTGGGAAGCATTTTGCAATATTAGTAAACACCTTTGTTTTCTCAAGGCTGAATAACTGGAGCTAGTCTGGGTTTTTCTGATTATATTATTTCTGTTTATACAGAAAGGCAGTTTATACAAAAATCAGCAGCTCACACATATCAGCTATCTGAACACCTTAGTCCAATTTTTAATATTTTTTGCATACAAGAAACTTAATGTCAGTGGTGCATTATATATATCTTGATTGACCGTTTGTCAATATACACCCTCAGTTACTCACTAAGGTCAGCACTGACTGGTTATTTCACGTGTCCTAGTTATAACCATGAGATATTGGAAGCTAGTGGATTTTGCAACTAAGCTTTGTAATAGAATAGTGGAGGTTACTTCCATTCCTATTACTGTCTTAAAAGTACAGGTGTGCTGCTGCTTTAAACTACTCTTAAAATTGTTATTATTTTATCTCCCACTTTGAAAAGAAAATCTCAGCTCATTCATAAAATTTTGAATAGATTTAGAACAAGCCAACTATTATATTTGTTGTGTACATATTTTATTCTCAAGCATTTCTTTACTGTTGTCTGCTTTTAAAATCAGCAGGTATAAGCTTATTATTATTGGTGTTAACAATGACCTATCTAGCAGGTTTTGTTTTGTTTTTTTTTACAATATTCCATTCCATTTGAATAGTCAGAAAATACACAGAAAGTTGCTAACAAATGTTGCATGATCTACAAAGATTTTAGTAACTGCAGAAAGGCTTGTCAATTTTGATTTAATAAAACTCTAGAGGCTTTAAATAGAAGATGCCCACAATTTTCTAATTAATATTAAAATTATAAACTTTGCAAATTATTCCTACTTTATCAATTGTCACTAATCTGTAACTCTAAAAAAAAAAACACTCACACTAATAGGCGGTTAGTTGGGAAGGTTTCCACAGTCTCAAATATCTAACTAGACTAGAATATGCACAAATTAAAGATGTATATTTTATCCAATCAGCTGATTTTGTTCTTTGTTTATATTTCTTTATCCAATTAAATTAGCAAGTGATTACTAAAATAATATTCAATTTTCTTGACTATTCATCTACTATATATTTGAGAGAGTTACTGCATTGCCAAGAGCACAACGTCTGTTGTGAATTACCTAGTTGTTCTTTGGATGCATATTCTCTCAATACTGTGTGTGGGATCACCCCTCATTAGCTTAAATCTGGCAATCATAGCCTAAATGATATGGCCAAAATGTTAGAAACTTGGTCCTTCCATCATTTTTAAATAAACATATTAAGGTTTGTTTTCTTTTGATCCACAAGACTTCTTCGTGTGCCTGCAGATGTTGTCATGTATCTCCTGGTAAACTAGGGTGATCAGACATCCCATTTTTAAAGGGATAGTCCTATATTTAAACCCTCCTGCAGGAGTTCCAACTTTTTCTTTAAAAAGGGCAAACTGTCCCATATTTTCGGTCTCTCCCCCCCACCCCCCATCAGTATTGGCAGGTCCAACGGCTGGCTGGATCCCTGCTCACCAGTCATCCTTTTGTACTGGTGAACAGTGAGGGGTATCCAGTGGTGAGCAGGAGGGTGGGCTCTAGTGGTCAACAATGGAAGTGGATGTGCAAGATTGGTGACAGGGTGAAGTTGCAGCAAAGGGGCTCAACCGCTTCCCTTGCTGGTCCATTGGTGCTGACACCCCTGCAGCCAGGTTCCCTGGGCCCTGGTACACAATGGTTCCTTGGGCTTAACCCCCTTCCTGCGAGCACGGTAGCCAGGGGGACAGGAGGTGGCTGTGTTATGTTGGCAGACAACAGCAGCCTGGAGGTATATCAGGGCTGTTCCCCACTCTGGCACACCGAGTACAGAAGGTGAGGGCCTGCAAGAGTGCTTAAAAAACTTGTCTCTACAGGCACTGGTTACAAAAACCTTCCCCCAGAATCACAATACATGGATTTGGGGGGATTGCTGTCACTGTCAAGTGATTTTTATCCCTAAAAAAACAGGGGTGAATACTCAAACCCATCTCCAGGGTACCCCAAGCTCTTTTGCCCTAAAAGAGCTTGAAAAAGGGAAAACAAGCTGCAGTCTCTAGTAGCTGACCTCCCAATTAGAGGCATGCAGATACACACTTAGGGTATGTCTACACTACAAAGTTAATTCGAACTAACGGATGTTAGTTCGAATTAACTTTCATAGGCGCTACACTAGTGCTCCGCTAATTCGAACTTAATTCGAACTAGCGGAGCGCTTAGTTCGAACTAGGAAAACCTCATTTTACGAGGATTAAGCCTAGTTCGAACTAGTGGGAGGCTAGCCCTCCCCAGCTTGCCCTGGTGGCCACTCTGGCCAACACCAGGGAAACTCGTCTGCCCCCCTCCCGGCCCCGGACCCCTTAAAGGGGCACGGGCTGGCTACGGTGCCCGTGCCAGGTGCAAGCCTGCCAGCACCCAGCCAGCAGACCCTGCACCTGGCACGGATCGAGCCACCCACCCGATGCCCCCCAGCCCTCCCCCTCTTCCCGGGACCAGGCTGGCGGCTCCCAGGAGCTTGCCCGGGACCGCAAGAGGTGGGCATCCTCCTGGGCAAGTGTAGACATCGTGGACCTTGTCCACGATCTCCGCACTAGGCACAGGAAAGTGGCCGGCTAGGGCAGGAGAGCTGCCAGCCTGGCCACCCAGGAGCAGGTGTGCAAGAGAATCAAGGGGGTCCACTGAGACCCCCAAACCTGAGCCCTGAGCTTACAATGGCTGTCCTGGGTCAGACCAAAGGTCCATCTAGCCCAGTAGCCTGTCTGCCGACAGTGGCCAACCCTAGGGACCCTGGAGGCGATGGACCGAAGACAGTGACCAAGCCATTTGTCTCATGCCATCCCTCTCCAGCCTTCCACAAACCTTGGCCAAGGACACCACTCCTACCCCCTGGCTAATAGCACTCCATGGACCCAACCTCCATCACTTTATCTCACTTCCCTTTAAACTCTGTTCTAGTTCTAGCCTTCACAGCCTCCTGCAGCAAGGAGTTCCACAGGTTGACTCTTTGCTTTGTGAAGAACAACTTTCTGTTACTAGTTTGAAGCCCACTACCCATTCCTTTCCTTTGGTGTCCTCTAGTCCTTCTTTATGGGAACTAATGGAGAACTTTTCTTTATGCACCCTCTCCACCCAACTCCTGCTTTTAGAGACCTCTATCCTGTCCCCCCTCCGTCTCCTCTTTTCTAAGCTGAAAAGTCCCAGTCTCTTTAGCCTCTCTTGATATGGGACCTGTTCCCAACCCCTGATCATTTTAGTTGCCCTCCCCTCTCCCAGCCTCTCTCTTCTTCTCTCCCACCTCCTTTTCCCAGTCTCCCCCAGTTTTGTTCAATAAAGACAGATTCCATTTTGGAAGACACGTTATCTTTATTTTGTTAATCAAGAAGAGGGGCTAGGGAAGGGTAAGTGGAAGGAGGTGAGGGAGGAATGGGGTACGAGCCCCCGATGGGGAGGACTGGGCTGGCTCTGCGGGCTTCTGGGGGCGGAAGTTCTCCTGCAGCCCCCCAATTGCCCCCTCTCCCCAGATGGCAGCCTGCGGCAAGTGCAGCCGGTCTGATGGCCGAGTGCAGTGATGTGCCCAGTGTGGGCACTCAGGGCACTCCAAGCCAGGACTTCTTTGTAAGCGGGGCACCCCTGAGAACTGTCTGTCCGGGGTGGGGGGTCGGGACCCTTTAAGCACAGCCCTCGGCTAGCCTGAGACAGCATCTCCACGCTCTAAGTCATCCTCTGATGCCCTGCCGGCACTGCTTCCGGCCATCCTTAAGCCTGGTTCAGGGTCCACTTAATGTGGACATGCTAGTTCGAATTAGCAAAACGCTAATTCGAACTAGTTTTTTAGTCTGAATCCGTTAGTTCGAATTAGCTTAGTTCGAATTAACTAATTCGAACTAAGTTAGTTCAAATTAACGTTGTAGTGTAGACATACCCTAACAGACAGACCTTCTAGGACACAAGAATGAAATCATCACCTTTAAAAAATGATTTTTATTACAAATCAAAAGATAAACTTTATAAAGCATACTTAGTTGCTAGATGTTACAAAGCAGCTAAGGAGAACAAATTAAAACACAGAGAAAAGTCTCTGGGCACAACACTAGATGGTAAATGGGGAAGGGAGGCATAGATTCACACACAGCAGTTCAAACCACACTACAAAATAAAGAAAAAATACCCTGCACGTGACTAGATTCACTTTTCCCCCCTTTACATACTTTCCAATCTTTTCTTGGTTCCATCCACTTCCACGCCCTGAATTTCCAGGAGGCATGATAGTACTGCTTGTGCTTAAATCATTCTGTGTCTCTCAACTCCTAGTTTTACTCTCCCACACAAAGAAAGCAGGAAAGGAATCTATATCCAATTCAAATTTCAACACTATCTCAATTGGTTCTCCCGGCCAACCTTTGCTAGCTAGTTGAGTTTAACCCTTAGTCGCCAGGTGCTGGTCAGCACTCCTCCTGTCCATTACAAGATATTACCTGCCTTTCAACACTGTGTCAGCAGGAAGGGACAACCTGCTTCCAGTCCCGAAGGGATGGGGTAGGTGAGGTGGAAGAAGAAATGAACTCTGAAAAGACATGGGTCAGGTCATCCCTCCCTTCCTTCCCTGTGGCTGGAAGTAACTCTGGCAGAAATTGAGGGGGAGGAATGTGACCTTGCATCCCCTCATGTGTTGCCTTGGGAAAAGGCGGTGCCAAGTACTACGAGGCGCAGGTCCCTGCCAGGCATGCAGGGTGGAGAGTGCTGAGCAGGGAGGATCAGCCTGTGTGAGAGAGGTATATGGGGGAGTGTGTGTGTGTGTGTGTGTGTGTGTGTGTGTGTGTGTGTGTGTGTGTCATCCCTTCCTTTGTGAACCCTAAAGCCTTGAAGATAAGCAGTAAATAAAAAAACTCCAGCTATGCAGTATTTCTTTTTAATGGGAGCACACTCAATTGGATATTAATTTGAACATTTGTGTGACGGGATTTACGGGTGCGAGCACCTCGCGCCCCCTCCCCTCCGCCGATCCCGGTCCCAGTCCGGAGGGGGGGGGGGGGACCCAGCGAACCCACCGTCTGGATTGAGCTCTTCGGCCGCCCCACCCGGGGTCTTAGTAGTAGTGTCTGGTTGCGGGGGCGATCACCCCTCAGCCCCCCCCAAAGCACTGAGGGGGCTCGGCGGCCCCTTCGTCCGCCTTCCCTTCTCCTCGATTTGGCAGGGTAGAAGAGGGTTGCGGTGGGAGAAAGGGAGGGGAGTGGGGGGACCCGGGCCCTCCCTCACCTCCGGGTCTCAGCCCGAGGCCCTAAGCGGAGGTCGGCAACCTGTAGTCGCCCTCCACGGCGGACGGGGCTGTGGCCCTCAACTCGTCCACCCACGGGCGCCAAAAGGGTCCCGCCTCGGGCTCCTTCCACTCCCCTCTGCCTTGCTCCTCTGGCGGAACAAGGTTGGGGTCACTCACCCCGCCGAAGTCGTCGAGCGCGTCCCAGGGCGAGCTGCTAGCTGCCGAGCCCGTCTCGCCGGGTTGCCCCAAGGGCTGGGGTTTTGGTGCTCCTGGACGCCAGGGCGCCTGCCGCTGCACTCTTCCCCCTCTTGCCGGGACGCTCCCGGCCTTTATGGTCCCCGAGGGATGACGTCGGGGCGGTAAGCTCCGCCCCCACCGCGCCTCTCCCTTCGCAGCTGTCCCGGCGTACTCCCGGGCCCTCCGCTGGAGCATCAGCCGGGGCGGCAGGGGCGGCCGCTTCCTAGCCGCTCGTGTTCTGCCCCACCTCCCGCTCTCGGCTCCAGTTTCCCCCGCAGGTTCAAGTGCGGACCCCGCCGGGTCCGTCACAATTTGTACTGAACAGTACATAGCTGCCATTGAATTTGCTTTAATTTGAATAATTTTACCTAGTGTCTTGTATTCAGCATAGGGAAATATGGTGACCATAGGTGAACTAATAATAGAGCCTTTTTCCCCTAGTGAAGGGGTAGGGAACATTTTTTTGGTCAGAGGCCACTGGCCCACAGAAAAATTAGTTGGGGGCCACACAGGAGCGGCCTGAGGCCGGCTGTAGTAGTTGGCGCCCCAGGCAGAAGGCGCGATTGGCGCCCCCGCCTGCACAGCCGTCAATGGCCATGACATAATCACGGGGTGCTCGGGTCAGCGGCACTCTAGCGACCGCCTAGTCTGCCTAGGCTCACGGGCCACCCCTGGGGCCACAAACAAGTGAGAAGCAAAAATAAAAAAAACCTCATCCCGCAAACAAACAAAACCTCACTCAACCTTGCTCCCAGTAACCTCAGGACTTGCCCCTGAAGTGGGATGAGTTGGAATTCACACTCCAGCCCCAAGGGAGATTGCCAAGGCTCAGAGACTTGCCACAGGGCTGGAGCATAAGCACTAGTTTGCCCCACTGCAAGGGAAAGCCTGAAGTCTCACCGCAGGCCAGATCCAAGTAAGCCAGGGTGCTGGATCTGACCAATAGGTGCCCAATCCCTGCTGTAGTGATTCTTGATAGTAGTTAAGCTACTCAATAGACTCTAAGCCTTTAAAAATGAATATTTCCCTCCTTGTATTTCTTAAAATATATAGTATGCTATGCTATTATTTATTAATAAGTATATGATACATTTTGCACTTAAAAATCTGCCTAGGTTCTTGTAGATGCCCCGTACCATACCATCTGAACTCATTCTAAATGTTTATTCTTTGACAACCCTGAAATGACACTACTGATAGTTAGCTGAAAAAATTTATACACAGGAAGAACTAGAATGAAAGGGGAGGTATTTGGGGTTAGATGAACATTTAGAGATTATTTTCTGGATGGTACAATTGGAAAAAAATAAATGCATGCTCAATTGCAGCGGTTTGTTCAGTCCTGAAACCTACCCTTTCTGGGCTATATGAACATACTTATGGAGGATAGCAGAATATATTTAAATAATATATAAACTATGTAATGAAATAAGAACAAGTGGAGAGTATTACCAGAATTCTGGAAAGCCATGAAGCAGCAACATGAGTGGTTTACCCCGTTCTCCAGCAGCTACATAGTGAAATCTTAACCCTGAATCCTGGAAGGGAAAGAAAAATACAAGTATTGTGACCTGATTGCTGCCCAGTACTGCTGCAATGAGAATCTGAATATTAATATGATTTTCAAAGGTATTCTAAGAGATGATATAAGTGGCAGAGGTAGCGTACAAACTTCAATTACCCCAGTGTGCCACAACTGTATTCTGGAAGGGCCTCCAAACAGGTGATAAGGTGGTTCAATTTCTGTGCCTGTGTAGTCATGTGATTCTGCTGAGATTTCCAACAAGACCACTAACTGGCTGATGCCCAGGTAATATGAATTCGACTAGGCCTAAGGACTAGCACCTACTCAGTTCACATAGAGCACCAAACAACCACCAGATAAAAAGTATCACGACAAGAGTAATTTATATCCATTGTACATCTTGTGAGTCAGATGATGCTATTCTCAGTTATTTAAAAGTATATCACATTGAAAACAGGTATAGAGCTGGCAGACCTTATTTTAAAAATGAAAATTCATCACAATTAATCAAGGTTGTAAAAAATATATTTTTGTCCTTTATGCATGCCACAAGGTTTAAAACATTTTTATTTCTCAGAGAGATTGGAAACGAAGTCTGTTAATGTGTCTGTTGTCTCCTACCCATCTTTATTTACTGTAACTGGCTCAGTCATGAGCCCCTTCAGAATTATCATCATCATGAAAATTACCAGGTTTTTATTGTCAGTAGGCCAGAAGCTGAGTCAGTGTAAATTAACATAGCTCTATTTAAATTAACAGAGCTATGCTGAGATACACCAACTGAAGGTTAGATTGATTAGAATTTAAATGGGCTGACATGATAGCCAAATAGATTCGATGGGTTCCAGCCTCCCTAATGTGGAAAATTAATGCTCAGCCATGGACTTGAGAGTGATCCAAAAGGTTACAGGTAAAGAGCTAACTAATATACTTTGATATTGCCTATGAGATTGTACAATGTCTTCACATAGAAAGCAGTTGTATGGTAGATCTGAGGAGATACAGCTGGGGAAGATCTTTCTGAGACAAGGGGATATGGGACTTTGAAAAGAGTTGGCTTGAAGAATTAGTCTGTTGGTTGGGTGTCAGATGAGGAAAGAGTGTATTTCTTTTTAGATTAAACAGAGCCATAACTGCCTTCTCTTTACAGCCTGACCAATTAATGCTTTTGCTTTTGGTTCAAGGGCTGATGCGCTCCATGATGGTGAAAATATAGTAGCTAGATCTTCCCGGCTGTTTCTGCTTGAACTTCCTTGAGCTGAAAAGGCATCAACTGCTTTATTAGCACCAAGACTCTAGAAGATAAATATTTTTCTTTTTCATACTCATTATGGATTTTATGAAGAATTTAGGCCTGATTTCCCCCTCCTATTACACTACTTTTATCCACTATCACTCCAGAGAGGACAGAAAATGAATTCAAGAAAGTTTAGAAGCATGAAGTTCAGGGAGTAGTATTCAGAAATTATTTGTGACATTATCTAAAGTCTCTAATGGCCTCTTCCTAGTCAGAGCTCAGGGCATTTCTTCCAACCTCACCATCCTTGATATCATCTTGGCCTAGAGTTGCCAGGTGTCCGGTATTGACCTGGACAGTCTGGTATTTTCGCCTCCTGTCCAGTAAAAAAAATTCAGAAAATACTGGACACCTAAAATGTCTGGTATTTTCTGTGTTTTTTCCTCTGCCACGAAGTGAAAATACTGGACACATGGCAACCCTATGACACACACAACAACTGAGGCCCAGCCCCCGGACTCCTCTGGACCTTTCGGACCCCCCTGCCAGCCCTCCCCGTTACCTGGTTCCACAGGGGCTTGTCTTGTGGCTGGAACATAAAAACAAAATGGCTGCCAGCAAAAAAGTCTCTTCTTAAAGGGGCCATGCTGATTTTTAAGTTTGGGGTGTTTGTTTGTTTTTTTGTCATGCTTTATAACTGCTGTCAGGGTCCTTTTTTTTTTTTTTTTTTTTGGTCAGCAACTTTGGTCTCCCCCTTTTTTTCCCCTCAACAGAAATTTTCCTGGTGATTTTTTTTTTTTTGAGCAGGGGTGGTGGTTGGTATTTTTGGCTAAACCATCTGGCAACCCTATCTTGGCCACCATTGTCTCTTATGCTAGTGTTTCTGAAAGTGGGCTGCTGGTCTGCTTTGGAAAAATCGCTAACGGGACATGTCACTATGTTTATCTAAAGCCTCCATAGCCACAGAGCCTCGCGACTCCCTTCAGCTGGAAATGGCAAACTGGAACCAATGGGAGCTGTGAGGCTCCATGGCTATGGAGCCTTTAGATAAACAAGGCAGAGCAACCCGCTAGAGGCTTTCCAAAAGCAGGCCCATGGTGCACTTTGAGCATTGCTGTCTTATACCCATTTATATGTCTCAAAAATCACACCCTCTTTTTATTTTTGACTCCTTTCCCTCCTTGCTCTCTTCAATGTCTTGTTTAGCGAGTCCTCCTCCTTTCCTCTCTTTCAATGGATGACTCATAGGGTTTTGTCTTCAAATTCTTCATCTGTCTCTCCCTCTCTCTCTCATACAATATCCCAGTCACACACCTTCAATCTTCATCTGTATGCGGATGACTCTTATATTTACCTCTCTTTTCCTGACCTCTCTTTCTTCATCCAAAACTGTCCTGTCTCCCTGAAATGATCTAAGTGATGTTCATGCGGCTGTTTAAACTTAATATGCCCCAAACTAAGCATCTCATCTACCTTCTTGAGCCCTCTCTTCTCCCCTCTTTTTCGGTGTCTGTTGACATCATCTGCACAGTCCTCCAAACTGTAATTGGGGCCTCAGCAAGTTGCACATCCAGGCTGTGTTGAAATGTTGCCCCTTTTATCACAATATTTCAAGATCCAGATTTTCATCTTTGCCATTTTACTTGGTACTGGTAAGCAATACTCTAATACTGATCACAACAATAATACATTTATATAGCCTTCTGTTATTGACTGAAAAGGTGTTCCAATTTCTTGAGAGAAATGGACATTCAAGATATAGTCAATTATTTCATTTGTCCCACAATATTTTTACTGCAATGATTACCTCCTCTCCAGCATGGCCAGTTCAAATACGGTATTGATATAATGGGGGAAAATGTTATATCTATATATTTTAGAAATCTGCATCTGTCTATCTGTCCGTCTGGGAGTCCATTTGTTCAGGAACTGCTCCTAAACTATAAGAGCTAGTAGCACTAAATTTGGTATGCAGCTTCCTCTTCTCCTGACTTAAAGCAAGGTCGGGGTTTAGATGAGTGAGAAAAAAGGTAAGTGCTGGGAATGGGACTATTTTCCATAACATGGAAAGGGAGGAGGCAAAAAGAGGAGGGATGTGATACTCAAAAGTCACCCCTGGGGGCAGTGAGATAAGATCAATACTGCAGAGTGACTGCAAGCACCCATCCCACCAACAGAATGGCCAGCAGGGTTGGGGCTTCCCATCTTGCCTGCCACCAGACCTGGTAAGTGGGGCCCACATGCCTCGGAGACATACCTCGCTGGCCCCCATGCCCTAAAGGGGAGAGGAGGATAGCCCATGCTGGTCCCCTCCCACCTTGGAAGGAGCTAGAGAGGGAGGCCCCTCCCGCCCCAGGAGGGGAAAGCGGGGGAAGGGTGAAAGATCCTACTAGCCACCCAAACCTTGGGAGGAGGTGCGGGGGACGGTGAAAGATCCCACCAGTCCTCCCTGTTAGCCCCCTGCCCTGAAGGACCCACTCAACACCAGGTAAGTCTTCTAGTATGGGTATAAAGAATTCACATGTTTCATGACCTAGATGAAGTAAGTAAAACAACTCAGATAAAAGAAACTGGAATCCTTAAAAATCTGCATCGGTATTGATTGGAACACAAATTTCTGTATTTTTCACAGAAATGTTTCCATTTATTATTAGTTGTCAACCATGTATTTTATTTTAAAGTGGCATGGAAGCTTTTAGATCAGAATGACAGACTGTCTCTTGAGAAAGAAGATAAAATATTTGTAAATAACCTAGAAAAACATGTTACAAATTGTAACTCCCTTAATATTAACTAGTACAAGAAAGTAACCTTTATATTTGAAGAGTCAAACCAACTCTTTTACACTGTAACTGAATTTAAAAGTTTCTCCACATATACATTTTCTCCTTAATGATAAATTAAATATAAATATTTTACTTTCATTGGAGTTGTCAAAGGCTTTCAGATATTTAATTCACCAGCTGAATACATGATTTAAAGGAATATATTAACTGAGATTTATACTGGTCATATACTGTTTGTATTGTTGATTAATTATCTCTTTTGTAGAAATGTATTTTCAAATTCTAACTAAAAAGAAGTGATGAAGTGTATTTGCCAGTATTAGTCTCTATTGATATTATGTGGTTTATTACTTGTGTTTCTGTTATTCTCTATACTAGTGGTTCTCAACCTATTCACCATGGGGGGGCATATATGCAGCTCTCTGTGTACGATATGGATGATCTCTCCCCACCAAGGAATACACATACTCACACTCTCACTCATTCTATGCCCCTGAAGAGGTTAAGTGGGCTTCAGCATTGTGCTGATTAGGCTGCAAACAGCCCACGAGTTCAGAACCACTGCTCTAGATGCTTACCAGTTTCTTCTCAGTATTTTTTCCATTATTTTACAAGAGTCTGAGATTACACTTAGTGAATATTGCCCGTTTTCAAAATACTACCTACAAATAGCAAAATAAGTCAACTAAGTCTAATGCTTTATTAAATATGAAACTCATCATACATCTTCTATGCACTTACTGTACACTGAACCATTTCTATATTATTTCATTTGCTTATTTATTAGACAAATGCACCACAGAAGGACAGTCACCAGAGGTAAGAGAGATTTTTAAAAAAATGACTTAGATTGTAAGCTTTTTTGGGTGCAGGGACTGTTTTGTTGTTGTTTTGTTTTATGTTTGTGAGGCACTTAAGAAAATACGGTCCTGATCTGTGACTGGAGCTCCTAGGCATTCCTACTCAAACAGTAATAACAATAACAGAGGAAAAAATGGGAAGGAGAGCTGGAGAAAGATGAGGCATGTTGCACAAAGTAGGATAAAGTAAGAAGAAAAAAAGATGGCAGAGAAGAATAAAAACTATTACCACCATATTGGAGACCTGGAGAGCCCAGCAACCCAATGACTACTGAACAGGAGATTCTACCTTTAACTCAGATGAGGTTTCCAGGAGATAGGACTATACAATCACATCTCAGACCTATCCAGAATTTGATTCATGTGTCTTCAGGAGACACCATTTAGCCCACCAACCTACTGGCAGACAGCAAGAACAATGCTGTCTCTCAGAGATGAACAAGATGGTTCTTTTTACCGTGAATGGCAGGATATCTCCAACGTTCAGAAAGCAGTGGGAGGAATTCCATCAGCCTCAGATCCCATCGTTCATGTGGGCAAATTAGGCTAATGATAAAGGACAATGATAGCCCAGCTGCTGAACAAGTCTTGCCATCCTGGTGGGGCACAATCAGCCAATTTATCTCAGTTCTGTTCTCACCTGGCAACAGTTAGCTTCAGATCCTGGTAAAGTGGAGAGTTAACAACAGTCTGCCGATGGAGTTGTCTCTGGAATCCTCAACAGTGCACAACTATACAATAGGCATGATAGAGATAGTGACAATGAATTTCAGGAAGGCAGATTTTGGTGAGAGCTGGTAGGTAAGCTCCCACGGGAACCAAGACTAAGGGGGAAAACAAATGAAGAGTTGGCAGTTTTTCAAAGGGGCATTATTAAGGGCACAAAAGAAAGCTATTCCACTGCATGGAAAAGATAGAAAGTATGACAAAAGACCACATTGCCTTAACCAGGCGATCTTGCATGATATAAAAATAAAAAAGGAGTCATATAAATTATTGCAGGGGCAAGATTAGAAAGGCAAAGGCACAAAATGAGCTCAAACTAGCTACAGATATAAAGGGTAACAAGACTTTCTATAAATATATTAGAAGCAAAAGGAATACCAAGGACAAGGTAGGCCCATTGCTCAATGAGGAGGGAGAAACAGTAACCGGAAATTTGGAAATGGCAGAGGTGCTTAATGATTTCTTTGTTTGACTTCACCAAGAAGTCTGATGATAAAGGAATGCCTAATATAGAGAATACTACTGAGAATGGGGTAAGTTTACAAGACAAAATAAAAGAAGTAGTTAAAAATCACTTAGAAAAGTTAGATGTCTGGAAGTCATCAGGGCCTGATGAAATGCATCCTAGAATTCTCAAGGAGCTGATAGAGGAGGTATCTGAGCCTTTAGTGATCATCTCTGAAAAATCATGAAAGATGGGAGAGATTCCAGAAAACTTGAAAGGGGAAAATATAGTGCCCATCTATAAAAAGGGAAATAAGAACATACCAGGAAACTACAGACCAGTCAGTTTAACTTGTGCCAGAAAAGATAATGGAGCAAGTAACTAAGGAATTCATCTGCAAACACCTGGAAAGTAATAAGATGATAGGTAACAGCTAGCATAGATTTGTAAAGAACAAATCATGCCAAACCAATCTGATAGCTTTCTTTGATAGGATAACAAATCTTCTGGATAATAGAGAAGTGGTAGATGTGATATACCTAGACTTTAGTAAGGCATTTGATACGGTCCCACATGATATTTTATCAATAAAGTAGGCAAATATAACCTAGATGGGGTTACTATAAGGCAGGTGCACAACTGACAGGATAACCATTCTCAGAGAGTAGTTATTAATGGTTCACAATCCTGCTAGAAGGGCAGAACAAGTGGGGTTGCCCAGGGTTCTGTTCTGTTCAATATCTTCATCAACGATTTAGATACTGGCATAGAGGGTACGCTTATTAAGTTTGCAGAGGATACGAAGCTGGGAGGATTGCATCTACTTTGGAGGATGGGGTATAATTCAAAATGATCTATTCAAATTGGAGAAATGGTCTGAGGTAAATAGGATGAATTTTAATAAGGACAAATGCAAAATGCTCCACTTAGGAAGGAACAATCAGTTACACACATACAGAATGGGAAGCGACTATCTAGGAAGGAGTACTGCCGAAACGGATCTAGGGGTCATAGTGGACCACAAAGTAAATATGAACCAACATAGTGACGTTGTTGCAAAAAAAGCAAATATGATTCTGGGATGCATTAACAGGTGTGTTGTGAGCAAGACAAGAGAAGTCATTCTTCCTTTCTACTCTGCGCTAATTAGGCCTCAGTTGGAGTACTGTGTCCAGTTCTGGGCACCACATTTCAAAAAAAGATGTGGAGAAGTTGGCAAGAGTCCAGAGAAGAGCAACAAGAATGATTAAAGGTCTAGAGAACATGACCTATGAAGGAAGACTGAAAGAATTGGTCTTGTTTAGTTTGGAAAGGAGAAGACTGAGAGGGGGCATGACAGCAGTTTTCAAGTATCTAAAAGCGCATCACATGGAGTAGGGAGAAAAATTGTTCTTCTTGGTCTCTGAGGATAGGACAGGAAGCAATGGGCTTAAACTGCCGCACGGGAGATTTAGATTGGACATTAGGAAAAACTTCCTAACGGTCAGGGTGGTTAAACACTGGAGTAAATTGCCTAGGGAGGCTGTGGAATCTCCATCTCTGGAGATATTTGAGAGCAGATTAGATAGACATCTATCAGGGATGGTCTAGACGGTATTGGATCCTGCCATGAGGGCCGGGCACTGGACTCGATGACCTTTCAAGGTCCCTTCCAGTTCTAGTGTTCTATGATTGATCACACCAGTTAGCCTTGGGCATGCCGGTGAAACGTTTGAAGGAGCAGTTGAAAAAGAACAGGGATTAGTGCTACCTTCAATTTCTCATGGTTTTCCACTTCCTTCTAGTGTTCCATGACTTTCTGAAAGTAATGGCTAATGGTGGCGTAAGTTTAATTCCCTCAACACTCTGACACACATCACCTGGCTCATCATACACAATGGTTATTTGCATAAAATTTCCGAATCCCCTCCCCACTAGCTACAGCTTTGGCTGTAGAGGTTAGACCGTTCACTGTATTGAACAGAAGTGATTTACGCAGGGCGAGCGGATCACCCTAAGAAAGAAGGTGACCTGCAAGGATTCTGTGTGGTTTGCACAGAAAAATCCATGAAGCAACAAATAAATAGGAGCAAAGAGAAACAAAAGACCCGACATGCACACAACGTGACTGTTCAAAATGGATTACCGTTTGCACGCCCCATCTTTGTGCTGCACGCAGAACGGGTTCGAAATGTGACTACCCAGCGCCCATTGAAACCAAGAGAGAGCCAGGTCCATCCCTCTTCGTGTGAATGAAACAACTACACTCAGCTGCTTTCCCTTCAGCACCAACCCAGGCACAAAACAGCTCTAGCGCAGCTCTTCCGAGAGCAGAGAAAAGACGAGCGGAGGAGACCAGCCAGTCCCCACCCCACTCCCTCGGGTCTGACAGGCACAGAGACCGAGTCGCTGCATTGTTATTTACGTTTAGTGGCAGCCAGGTTCCCCCCTCCCGCCCCGCACAGACGCCCACAGCCGGTACCTTAATTCGCACGTAGCAGTGGGTGCCCAAGGAGGGATCGCTGAGGCAGGCTGGGGGGTTCTCCCGGATGACCCGCTGGAAGGTCTTGCCCGGACTCCTTCCTATGCTCCACAAAAGTTTGAGCAGCTCTATGCAGGCGCAGAGCGCGCAGTAGCCGTACACCAGCGCCCAGAAGAGCAGAGCCCTGACCCTCACCATGAACCTGCCCGGGAGCCACGGTAAACAATCAGCGGGGCTCGCCATTAGGCGGCGGCTGCTCCTCGCAATCCGCCCTCCCCGTCAGCGTCAGGGGATGGGCTCCGCGGCAGGAGGAGCAGCGCGGCACCCGGCAGGAGCCCGGAGCGCCGGGAGCCCAGCCCGGGCGAAGAGAGGCCGGCGCGTCTGCCTCACGCCGGCGCAGGGAGCCGGGACCGGCCAGAGCCGCCGGCGTGACCCAGAGCAACCAGGCAGGGCAGCCCCCTGCTCCCAGCACTACGCGCCGGAGGGGGGAGGGAGATGGCGGGGGGAGGTGGCCCGGCTCCCCCCCTGCGCCCCTGGGGTGGGCAGCCCGGGAGCGGGGAGCCTCGGCCCTTACAGTGGGAATGGCGCAGAGGCCTCCCTGCAGCCCCCGGCCCGACACAACCCAGCCCGCCCGGGCCCAGCCGCTGCGCAGCTACCTGGCCAGAGGCAGCCCGACCCCACCTCCTGCCCCCCAGCCCCTGTCTGCCGAGCGGGCAGCGCTCAAGCCCAGGCGGGTAAGTGCAGGGTTTTATACACCCAGCGCCAGAGGACAGCTCCGCCCCGAGCCCCCAGGCTGGACTAGGGGGCTCATCTAGGCTAGGGCAGCTGCAAAGAACTACCTCAGTCGAGTCACCCCTCCCCCCTAGGCTGAGCATCCCACCTGCACCCCCCTGCTGAGGCAGGGTAAGTATTATCTTCGAGCCTCAGCGGCGGAGCTGCGGCATTAAGTGACCTTAGCTAGGTCACGCAGACACTCAGTGGCAGAGATGGAAATTGACTTCACTCTCCCACTCCTGGATGTGCTTTAGCCACCCCCAAGCCCGCAGCACCTTTGCGTTACAGCTCCGTGCAGCAAGCAAGCATGGCTCGGATTAGAACACAGAAGCAGCAGTTACTGCATCAGCGTGCAGAGGATTGTAAATGGTTATAGGTCTGCTAATTTAATTTCATTAAGATATTAAAATGCCCAACCTAGCTGTAATGAATATATGGTCCATAAAGTACTGGGAGAACAGAACTCTTATTTAATTGCAGCCTCAAGTAAGGGAGCTGCTCTGCATTCATCTGAATGTGATATTAAACCTGAAATCTGAAACAATAACTACTGGTAAATAGGAGCAATGAGACAGTGGGTCCATAATGACAGAATAGGTATCAGCTCCCTACCTGAGTGTGTGGTTTGCTAGAGCAGACACAGGTAGAGGCTGGTGAAAGATACTACCTTCTAAATTCTAATAGCAACTTCGTAAACAGTTGATCATGGGTTCCCAAACTGGGGAGCATGAAGAAATTCGAGGGGGAATGAGGTGACTAAAGTTCCCTCCCCCTGGCTCAATTTTTGCTGCTATTTTTGTTTTTTGGTCAGTTCCTTTTCTCTCTTTTGCTCAACAAGTTTTATTGCTCTTGGGGGGAGGGGAGGGGGGTAGGCTCTCTCAAAAATCAAAAAGGGGTCAAAAAGTTTGGGAACTACTGATTTAGATTGTACAAATGAAGGTGCATGGGGGGGGGGGGAGGAGGAGGGGAAATGACTTAAAATAATACCATCATACTCTGATCCTGAGTAGGGCACACTTAAATGAACCAGAATATTTTAAAGGTTATGATAGAGTAGATTGGTAGAATACCAATTTTAAATGCTACCCAGAAAAGGCAAGTGTTTTAGTTCAAAATAATTTCACATACAACATATGAATAATAAAGAAAACACCCGTTTACTTACTCTTTCAAGCAATCTGTACCATCAACATATATGAAGAAAAAATTACCCTGCCTCTACTTGGTTAAACATTTTAAATGGAGAGAATTTGGCAAATGAAAGTATAGGTCAAGTACAGAAAATGAAAGAAGTTCCAAATGTGATTACCCCTGGAAATTAATTTGTATTTAGATAGTATATATCGTCACTATTACAAGGTGTTTGCACAGTCAAGTTTTATTAAATACCACATGTGTTAATTTAAAAAGTGATATCTTCACTAATCAAAATAAAACACTTTTCAAAAAAGACTTTCAAAAGGTTATTATTGTTTGGATAATTTCTCCAAAGTATTAGTTAAACACCATGTAAATGCAGTGTTTAACCAGAAACAGCAAGTGAAAACAAGAAATCTTAGACCAGTATATTTTAGATAAAGGTTCTAGAATGGTTCTGAAAGATAATTGCTTTTTAAAAGTTCTAAATTAATACACAGCTATTCCAAGCACTACAGTGTATTTTAAGAAGTCACATGTATATGCAAACATGACTTTGCTTATGACTAGCTAACAAGTAGATTTGACATTATGAATGCAAGTAACAAAAATACCATTATCTTATGTGTCAATGCATAATTTTAATATTTAACAATGCTATGCAAATTAAACAGTTTACAGGCTCTTCAAAGTGGTCTAAACAATACACTGCTGATACATGAGTAGCACATATGTATTTAGCACTTGTGTCCAGTTTACTGTACATTGCATTTAATACAATGTCACTCAAGGACTATTATGAGATTGTAACTTTTTCCAGTGTCCAAAATTTCACAAAAGGTTTTCCTCAAAAGTTGCCATTATATCACTCTGCAGGTTCATGTCAATGGTATGGATCATCTATAGGGAAATGATTTAACAGGTTTTGTAATTGAGTATCACAGACAAAAGGAATATCATAATGAAAAGTCACCTTTTCTAAATTAAAGAAACAGCACACCTATTGCTTATAAATAGTGGCATCCACATTGGTAGCAATAGGCACTATCCAGATTGCATTAAAAGGGATTTTAAGTAACTTGTCCACTTCCTTTTCTCATCGTTGCAGGTCAACTTTAAAAAGTCAGCCTAAATCCCATAGTTTGCCAATCACTTCATGAGATTGCATTATTTTTAAAGAATCTGATAGTTTGACATAAGTTGAAAAAGGCAAGCACTTACAAATTAGAAAGACATGTATAACCAGTGGTGATGGGAGAAAAAGACAAGATGGTTATTTACTTACTTTAATATAAGATTTGAGGGAATCTCTCTTTTTTAAAAAGCAGACTATGTTTGGTATTACAGATCAAAACATACATATTAAGGTAGCATAAAGCGACAACTTACAAGAATTCTAATCTTTAAATATCTGAGCAGAAGTCTTGTAACCTTAATTCTGCTGCCTCAATAGTCTGGTCTGATGGGCACTGTATGGTATATGTACACACATCTTCAGCTATGGGGAAAGTTATCTCCCCTCCCCCAGTCATTGATGTCATTGTCTGCTTTGTGCATGTAGGTTCATGTGATCTCCTTTAAGAGTCTGATGACTGTCAACATTTGTAAATTTCAGATTATATTCACACCCTATTCCAGAGTAGTTTTCCCTGTGGACACACTAATTTGCTTTGGATTAACCTAAATTAGAGAAGGACACACTTATTCCAGAATTAGAGCATTTACCCTGGGAACTAGTCTGGAATAGGTACAACTACTAATCTGGAAACTCTTGAATTTTGACAGATACCAAGGGACTGATCCAAAGACCATTGTAGTCAATAGGAGTCATCTTTCCATCAACTTCAGTTGTCTTTGGAAAAGGCTCTCAAAACGAGACTAATGACATTTGCCTTTAAGAAAAAGATTAAGTGACATCACCTTATCCAAAACTTCATTGAAATATTGACGCAATGCCAAATTTAGAGAAAAGCATTTCGCAGATAGGAATGTCAGCTGTGGTATAACCAAGCTACATTTTTTCTAAACGGATTTTTTTTTTTAAAATCACAGAGTTAGTGACTGAAAAGTAATATATCCTGACAGAACTTCTATCATGTAACGAAGATCTAGGCTCCAATTTTGAAAAACTTTGCAAATAGGTTACTTAAATTGTAAATTAATGTAGTGCTAACTCAAGCATGCCAGATAGAGTGTTTCTATTTTTAGAGCTGATAAGTGTTTATGAAGCACATTCTTTGGAACAGGAACTTTGCATGGGCAGCAGCTGCATAAGCTTTTATGGCTTCCTGGGTGACTCAATGTATTCTGAGTGACCATCTCAAGAGGTAAGAGGAAAAACTTCTAAAAAACAATGAATAGTTTTGTTAGTCTTTAAGGTGGTGCTAGACATGTAGATGGTATCATGATACTCACAGCACGTGCCAAGGGTTGCAACTTAAGTGCGGTTTCATATACATGCAACAATATATGCAAATAGCTTCTTTCACACTGAGGGGCATGAATACAAAGACTAAGCTTTAAGCTGCAGTGCCAGATGCAAATATGACCAGTGTAAGCCAGTCAGCATCTCTCAGGCTCTACCCACAAGGCTAAGCAGCCATCACTTCCCACAATGCCCCAGCGCGCCTGTCACCTACTCCCTGGGGGCTAGAAACACCAACACCCTGTACCTGTCTGTTCCAGCCAGCCTGTCTGCTTGTGTCTTTCAGTGCTCACCCTGCCTGGGAGATGCCTCACTGTTGTGGAGCATGTTCCCACTGCAGGCCATGTTCAATGGATCCCACTGCAGGCCACATGTTGAGCCCCATGTAAACACAAACTGCACTGCTGGCCATGTGTTGAGAAGCCCTGATCTATATGTTGTGTTAGTCTTTAAGGTGCTGCTAGACTATTCATTGTTTTGTAAGTTTTTCCACTTACAGACTAACTCAGCTTCCCCTCTGAAGCATTTCAAGAAATAATAGTCAGCAGAGGCCAAGTTATGAATGAGATTAACAGCACTGACAAATATCCTAAATCAATCACGTTTATTGTTCCATGATAAGTGAAAGCTAAGAGTAAATTAAGTGTACCCTAGAGGTAAAAGCAATTTCAGTTCTTGGATCAACTATAGTCAGTTTACTTTAGGATGCAAAAGAACAGTAAGTAGAAAATTCACCCACTTGCTGTGAGCCCTGTATGTTACCATAAAAGCACCATAACCAGCTAGGGGAGGGATAGGCATAATCCTGGGGATAGGCAGGAAAGCTGGAGTGGGGAGGAAGAGAATCCCCATGGCACAAAATACTATGGGTATTTCTTGCTGCTGTGGGCAACAGAGTAACCTATAGGCAGCCCCCGTGTTTACCACGAGTCTCTGGACAAATCCAAAATTGGAAAGCAACTAAAGTACCATAAGCCACCTTTGATCCTCTGACCTCTTTCCCCATTAACTTTTCCTGTGTCATACCCTCCCTGAGATGTAGCCCAGAATCTTAAATCCCAGATTTTATTTACTGAACCAGATCCTCAACTATTTTAAGTCAGTGTAACCCCACTGTCTTCAAATTAATCCATACTGATTTTTGCCATTTGAGGATCTAGTCAATTTCATAGAATCATAGAACACTAGAACTGAAAGGGACCTCAAGAGGTCATCGAGTTCAGTCCCCTGCCCTCATGGCAGGACCCAGTACTCTCTGGACCATCCTAAATAGATGTCTATCTAACCTGATCTTAAATATCTCCAGAGATGGAGATTCCACAACCTCCCTGAGCAACTTATACCAGTGTTTAACCACCCTTATAGTTAGGGAGTTTTTCCTAATGTCCAACCTAAACCTTCCTTGCTGCAGTTTAAGCCCATTGCTTCTTGTCCTATCAGAGGCCAAGGAGAAAAATTTGTCTTCCTCTTCCTTGTGACACCCTTTTAGATATCTGAAAACCGCTATGTTCCCTCTGTCTTCTCCTTCTTATGTGTTATGATCCTGCAGCAAATTTGTGCCAACTGAAAGTAAAGCAAAGTTAATAGTTGAAAAAGGTTCCACAACTTACAGCTTCTTTCCTCCTGCGCTCTTGCTCCATTTTTCTAGCTAGGTTACGGTCTTTGACAAGACCTTCCTGCGTATTTTGTTGAACTTCTGGTGGTTGTTGCTGTTCATTAGTTGGCCTTTCTTTTTGTGGCTCTTCATGGATTTCCATCCCAGTAGATTGCGGTTCTACTCCTTCATAGGTCCTTAAAATTAAAATTAAATGTCTGATTCTTTTCTTCAGCATTATCCCTGTAGCTTTTACACATATCAACTGGACAAAAGCACACACAAAATATGTATTATACACCTACAGTCAATTATACTGGGGGAAGCTTTATATAAGCATTTTTTGGCCTTTTTTTTTTCTTAAATGGGTAGCAGCAGGATAAGCCTTTAACATTCCCCACCAGAATCCTATACAAGTGACTTTATATTTCTTCTAAAAAGTTAAGTTTAGTAAACCAAGGATATAAAATAGCTTACCTGTAAGTAAGGTAAAGGAGATGATATAAGCCAGTCTAGGAGACACGGCTTCTGCACTTTTCCTCTGACTTGCTCATCCGATAGAAAAAACTATCAAATGATTCTCTGCCACCTAAAATAGGGCACGCCAACAACTTATCCCACTAATTCCTCTCTTCTACTACTGGAAGGGAGTGATATGGCAAGGGGTAGACAGTCTTATCCAGTCAGTGGCTTGTTATTTGAGGATTTGCAGAACTGGAGAGAGGCATTTTGAGGGGCAGATAGGGGAGAGAAGTTGTCGGCCCATAAATTAGGGAGGATTGCCAACAGTGCTGTCAGCTGTCTAGAGTTGACAACGCACTGATTGCATGTTAAGAGGGATGCAAAGCACTGGCACAGATTCAATGGAGATGCAGAACTTACTCCTAGACATTTTAGGAGCAAGTTACATTGACTGTGTTGCCTCTACAAAAAAAATCAACTGCAACAATCATGTGGAGGCAAGTTTTCTACTATATATTTGAGAGTTTGTGTTCAAGAACGCCTCCTAAATAGTAAGAGCTAGGACCCCCAAATTTGGTATATAGCTTCCTCTTATAAGATAAAGCACTGCTAAGGGTTGGTTGTGCCAGGAAAACAGGATATGCCCAGAATGAGAATTTTCTGTATGATTTTATGAGAAGCAGAGTCAGACTCACTAGGCAGGTGGAAGAGGTTGGCTGGGGCATACCCCCATTTCATCCAGTTCTGCCCTAGCCCTGAGCCTTCCTTCCCCTCCCAGGCACTTTTAGGAAAGGTGGGAGGTTGAATCTTCCCCACCCCAGTTTGTACGGGGACACTGCTACCGGTTTCCCCTTATTCCCTGACAAAGATGAAGAACATACTTTGCTGCATTCCTCACTGACTAGGGAATGTGGGGGGGCTGGGGGGAAGAGGGACAAACCTGGCAGCGATGGAGACTGCTTTGAATGTTGCATTCTACTTTAACAGGTTAAATAATTATCCCACAAATACCATCCCCTTTCCAATAAATTTAAAATGCTACAAGCAGAAAGAAAAAGACATTATTCAGAGGACTTCACCACTACCTCAGAAGAAAATCAAAGCAGTAACACTTCTTAAAAAAAATGAAATCAGACACTAGAAGTTTTTAAAAGAGAAAGTTTTCTGGAAAGCCAAACAGGCAAAGTAAGAATAGTAGTATTGATTTTTCACTTGATTGTTGGATTATTTATTTAATGACAGCCTCACAAGTAGATAGTTGCATTGCATTAGCACAAGGCTACTCAACATGTGGCCTGTGGTACAGTTTGGGTTTACGTGGGAATCAACATGTGGGTGGGAGAAAAAAAAAAGTCAATATAATGGTCTTCTGTTGATATGCGTTTTAGTAATTAAATTCCTGGACTGTCATTGCTCATTAAAAGTGCTGTCTTATGGGTGGAAATCAGGTAAATATTGCATTTTATTAATATCAGCAGAACTGACTTAAATGGGGCCTGTGTGTTGTGTAGTCTTGCCTTAATCTTTCTAGTCATGCCCACCAGTGTGAAAGAAGCTATTTGCATATATATGCAACCACATTTAAGTTAGGGCCCTCAACCACATTTAAGTTAGGGCCCTCAACCACATTTAAGTTAGGGCCCTCAACATGTGCCGTGAGTATCATGGTGGCCCCCAGGGCTTCCAAAGTTGAGTAGCCTTGCATTAGCACATATTTAATACAGTTTCATGCTGTGAGGTGCTTGTAGTTGCCATTGAGGGGAAAGGGCTAATTCAAAAACAATTAGGCTATGTCTACACTTGCAGCTTCTTGTGCAAGTACAGTCGTTCTTGCGCAAGAATCTGCAGAGCGTCCACACTGCCCGCCCGCTCTTGCGCAAGTAAATTTACAGTACAGCGTGGTAAGAGAAGGCTCCTTGCGCAAGAGATGTCAAAAAAGAGCGTGGTATAAGCCCTCTTGCACAAGAGGGTAGTGTGGATGATCAGCAGGGATTTCTTGCACAAGAAAGCGTCCACACTGCCATGGGCACTCTTGCGCAAAAGAACATCGCGCACATGGCAGTGTGGATGTTTTCTTGCACAAGAGTTCTTGCACAAGATGTTCTTGTGCAAGAAGCCGTGAGTGTAGACAGAGCCTTACAGTTCTCATTAAAGCCAATGGGCATGCCAAACACTTTTAGGATTGAGGAAGAAAAAAAGTGAAACCCCTTTATTTAGTAACAACAGTTGCAGTCAATGGGGATACTGTGCAAGGGAGTAGACTATACAGACTGAAGTTTTCCTGCTAACAGATGCAGGAGGTTCGGCTATTGGCAATAGGCTGTGATCACAAAAGGGAGCAAGGCAGCAGAAGATAGTGTGAGTGTGAAGCTGAGAGGAAGTAATGAGAGAACTTGGGCACAGGGCAAGCATGAAGAGGTATGCTTATTTCTACCATATACATTTTGGTGGATAAACAAGATTATACAAAAATACACATAGATCATTTCACCATTTTCTGATTTTTTTTTTTTTTTTTAATAATCAATCCTGCTCTGAATTTTGGCTAGCTGCTTAAGCCAAAGGGGCAACAATAAGAATGTGTCTTTTAAAAATGAAGGCGACATATGTGCATGAACTGCTTCCTGAATACCAAATTCAAACACTGGCTTATTCCTCTGGCCATTTGAGACATTGATAGACTGCAAACCAAGTCCCATTCTGTATTCTACAGATAGAGTTCTCATTGCAATGTAGAGTGTTTTGTTTGCACTGCAGTCCTGCAGTAGTACGTTTAAAATAACAACAAATGTTGAGGGAATGAGACACAGACAGAGAGATGCGTGTGTGGGTTTCTCACTTCTGTTCAGGATTTTACAAAAAGGCAATCAAAAATTTGTATTTAACCTTTATAAAATTATAATGTAATAGAAATTCGTTACAGCTCTGCCTACAGGTTGTTTTCTGTTACAGCAGTGTAAGTACAAAAATACAGTTGTCCCAGATTTAAAGCAGATTAGCTATTCTTGATTAACCCCATGCATGGATGCTCTTATTCCAAAATAAAATACATCCACTATTCCATATAGGTCCCGCAATATAGACAAGTACTAAATTGTTTTAACTGATTCTCTTATGCATTTGCTCATTGCATATACTTAAATAACTGTTTCATCTTCTTATCTAATGACTTTGGTGCCTCACACTTTCATGGTGCCTCACACTTTCATGGACAAGCCAACATTGCATATTTCAAAGCAGTCATGTGATGTTTTAATCAATAAACTGATTCCTTACTGGTTTAAGTATTTTTTAAAATAGAAATTAACTTAATTCTACACAAACATCCAAAAAGACAAAGACAACACTTGATATAAATAAAGTGGACATACAAAACTACTTCATTTCTCCCTCTCAATTAAAAGGAATATCAAACCTTTCTTTTTCTTGACAGGGATTTTTCCCCTTCTTCTGTGCTTGTTCCAGTTGTCGCCTTAATTCTTGTGCTCGCTCATTTTTTTCCTTTTCTAGTGCTGCTTTCCTGAACTGTTGGAAGTTCTCCAGAGATGCCTTTATGGGAACTGGAACTGCCATCTTTTTACACAAAGTTATCCAGGAGTCTGCATTCTTGACTTGGCGATCCTGAAATTTAAGAAATGATCGTAATTCAAAAAATAATTTGTGGTATTAAATTGCATTTTTTGTAAATAAGTCACTTAGTCCTTATACTCAGAAAACACTTTGTTTTCGTGGGACATACTTTCACTCAGCTACAAGCCCATAATTTTTTCAGTGTGGTTTTCCCAATAGGAATATTTTAAATGATAACCCTTCAAAATTGTTGCAGATATTCTAAGTGTTCCTTTATCAAGTAATACCACATTATAAAAAAAAAAATGGATCACCAATATATCTGTTAAATATCGGACCTAGATCCTCAATTTTAGGATGTATGCATCAGATTTTCTAGACACAGAAAGATGCATTCAAACCCCCCCCCCCCCCTCCCAGCATATTGGCAATTTTTTCCTCCTTTATATCTCCAATCAGCCCTGCAATTTTCTAAAAATAGTAAAAAGGAGAAGTGGGTAGGTGCTTGTGGATGTGAGAGATATCCTTGTTCTCTCAGAGGGAATTTAGTCAATGCACTTTAAAAGATTAACAAATTTATTAGTACATAAGTTTTTCTGAGCTACCACTCACCACCTCAGGTGCTGAAGAGGAAAAAATAATAATAATAAAAGACAGAAGTGGATATTTGACATAAATGCTAATTGAATCAGAATGGATCCATTTGTTACTATTTTCTGCTGTCTCCCCTCATCCCCCGAATTTGTCCACATCTTTCCTGGAGTGTGGTACCCAAAATAGGCTGGAATATTCCAGCTGAAGCCTAACCAGTGCTAGAGGGAATGTAGCAATTACCTCCTTATCAGAGTCTTTTAAAATATCCCCTAAAATTACATTTGCTTTTTTGCAATAGCATTACATTGACGACTTGCAATCTGTGCGTGATCCACTATAACCAATACTGCTGCCTAGCCACTTATTCCCCATTATATAGTTGGGCATCTGTACTATTCTTTGCTGAATATAATACTATCGATTTTAGACTAGTTATTGGTCAAAGTTATTTAGAATTCTAATCCTCTCCACAAAAGTCCTTGCAACATGCCCAGCTTAATGGACAAGGGGGATCCAGTAGGTGTAGTGCTTTTAGATGTTTTCTGAATGCTTTTGATAAGGTCCCTCACCAGAGGCTCTTAAACATAGTAACTCTTGTGGTATTGGTAACAGGTTAAAAGTTAAGAAACAAATGGTAGGAATAATGGTCAGTTCGGGTTGGAGAGAGGTAAATAATGGTGTTCCTCAGGGGTCTGTACTGGGACCAGTCCTATTCAACACATTCATAAATTGGATAAACTGAGATGGCAAATTTTGCAGATACAGAACTACTCAATAGTTAAGTCTCAAGCAGATTGCAAAGAGCAATATACGGATCTCACACAATGGAGTGATGGGGCACCAAAATGGCAAATAAAATTCAGGTTGATAAATGCACAATAAAGCACATTAGAAAACAATCATACTATACATATCAACTAATGGGGTTGAAATGAGATGTTATCTTTCAATAAATATCCAGGAATGTGTGTGACTAGTTATCTATAAACTTAAACAAAAACTGGTCTGGTAGCACTTTATAGACTAACAAAACATGTGATCATGAGCTTTCGTGGGCACAGTCCACTTCTTCAGTTGACTGGAGTTTTGAGTTTATTTTGGGTCTGTACAACCTAACTAGGGGAGAAGCGGGAGGGAAATGAGGAGCAGAGGTTATGTTCCCTTTGATTTTTTCATAACCTCTGCTCCTTGTTTCCCCACACCCCCTTCTTTCCCCCCCCCCCCCCCCCACCCTCTTCTCCCCTATTTATTTTGGGTCTGCACAACCTCAACTCAAAACTCTAGTCATCTGAAGAAGTGGGCTGTGCCCACAAAAGCTCGTGATAGCATCTAGATGTTTTGTTAATCTATAAAGCGCTACCAGACCAGGTTTTGTTGTTTTAAGTTTATCCTGTACAGACTAACTCAGCTACCCCCGAAGCTTCTAGTTATCTATAAGCATCCACTCAACGTGCAGGGCAGTAAAGAAAAAAAAGCAAATATTGTTGGAAATTAAGAAAGGGATAGAACACAAAACATCAGTATGATTTGGTTAGGGTTGATCCTTCAAGCAGGAGACTGCTCTAAATGACCTCCTGAGATTTCTTCCAATCCAATCTTCTATGATTCTACATTGCCTCTGTATAAATCCAGAGCACATCCACATCTTGAATACTGTGTGAAGATCTATAGAACTGGAAAAGATTCATAAGAGCAACAAAAAGGGTTTGGGGTATGGAACAGCTGCCATATGAGGAGAGTAATAAAACAAACTTTTCAGCTTGGAAAAGAGGCAGCTACTGGGGTATATGATAGAGGTGTATAAAATCATAACTGGTGTGGGGAAAGTAGAAAAGCAAGATAAGTAATGTCTTATAAAACAAGAGCTAAGGGTCACTAAATGAAATTAATAGACAGCAGGTTAGACCAAAAAGGAAGTACAGTAAAACTCCAGTGGTCCAGCATCCAATGATCTGGCACTCCTGATGATCTGGCACCATCTGGAACCCCGAAGTGCTCTGGGCAGCCGGACAATTGGAGCTGCTCTGCCCCCGGCTTCCCAGATTCAGCCACTGCTGAAACTGACCAGCAGCTGACTTGGGGACGCCTGGGGCACAGCAGCTGGGGTGCTGCCAGGTTGGTCCCGGAACGCCAAGGGATGCATCCCCCCACTCCACCCCAGACCCCTCATAGCCCCCCCTTCCGATAGTCTGGCATATTTGATAATCTGGTACACCCTGGGTCCTAAAGGTGCCAGATTATAGGAAGTTTACTGTATTTTTCCCCCCCACATAATACAGTAATTGTTGAGACTGCTGCAAGGTGTTAATGCCAAGACTTAAGTTCTTTTTTGAACACTGTTAAATTCATGGAGGATAGGTCCATCAATGACTATTAGCCAGGATGAGCAGGGATGCGGTCCCTAGTCCCTGTTTGTCAGAAGCTGGGAATGGATCACTTGATTGCTTAGTCTGTTCATTCTCTCTACTGCGCCTGGCATTGGCCAGAGTCAGAAGACAGGATATTGGGCTAGAGGGATCTTTGGTCAGATCCAGTATGGACATTGTAACATTCTTATCTGACTCTGGACAGACCACTTCTTGTACATATACCAATTTTGACAATTACTCTCAATTTAGCCATGAACCTGCTTTAAAGAAATATAGTTAAATGGCATTACTATATATTACTTATGAGACTATCACGTGGGATTGTGTCAACAGCTTTACTAGAGTCCAGATGCATATCAGCTGCTGCTTCCCCTTTAAGCCACTAGGGCAGTTACACTGTCAAAGAAAGGAATTAGATGGGGTTGACATGATTTGTTCTTGACAAATCTCTAGCAGTTATTCATCACTCAGTTACACTCTAGGTTTGAATAAGTAATTTAAGCAATGTTGCAGTATCTTTCTGGATATGGCAATTAGGATGACTTGTCTAATTGCCCAGGGCCTCCTTTTCTACATTTTTGTTGAAGTGAGATGTTTGTCCTTCTCCAGTTCTCTGGGGCCTCTTCTGTCCTTCATGAGCTCTCCAAGATAAGGAAATACTCTGGGGTGAATTTCATGAGGCCCTGCTTACTTGAATAGATCTATCTTACCTTAGTATGTCCTTTCCCTATCCCAGCTTGAGATCTTTCCACTTTGTTGTGAACATTAATAGTATTAAGCATCTGGTCACAGTACAAGAGGACATAGAACAGCACAAACCAATAGAAAAACATATGCATGAATCTTTAGGAGATGGATTTCAATAGCTCCCAAGGTCTGAGACACAATGAATGCATAAGCAAGAGAAGTTCCTGAGATCAGGTGTTCCTGCTTTATAATGAGCTGTAAATATCTTCAAATAAGATATGCAAAATTATTTTCTGAAGTGTTAAGAGGAACACCCAGAAAGACAGAATTCCTACCTTTTCAGGAAGAATTTGAAGTTTAAGATCTAGTGTGTTTTTACCATCGGTGCTGTCAGAATAACCTGTTGGAGTAGAATGAACTTTATGAGTAAAGTGTTGACCATCTGAAAGAAGCTTCAATTTCTCAAATGCAAACCCACTGAAAAAAATCCTTTACAAGCTGATCTCTGCTTTTATCATTGTGGCAGAGGAGCTCCTGAATTCAGCAGTCCCCACTAAGAAAAATACACCTAAAATGCTCTCACTTCCGAGTTAAATAGTTTGAATAAGGTTTGTAGGTTTTGTTCCACCATTCTTTATTTTGTGAAGGCTCTCTAGAGCCCCTACTTTCCCTGTAGAAAATTAATGTAGGCAAGACAAGAAAACCTCTTAGAAAGCCCTGCAGTACTTTCTATTTCTAGTTACTGGCATGGAAAAACCCACCCCTGCATTACTCATCTCCTTTCCCCTCCCCCTCTTAAAGAAGATTGACTGAGCCACATCCCTCCTGTGCTGTTCTCAGCCTCCTCTAGAGAGAGGGAGGAGTCAGTTACTTAGTAACCTCACATACTGCATAAGTGCATTTCTCCTGCCAGTTTCCACCTTTTTAAACAAGTAGGTCAGTCAGTAAGGTCTTCTGGCCGCATAAACCCATTGCCACTTCCAGTAGCTCCAGGGTACAGGATATTTAAGAAATAATATATGTGATCATCTTATTTGTAACACTGATGATAAAATTCATCTGAAAGGCAAACTAGAAATTCCATTTCAATAGCATTCATTTCAACATTTTATATAGTTAAGAGGAATGAATATTTTATGTATGTACACCCACACACACTGCAAGAGAAAAAAAAAAAAAACACAAAAAAACCACAACCTCAATTTCATCTATGTTTCTGCCAAAAACTTTAATTGTGCACTTAGAGTAGGAGTGGGCAAATTCCAGCCCATGGGCCAGCTCCGGTCAACAGGATTAGTCCCTAGTAGGCCCCCCACTTCAGCGTTTGCCTGTGCCTCTGCAGGTACCAAATTATTACAATTCTCATTAGCCATGAATCGCCATTCGTGGCCAACCAGAGCTGCGATTCTCTGATACCTGCAAAGGTGCAGGTAAATGTAGCAGCAGCAGGCTGTCAGGGATAACCCTGCAAGCTGCAGTGTTTTTATTGCCCATCCCTGACTTAGAGTAATAGAAATCTTTACAAGTATCTGGCATTGCAAATAACTATAAATCTTCCATTATTTCAGGCAAAACATACTGAAACAATAGGCAGAATTACCACATAGTAACAAAAGCATTATGTAGTGTTATGCTGCTTTTATCCCAGATATCACTGCCTTTTAGTGCTCAGAAAATATTTGTATATCTAGATTGTAGAGTGCTTTGGGGATGGAAGCTAAAGCTTTCTCCTCCTCCCCCCAAAATACTGCTTTAGACTTTGATCTAGCACGGGACAGGTATAGTACTCTTGTACCTTTGTGACAAAACTTCACCATCATCTACTCCGGGTTACTAAACTAGGGTTCAACATTATTTTTCTCAATGGTTAACAGATTTGATAGCTACAGAATAAAATATTATGCAAGCAGTTACATGAGTATCCCCAGCTCACAAACATAGAGAACACATTAAGACACTGAAGCGCCTCTGAAATGTTAAACTAATCTGCAGGTGAGATTTTCCAAAAGCAACTTATAGGAGGCAGGCATCACAAGTAATCTTTACAAACAGGTCACAAAAAGGAGCATGTAATTGTTTAAAGTGAGCAAGAGTTTTGACTAGTCACATAAAATAGTATAACAAGTAAAGGCAGCCACATGATTAGGGGTCTGAGCCCTGGTATGTCTCACTGATGACCCTTGTAAATTTTTGTACCCATTTCAACTCAGACTTGTTTGGACAGCTTCTAAGTGACCTTTTTCTACTTCTCAACCTCCACGCTTCTGCTGCATGGAGATTTATTTGGCATTTAGGTGTTCCTACAGTTCCTCTCAATCCCACTGTGTCCCTCACCCTGTTCTTCACCTTGCCCCCACACCAGGGGTCAGTACCATTGCATAATGGACACTTCACAAGCTGACCATATATAGTGATGGATATTAAGGGGGAGGAGAGGGAGTTAGGTCATTCAGTTGTGAGACAAAATTACTATGGACCTCAATTTTTTTTTTATAACCACAGGCATGAGAGTCCATGGTTGGACATGTTGCTGACTCCTGTCCCATAAAAGTGGCTAAAATGGTCAAGGGGATAGGATGCCTGAAGCCTAAAGCAGCATGCCATGCACAAGAGTGTTTACTTTTAGGCATTTGTCTTGGCACAAAGTAATTGACAATCCTGAAAGCTTTGGCAAGACTTATGATGGGCAGTGAGGATTTTCACAAAGCAGACAGGAGGGGTTTGTGGCAGTGACTAGGCACCAAGAAGCCATCTTCTGTTCCACTTTCAGAGCACGAACGTATGATGGTGAAACTCAGGCTTTGTAACAAAGCAAACTGCTTGCTGTCAGGGACTACAGATTGAGCTGCTGGCTCCCACTTGGCATTTCCTGCCATGGTCAGGAGAGCAGAGGGGCTGAATCTCATTACCAACAAGTCTCATGAGTCCCAGGCCACAAGTGCATTCAGGAGCCCAGTACTTTGTACTCAGTAGTGTGGAGTGCTCATGTACATTATGAGGCAGTTCCACTAGGCCTATAGAATAGCCAACAAGGCAGCAACCAGCGCGGTGTGAGTACAATCTTGGAGCACAGGAAAGTGGTTAAGTATTTCTAAGAAATCATTGACCATACAAGAATTCCTAATTCAATTTGCTTTTCTGCAAGATCTTGATGAGTGGTTTAGTCAAGAATGCAATTTTTTAAAGCAAGTTTTAGGTCTAAGGAGCTCAGTAAAGAAGCCCATAGTAGTTCTTAGAACTTATATAGCCTCTTTCATCTGAGGATTAAGTCACACACAAAAGCTTGTCTAAGTTCCTTCTTTTATTCAAGAAAAACCATTTTCCCCCCAAGTTTTAGTAATAAAAAAAAATGAAGTTTCATTGTCTTAGTAAGCAGGTGACTGGGAAAACAGCTCCCATGCCAGTCACTCCTCCAAGCAACTTTTTTTTTTTTAAATAAACACAAACCTGAAGAGACATAAGCAGAGTGCAAACTAATGCATGCACCATGGCTCAGAGGCCAAGTAACTCATAATACGCCCTAGAGCAAAAACCTTCTCTTACCTTTAGTCTTAAGATTCTTCCTGCAGCAACCATGTTATGTACAAGAATTCCAGCTTTATTGCTCCCTTGTTAGGGCCAGGCATGGAGCATCCCAACTCTGGTGATATCAACACTAGAGATGAGAGGAACCATCCCACCACCCCCTCCCATTTACCAAGTGAAGGATTGAAGAGGACAGAACTAAGAAGAAGAGAGAAAAAGTAGGGAGATAGGCAGGAAAAAGGAAGAACAAACCATTCAGACAAAGAAAAGATGGGAACAGGAATGGAAGGAGAGAAAGACCAACCAATGTTTTCCCAATAATATTTAGAGATTGCTATAGGTGTACCTGTCACTTTGAAATGCATTTAAAGCAAGGTGCTTACCTTGAAGTTTACAGGCAAAACAGTATGCAATAATTAAAGAACAAGAAGTCAAGATTGTTCCGAATTGTAATTCATATCAAACAGATACCAGGTGTTGCAAATGCTTTATGTACACTAGAAAGAACCTACTATGTTACTGGTACTAAATAAATGTTGCAGTACAGAAGGGTTGAGTTAAGACTTCAGGTTGAAAGAATCGTTTTGCTAAGTTTAATAGTTAACCCTAAATTTCCAACACTGTTCATTAACAACCTTCACTGTTAATTGTTAAGAGTTTGGAAGTAAGTATGCTTTTCAGTTTCCATGCCGTTTTGAGATTTGTTTTATCTGTGTTCAAACCAATGTAAGCCAGACAAAATAGGAAGAGAAGATCCTGAGAGAGTGTGATCACTGCATTGTTAGCATGGGGTTTCAACTCAAGGGTTACCCCTAGCTCAACTCTTGTTCCCACACAAACAGGTCTAGGTCAAGGCTTTGATCTTGAAGTAGTTAGCTGCAAGGGAGGTGGATTGGTGCTCTAGGGAGGGTGAAGCAGGGACTGTAGTGGGGACTCAGTTCAAGAGATGTTAAACCACATGCTGCAGAGAGAACGGATACCTAGCTTAACTATTGGAAAGCCTGAAATGTAATTATGTTCTAGTGACAGGTTATTTCCAGACCTCTTTAGCAGGACCCTCCATTAATTCTACCATACTAATTGTTCAGTGGTCTATGTATTGGGGCCAACAGCCACCACCAGCCCCTGGTGAGATGGGTGTGGGGCACCTCTGTGCCCCTCTAAAGGGGCTGGGCCTCAGGTGGAAGGAACAGGGCCTATGGCAGTCAGCCCTTACCTCTGCCCAGACCACAGTGTACCTTCCCCCAGCCCTCAGAGACACTCCCGTGGCACTTCAGAGGGGCCCCGGGCTCCAGGCTACCACTGTGGCAGCAGCTAAGAGTTCCAACCCCCTCAAATCTCCAGGTTCTGGGTCAATTGCCCCTTTACTCCTATCAGCAGGCCTGGGTGTATGCGTTACTTTTAATATATTGCTCAAGGAAATTGGCAGCCTTCAGATCACCCTTTATAGCAGAATCCCTTACTCATGGCTGCATTGCAGAATTTTAGAAAGGAATAAATGTACCACTGCATCCTGTAGTCCCTGCTATTGCAATAGTTATGCAAGATTGAAGCAGTATTTTCTCAAATTTGTTTTTACAGTAGGGAATTTTTTTGGCATCTGTTTTGACAAATCTGTTATCTGGCTTAAGGGGAGGGGAAGTAAAGAAGCAGCCACCTGGAGACATTCCAGGGAACATCAGTACAGAATCCTTTTAAAGTACAGCCAAGTTTTGCTATTATGTAATATGGCATTAATGCCGTCTAACTATTCTATCCCACAAGTAAAATGCAGGGAAAGCTAAGCCTTTTCAAATTTGAAGTCATTGGCTTTGTGCAGTCTTGGTATCAGATACAACTAGAAGAGGACATCCATTTTACTTAGCTGAATGCAAATAGAAAAGTGAATCAAAGAACAACAACAACAACAAAAGAGTAAAGGAAAAATAGTTACACTAATACTATTTAGATATTCACTTGTAAACAAATATTACATTTAGTAACACTTTATTTTGACCAGTATAATCTGAAAGTTTTCACATACATTTATTCCAAGTGCATGCCCCTGATCTCAGTTACATTTCTAATAAGACTATACATACTTTGTTCTTGATTTATGGATTTTGAGTCAGCAACTCCCCCAACGACATTGTTCTGAAGAATATTTAATTTTTCAGGTTCTTTGCCATCACTCATTGACATATTCAGGGAAGATAAATTGGATGCCTAGGAGAGAATTAAGATATTAACTGATGAGTACATTTTGAAGACTATGTGCAGTGTGCTATAATATTTATGTAACAGAAAAAGAGGAATTGCAGCAACAGATTCTTTCCATACTGTGGGCATCTAAAGTAAATTCTACATCAGGCTACTCAACATGTGGACCTTTTCTTTGCGGCCAGGGGGTGAGAGCCCAAACAAAAAAGTAGTCAATATAATATTGATATGTATTTTAGTAGTTAAATTCCTGGATTTTCATTGCTCATTAAAAATGCTGTCATATGGGTGGAAATTGGGTAAATATTACAATTTATTAATATTAGTAGAACGGACTTAAATGGGGCCTGTGTGTTGTGTAGTCTTGCCTTAATCTTTCTATTCATTCCTGTCAATGTGATAAGCTATTTGCATATATATTTGCATGTATATGCAACTATACTTTAAGTTGCAGCCCTCCGCATGTGCTGTGGGTATAATTGTGTCCCCAAGGGCTTCCAAAGCTGAGTGGCCCTGTTCTACATAAACAGGTACTGGGACTGCGCCAAGTACAGCTGAAAGAAATCAAGTGAGTGGCTGTGTGACTCTGGCTCAGAGTCCCTCTTCCTGTTTCAGAAATTTGCTCCACCCGAGTGACACTAAGTGGTAGAATCAAGCCCTAACTGGCCACCAGAAAACTCACCCAGCACAGGGAGCTCAGCTGGCCTTGTATAAAGTGTTTCACTGGCTCCTAAGAGACTAACCCACCCCAGAGTAAGAGGCAGGATGGAGCATATCTGCACTACCTTCATTCACAGCTATGTTTCTGTAGAGGTCAAACTGGCAGAAGATAAAGCAGCCCCCTACACTGTGCCGGGGTTTTCACAAATGCACTGAATAAGAGAAGGTATTACTGACCATGCACCAGACTCAGTGCAGGAGAGAAAGGGAACGTATGTCCAAGGAGAGAAAGGGAACGTATGTCCAAGAACAAAAAGCCAGCTCAGAAGAGGGACAATGTAATTAACTGTGATGTTGGGAGTTCCTTTCCCAAACCTGAAGAAAGAGTTCTAAGTGGCTTGCAAGCTTTTCTCACACAGGTCCAATAAAAGCTATTACCTCACCCACCTTTTCTCTCTAATATGCAGGGACCAACATGGCTATTTCCAGGGGAAGAAGCAAAATAAGAACTAGATGAAGATGATATTATGATTATATCAAAGTGCTTCTTTGCCTTCTGTAAGTGAAAGTGATTCTGACAGTTTTATACTTTAATATGTACACTCTAACAGTCACTGAGAGACAGTTATTCTAGAGACCCCCTACAGTTGCAAATCTTTTCATTATGGCATAAAAAGCACAATTCAACTGCCATTAAAGGAAATTAAGTCACTATTTGATTAGTGGGGATCAGATTAATACAGAACTTCTGAAGTGCTAATCATGCTCAAATACCATTTTCAGGAACACAGACTATATTGCTCCAGTATTGTAATGAATAGAAGCCTAATTTGTTATGATACTAAAGCTACTTATTCTAAGGGACAAAAGGTTAATTAGATGAAGATACTTGAGAAATCTATTTGTAGATAAATTAGAATAAGGACTATTTACCTCTGTGGCAACACAAGTAGGCTGGCTGCCAGAAGGCTGGCATGTCTTTGGAATATTTTGTGGTCTTTGCTGTAATGGTGTGGAATGCAGTGGAGAGATGACTGTAATTACACCTGAGCAAAGAAAAAAAGAGTAAATTAAAATGTGTAACTCCTAATACAGTTAGCAAACATGTATGCTTTTCTCAAATTTAGCTCAACAATATTTTAAGACTGAGAATAGCCAAGTGTACATTACAACTAGTTTTGGGGACAGTTATCTTTTTAGTTAGCTTCCCATCTGGATAATCAGTGGCAGCTCATTCAATTTTACACCACAGCTGAGAAGGATGATGAACTTTTAGACTTTGTTAGGAATATGATTAAATATTTGCAATATAGCTTTAAGGTGAGAGACTCAATCTTCCTTCCTTTAAATTTAGTTTTACCAATGCAGCATTACACCCTTGTGTTTCAATCTTGAGTCTCTTGTTATAGTCAAATGATTCTTATGTTTTGCTGCTTGTGAATAGTAAAACGACACTTATTAAAAACTGCAGTGTCTGCTGGAATGCAGTCCGCCAACACTTCAACCAGCATTCTGCTGTCTCTCGACTGCCATGATGACCCAGAAGAAAGGGTGCACAACAACACTACACAGGGAAGCTAGTGCAGGCTTTTAACTTAAACATTTCTCCCATCCCCTCTTCCAGCAAACTCCAAAAACCAAACCAGGAATTTTCTAAGAAATAATTTTCTTCCTATGGTACGATAGCCTCATATCAAGAGCAGCTATTTCATTTTCTGGTGTAAAGATTTTACCTGAAGGTAACAGCATACTTTGGTCTGGTAGATTAAGTGGACTATCTTGCAAAAGCTGAGGCCATTGTAGCACTTTATGAGAAGGCTGGATTTCTGATGATCTTTGATTGTGTAAGCTACTAGTAAAAGAAAAGGAGGTCTGCACTTCAGGAACAGCATTGCACGATGGCTTTTGTGAAGACAGAGGTATTTGCTGCTGGAAGATTTAAAATGTCATTTTTTTTAAAGTATTTCCCTTTACTTTATAAAGTAGCCTCCTTATACCTGTACAAGTCCTCTCCTTTCTACCTAGGCATTTGGAAGTGGATTTACTCTACTTCAAAATGCAGTACAAAGAATATCCATTGTTGCTAGTGCCTATAGTAGGGTTTTTTTGTGGTTTTTTTTTTTAGTTCTCTAACAGAAAATTGTACTTGTTAAATTCACAGTGACTCACAATTTAAACTTAAGTGGCATTAACTCCTGCTGTCTGGTACATACTTTGGTAAATACACTATATTCTGACTAAGCTAACAAGTGTATTATAGGAAAATTGTAGAGACATCAAGCCAGATTTAAAGTTAAGACCCAACCTGGTGCAAGGCATATTCCAAATAAGAGGTCTTGCATAATCCCTCTACAATGGTGGGCAAACAAACAGCAGTTGAATCAAGATGGACAGTTAACCGTGCCACCTGATTTTTCTATCCGGCTAAGCTTTCTGCTCTGAAAGGAGGAGCAGTATATTTGAAGCACAGGAGCACTACTCAAACTCTTCCAGGAAAGTTTTTTTTTGGGGGGGGGGGGGGGGAGGCGGGCGAAGGGGAGGTGAGGAAGAGAAACAGCTTCCAATGCCCACAATGAACTCTTTCTTGATTACATACTTTGAAATACTAGCTGCCACCTCTCCTCACCTCCCATCTGGGATCTTTCAGAGTACATATTGCAGAATGGGCAACCAGTTGCACAGGTATATACAGTAAAATGGGTATTCACAGTAAAATGGGTATTCACAGAAGTGGAGTAAATGCTTTATTTATCGGAAAAGAGCAAAAAAGAGCCTAATATGAAATTAAATATATAGAACTATTTCCTCTTAAAATTTTGCTCCTTTTTCATAGTGTGTGTAACTTTTTACATACTTCCCACATCTGTCACTATATTTGACTGAATATTTTAAGATGTGTGCAGACATACAAGTCGCTTACAGCAAAGTTGAAATCTTAACGTGCTTAGTAGCATGGTTGATTAGGTTGATTCACTTTAGTGTGTAAAGAAGGGGTGGGCAATAATTTTTGAAGGGGGAAGGGGGCCACTTCATGAATTTCAGAAATGGTCATGGGCCACCCCAGAAGGGGTAGACTTTGTGTGTTCCCCTGCCCACTGACCCTGATTGGTCTGGGGGCAGGGGAGCATGTGAAGTCTTTGGCCCCCACCCCTGCCCTGCCAGGGGTGCACAATGCTTAGAGAGAACCAACAGCTGTTTTGAACAGCTGGCGGTTCCCTCCAGTGCCATGCCCCCATGGCAGTGGGGAAAAGACCTTGCACACTCCCCCATTCCCAGGTCTCCATTGGCCTGGGAGCGGGGGAGCAGCAGAGTGGCAGCGGATTGGATCAGAGTAAGGATGTTAAGGACTAGTCGATTAGTCACTTCCCCCACCTCCTTTCTACCTCTATCAGATAGCCGCAGCAAAGGGGGCAGAGAGGAAAGGGTTTTTTTTCCCCAAAAATGGCAGCACCGGGTACAGGCTCCGTGCAGTGCTGCTGCTTTGAAATGCAGCTGTGGCATTTCAAAGGGGCAGCTCTGTGTGGAGCCCGGGGTCAGCTGACCCCGAGTTCTATGGAAATGCCGCACAGAGCCCAGGATCAGTTGGGGAATCTCTCACTGACCCCAGACTCCATGCAGGCACTTCCGCTTTGACGTGCACAAGAGCCCCTGCCAGGGACTCTTGTACGTTTCAAAGCCGGTATACCACGTTCAGCCTGGGGCCAGCGGGAAGTCCCACTGACTCTGGGCTGTACGTGGAGTTCCAACTTTGAAATGAGGAAATGCCTATCCACTAGTTGATGGAATTTCCATCAAGTAATTGACTAGTAAATTCATCAGTATTTAACATTCTTAAGTTAGAGGGTGGGCGGGCTGGATCCGGCCAACAAAGTCTGTCTTGCTCACCCCTGGAGTACAGTGTCTGGGAGGGGTTGTAACCTGGGGAAGGATGGGGTGCATCGTCTGAGAGGAGGTTGTAACCTCAGGTAAGAGGCTTCACTGAGTGGAGTGCAAAGCAGAGGCAGGGCATGCAGAGAGGTGGATCTGGGGGGCTTAGCTCTCAGTGTAAAGGGTATGAATGCGGATATTGAGCTAAAATACCTTAAAAATAAAGTAATGGTTAACAAGGTTAAGTGTTGTGTCCATATTTCTCCTAAGCCCCCGATATTCCCCTCCGCCATCTGCAGTGAACTAAGAGGATTCCCAAATGCTGTTCCCACCCCAGTAGCTGGGATAGATTTCAGCAATATCTTAACTTTGAATTTCCGCAGCAAACAAACTTTGTTCCTCCCTAGGGGCGAGGTCAACCAAATTAGAATCAAATTGAAATGTTCAAGATTTTTTTGTTTGCTAGCTGGAGAATAAAGTTATGTAAGTGATTTCAGCAAAAGTCAACGGCATGTCTTTTAAATGTTAGAATACATATAACTTTACAGCTTCAAGAGAAATAGGAATTTACCTCCATTTGTTCTTTGGAAGTCAGGCTGTTCTGTCTGGTTCCATTTGGTTTTGAGCTTATTTCTATAAATCATAAATAAAGTGAAATGAAAAGTCAGGTATTCACATCTTTTGTACGATTCACATTAGGATTTTTTTTTTTTAAATTGGTGTTGCAGTAGCAGGCTTGCCAACAGCAATTCTGGGCCCAAAGGCAGAACAGTAAATGGGCCCCCCATCCCTCCCAGGCACTCACAAGTTGTGCCCACATGGACACAGTCTGCTGATATTTGGGTGGTGCTGCGCCTGTGCTGGCTAGTACCCAACAAGATGCCAGCTGCACGACTAGGCGCTGTTAACCAGCACAGCCAGATCTTCCACATGGCCACCTGGCAGGGTTGCCGACTGTAATCATGCAAACCCAGGGCCGGATTAAGACCTTTAGAGGCCCTAAGCACTGAAAAGATTATGGTGGCGTCCCCCCCCCCGATATGCAATTCAAAATAAAAATACTATACTGTAAAAATCTCCTTTTTTTTTGGTGCCCCAAGCACATGCTTAGTCTGCCTATTGGGTAATCCAGCCCTGTGCAAACCCAAAGACCCTGGCCCTACCTCTGGCGCGACACCTTCCCTGAGGCCATGTCCCTTCTCCAAGGCCCCACATCCAGTCACTATAACTCCTCCCTCTAACACTTGTTCCCTCAAAGTCTCACCATTGGGGCACTGGAGAGGGCACAGGCTCTGGGCTGAGTGTTGAAGTACAAGGCGTGTGTGCGTGCGTGTGTATATCAGTGCTTACCTAGGGAAGCTCCCAAAAAGTGACTGACATCTGTTTGGCAGCAGTTCCTAGGTGGAGCCAGGGGGGTCTCTGCACACTACTGCATGCAGGCACCTCCTTCACACTTCCCATTGGCTGTAGTTCCCAGCCAATAGGAAGCTTTAGAGTCTGCACTTGAGGAAGGGGTAGCACATGGAGACCCTGGGGTGGGGAAGGTCTTGAGGACCACAGCGACCTACCAGCCACTTCCAGGAGTGACAGGCAAGAAGCCTGTCTAGCCTTACTGTACTGAGGTCTACAGCAGCCCCCCCACACACTGTTTTAAATCACCCTGAGCCCTTTGCTGGATCTGGGCAGTAGCACCTTTTATTATATGCACTGAACAGACAGACCTCCCTGTCCCAGAGATTTTACTCCTGTTCACAAAGTTAAAGATAAGTTATGGTATCCTGACATGCTCCTGTGTCTGGAACAGCCCCTAATATGAACTTAAATCAGTCCTATACAGCTAGCTGTCTCAGTACACACCAATACAAGACCATAGGTACATATTCAGGAGAGGTAGCCTCTCCTGCTACTATAGGTATGTTCTGTTTTTAGTGCACTAGCTCAGAGTTAGCACAGGAATGTTTCCTTGAGCTAGATCATCTCCAGCTCAAAGTATAGATATGCCCTTAGTTTTCATTAACTACATTCATATTTTTATTTAATCTGAAATGGTAGGTGAACATATACTAAACATTACAAAAGCAGATAAATATTTAATATGCTGCCAATGATTTAAAACACCTATACTAAATCAAGTTAAAATTAATGTATGAAACTAAGTGAAAAGCAGCTGTATTTCTAACAGAAAAACTTGTTGTACCAGTAAGCCTCATGTCAGTTTTCAAACACCATGATTCCAAGTTCAGAATACATTCTGTATGATTTTAGAATACTTCTATTTTTACTTAAAGATGGTAATTCAGTATATATGAAATTAGACATTTAAATTAGTGACAGATACCTAACTCCTACATTTAATTTTAGCTGTAAGATGAAATACTGTAGCTAGTTGGTCTGGGAATAATTATTAGTTAGTTCTACAAATCAGTGTGCTGAGAAAGCGTAAGGCAAGGGGGAAGAATGAGCTATGGTAACTCCTACCATAAGGATAACCCTCCCTTCTATGTAAGATGCTAAAACGTGCATCATTGGAGAAAAGATTACAAGTGTTATTTTTCCCTAATGTAAACAGGCCCTAAATATTGAGCTATGCTTTTGCTAGAGTTTGACAATCCCATCATATACATTTATACTAAAGAGTTTTTAACAACTTGAAGTAGGAGCATTAGAAATTCTATGGGTAAGAGTTTTAGATTCTACATTTGACCTTATCCCGCCATATCAATTTATTTTTCTATTTCTTAAAAAGAATTTTGCTGCTGTGTGGTAGGCCTACACACAAATAAAATATTTCTATAGCGCTGATGATAATAATCATCATGCTGTTACCAACACTTAGGCAAGGCTGTTTTTAGACCGATATGAATGAGATGATAGTAGGCTTTTAAAAGTACTTCAAGGTATTAAATAACCTAGTGTATAGTTTATGACAAGCTCCAATGCAGACAACTTCTAGTAGCAAAATGTTTCATTCCTAATTTCAATTATTTTTATAAATGTATTTTACAGCTAAAACTTCTTTAGAAAAAGTGTTTCAGGTATTTCTACTTCATAGCATTCAATCAGACGATGGCATCCTGGAACATGTAATAAGTCAGCAGGGCAAGAAATATGAAAACTGAAACGTCTTTGTAACAGCTGAAGAATGAGGTCCTGTATCTGAAGAGACAGATGCTATACAGTGAGGTTATCTGACCTGATTCCGAGTCACTGGTATCTGAGGAGCTAGAATCACTGCTACTGCTACTGCCAGAGTCTGAAGAGGAGCTACTGGGGCTACTCTCACTCAATCGGCTTGGTCTGCCAATCATCTTTGGTACAGCGTTATCTTCAGCTACAAGATGAGAAAAGGAAGTTAAAAATACATAGAGCCCTGAAAGTCTTATGAATATAAATGTTAAGATTAAGATTGCTACATTCAGGTCTTTGCTCCAGCTGAGTGACTGTCAGGAAGGACAACCTTTGCTAAATCTATTCACTCTTCAAGGAGAATAATCTGTGTCTGACATTGCTTTGGGAACTCTGGCCCCTTGGGCTGCATTTAGACTGGAATGATTTTGCGTAAAATCTTGCTGCCTGTCTACACTGGCCATGAGTATTTGTGCAAGAACACTGACTTTGTAATATACAAAAATCAGTGGTTCTTGCGCAAATACTCTGACAGTCCCGCTCAGGGATAAGCCCTCTTGCGCAAGTATTCTTGCCAATGTAGACAGCAACGCTAATTTCTTGTGTAAGAGAGCATGAAATGGCCATCGGAACTTTCTTGCACAAAAGAGCGTCTACACGGACGCTTTTGCGCAAAAGCAAATCTTTTGTGCAACGGCACATGCCAGTATAGACGCTCTCTTGCGCAAATACTTAATGGAAAAACTTTTCTGTTAAAAGTATTCACACAAAATCATGCCAGTCTAGAGACAGCCTACTCTCTCCTTAGGGTAGTAGAAATATCTTTTTGGTATTAAAAAGGATGGGAAGAACAACTTAGCTCAGTTGATAAAGACTTGGAGAGAGTTTGACAACAGTCCTTGTTTTAGCAGGCTGAAACTCCTGAATAACTATTTTAAGGAGAAAGCTGCAATTACCGGCTAGATATGGCACCATCAGCAATAGATTTTGGGGAAAAATGTGTGTCTGCATACCATACATATTCTCACAGAATAAGATACACAAGCAAAAGCATGAAATAGCCCCCAAGGTAGATGTGAGATACACATTTCTATTACAGAAATTATTACACCTCGGTCACATTTGGTACTGAAGCCAGTCAAACAGGATCCTAGATTAGACCGACCACCAGTCCGGTACGGCAATTTAGATTTCCCTAAGTTTGTAAGAGTGTTCCTGGACAGAAGACACATCAAGGTAAAGAACAAAAATAGCCAGCCACACAACAGAATTCCAGTTCAGGTATTGGTTTTCTTCCACTAGACTATGCAGAGTGACACAACCCTTTTTAATAATAAATAATAAAATCTAACCATATTTAATGTTTTCTTCCACTCTTAAAATAAGGAAGAAAATCATATTGCACTTTCCGAAGTGAATGCAAATAGGCTTGTCTCCCTCTTCCAGGAACCAGTAAAGGGCCATTGAAGTAAATTGATCAGAGATTTCATGGTTCTTTTTCTTCTCCAGAGTTCATTACCCTTTTTCCAAAATACAAGATTCAGAGTGTGCACTGATTTTGTACTATGCAGTCTTTCTCTACAGAATCCAGGAAGGGGGGGGGGGGGGGGAAATCAAGATTTAGAGTGAACTTGAAAACCAAGTTTAAAAAAAGCATATGTTCTTATTCTATCATGCTTTTTAATTGCTGCCATGCTCAAGAAATCGGTCTCATGGTTGTCTCGCTGTTGGACGCTAAACTGGAAAGTCTCCTCATCTCCCATGCAGTAAGCTATAGAGAGTTTCATTTGTGGTGTTTGTACTATGGGACTTATAGTCTGCAATGCAAGCAGCACACAGAAGACATGTTAAATGGGAAGACGGTACATTCCACATTATCTAAAATGAGGGTTTGGGGAAGAAGAAGCAGGACTGTGTATACTGATTTTTTTTTGCTTCTAATGTAGCTGAATTTCCATAAGAGAGTTGTATAGCAAGACCTGAGTCACTATAAGCAACCACCGGGGTATACATTACTTACCCTGGCCATTTCTGGTGCAGGAGTGTTCCTATACTTTTCCCCAATTGGCTATACAGTCATGGTTTACCTAGTCTTAAAAAGGGATTTGCCTCAAAGCGAGCCATGATAGACTAGGCATAATCTCTGGCTCTTCTGGAAAAAAGAAGGTGCTGAAGACTAAGATATAGGCTTGGTGTCATTCCACACAGTGTAGAAGTTCTGTATTAATTATGCTAGGATAATGCCTCAAAACCAGAGACAGAACCAGCAGTGCTATGTTCATCACAGTACTGTAAAAAACTGAGTGAAAGTTGATTGGCACCTCTGGATAACCCCTCCCCCCTTTTAGCTCTTCCTTGCTCAGGACTGCTAAGCAAGAGTTTCTTTACTCATGCCCTGAAGTGTATTTTACTGAGGGTTTAGAGGTCTCATCTTAGATGCAGAATTTCAATAGAGTTTACCTCACCTCAAAGTAGCAAGTGCCTCAGAGCATCTGGTCACATCCTACATAACTGACATAGCTTAGTGCTTTGCAGGGATCAACACATAACTCCAACCAAATCCAGCACTGTGTGCTAGAGAGCCTGGCATTGATGCAGATTGGTCTATACTACTAATTTATGCCAGAATGGTTACATTTCTCAGGGAGATGGAAACCCCACACCTCTGGGCAACGCAATTATAATGACCTAACTCCCGGCTTAGACTGGCTTCTCCATGGACATACTCCACCTCCCCAAGAGGTGGACAACTGGAAAAGCACTTGTCAGCCTAGTTATAGTCTTCATAGAGTACTGTAGCAGTGCCCTGCAGGGCTATAAGCTTAGATGTACCCTTGCCCAAGCCATGGCCTCTGATCAATGCATTCCAGAAGCATTAGACCCTCTGTGCCGATTTTACTGGTCTACAATTTTTTAGAAGTCGTCTGCTTCGGAGATAAAATGTGTTATTTATTATGGATTTTGATGTACTGAATTAAAATATGACAATTAAAACAACTGATTGGCTGTTTCCAAGATATTTAAGTTTTTACATCTATGTATATTGTGTAGATAGTTTTAATCATAAATTGTAAACCTAGGTCTTATCATGTAAAGCAACCATTAACACATGAAAATATTTCACCTGTCCTGTTCATGTAACACTTTAAAAAAAAATCAGCAAAAGGGTTATATAAATAATAATGAAATAAGGCAAAAAACTATTATGTACATAGTTTAGTCCTATTCAGTGTCTACTTGGCGCTTCTTGGCTTGTCTCTTGTATTTATTAAATGGAGCATCTCTTGTCACTGTCCAGCAATAGTCTGCAAGCATCGATGGGCTCCATTTGCCCGGATAGCATTTCTCCATTGTTGCAATGTCCTGGTGAAATCACTCGCCGTGCTCGCTCACTGCTCCGCAGTTTGGTGGAGGAAAAAAAAAAAATCTAGATGAGAGTGCAAAAAAATGTATCTTTAGTGACATGTTGCAACCAAGGCTTTTGTAGGCCTTGAGGAGGTTTTCCCACCAACAACCTGTAGTTGTTGTCTGCCTTGTTGTTTCTGAGAAAATTTATTGCCACTAACTGGAAGGCTTTCCATGCTGTTTTTTCCTTGCCACACAGTGCACGGTCAAATGCATCATCTCGAAGAAGTTCACAAATCTGAGGACCAACAAAGACACCTTCATCTTAGCTTCACTTAACTTTGGAAATTTTCCATGGAGGTACTTGAAAACTGCTTGTGTTTTGTCCATGGCCATGACAAAGTTCTTCATCAGACCCAGCTTGATGTGTAAGGGGGGTAACAATATCTTCCTTGATTCAACAAGTGGTGGACGCTGAACACTTTTCCTCCCAGGCTCCAATGACTGTCGGAGTGGCCAATCTGTCTTGATGTAGTGGGAATCTCTTGCACTACTGTAGCCAGACCTGAACCCCCATTTTAACATCCATTTTTGTCTGCCTGAAAGCATGCAGGGCACACAAAGCAGAAAAACAGCATGATCTTTGAAAACCTTGGAGCAGGAGGTTCAGATATGCTGGCTCAGTGACCATGGACAACTGTAAGCAGAGATAAGAGGGTGGTCAAACTAAGAGGCTGCACAAAAGTGCCCTTGACTTAATCCATATTGATACGAACGCACAGCAGTTCGCAGGGGGAGGAATCTCCCACCCAACAAGAATATCCGGCACTCCTAATTTAGCTATCTTCCTCTCTTACAAGTGTAAATTAACTTGAAATTTGTTTTTAAGAACTGGTGCCACAAAACGGACCAGTACAATTTGGCCTCTTAAGATAAGAAAGAGAATACGGGCCCCCAGGGGTATAAAGATGAGTCCAGCAGCACACCTACTCTGTGTGTCAATCTACCACCTATCTGCTGGTCGGGTTTGGTGTTTGACCTCCCGAGGTTCCAGAGGGGACGCCCACCTCGTATTCGTCTTTCCGAGGAATTGAGGGACCGACCCTGGCCTGACACGCTGGAGTCGAGAGGCACAGAAGGGGGTAAAAATTTTACCTGGATGTGGTCCTTTAAGTATATATATATATACACACACACACACACACACATACACACACACACACACACACACAGCCCTGACCATCGGCTGACAACGACTATCCCATTCGCAGAGAAAACAGCGGTTCTTTGTGTATCCAGTCTGCAGACCAAGCAAGAGAGCAACAACCCTCAAATCACCACAAAGCTGCCACTGATGTTGGTCATAGTTTATGAACCTCAAAAGTTGTTTCATGTTGTCATAGGTTTCCTTCATATGGACTGCGTGACCAACTGGAATTGATGGCAAAACATTGCCATTATGCAGCAAAACAGCTTTAAGACTCGTCTTCGATGAATCAATGAACAGTCTCCACTCATCTGGATTGTGAACGATGTTAAGGGCTGCCATCACACCATCGATGTTGTTGCAGGCTACAAGATCACCTTCCATGAAGAAGAATGGGACAAGATCCTTTTGACGGTCACGGAACATGGAAACCCTATCACCACCTGCCAGGAGATTCCACTGCTGTAGTCTGGAGCCCAACAGCTCTGCCTTACTCTGAGTAGTTCCAAATCCCTGACAAGGTCATTCAGTTCACCTTGTGTTAGGAGGTGTGGTTCAGAGGAGGAGGATGGGAGAAAATGTGGGTCCTGTGACATTGATGGTTCAGGACCAGAAGTTTCATCCTCTTCCTCGTCTGACTCAAGTGAGAATGATTCTGGTGCAGCAGGAACCAGCAGTCCTTCTCTGTAGGATACTGGGTGTATAGCTGATGGAATGTTTGGATAATGCACAGTCCACTTTTTCTTCGACACACCTTTCACAACTGGAGGCACCATGCAGAAGTAGCAATTGCTGGTATGATCTGTTGGATCTCTCCAAATCATTGGCACTGCAAAAGGCATAGATTTCCTTTTCCTGGTAAAGCACTGGCGAAGATTTTTTCCACAAGTGTTGCAGCATATGTGTGGGGCCCACCTCTTGTCCTGATCTCCAATTTCGCAGCCAAAATAAAGGTGATGGGATTTCTTAACCATAGTGGTTATACTGCACTTTTGTGGTGCAAAAGTCACTTCACCACAAACATAGCAGAAGTTATCTGCACTGTTCACACAAGTACGAGGCATCTCTGCTCACTTTGGCTAAACAGAAATGTGTCCCTTTGCAAAATTAAATATTGACAAATAAGAGAGCACGACACTGTATGATTTCTAGAGCGGATATAGGGCAATTTGTTCAGCAGAGTGATGTAAGCTTCATTATGATTGCATCATCCATGACTTCTAGGAATAACATGATGAAATTCATATCATGTATGACGCAATACCAGCTTCAGATTGCATCCTTCATTGTTTTGCCTAAAAAGCAAGTACTGTCCAAACCCAGTCAGATTTATTCATAGATCCAGTCAAAGATGTATTTTAGTCATTTCTGGTTTAAATTGAGATCCCTTACCTTTATAACTCACTTATCCTCCGCCATTCGCAAGTCAAGGGTTGTATATACTGACCCAATAGCATATCTTGAAAACTAGAGCCAATCAACAATTTTATGCATCATTTTAGTTCTCAGTGACCCAGAATTAGTAAAGTTTGGCTACATTTATTTCTGAAGCATTTTGGCTGTAGAGCAGCGTTTCCTATTGAATTTAATCCATTGACACTGGTGTTCAAGAGAGCCTCATGCCCTCTCCATGGACCCCAATGCTGTGAGACTGCTGGGTACAGATAATGATCAAGATATTTCTTAGAGGCCTTTAACTGCACACTTTTTGCAGGTACTTGCCTGTGTCTTTACCATAGTGAAAGAAGAGATGAAGATGGAAAAGAAATTCAATATGCACACCACCAAAACAGAATAGGATTTAAAAAAAAACACATGGTTATGTGAAATTTTTTCTGAAGCATTTGTGTACGGTAAACTGAGGCAGTCCATGGTATCTTGCTGAGAACTGACAACTCAAATCCGAAATTATTAGGGTAGGCCTGGGAAGCACACAGACAGTTACCATGACTCTGGTTCCCCTGGCAACTACATTCCAAAAGGGCCTCACTCTGATAAGGCCTGGCTGGTACCAGCCAGGCTGTGAGATTTTCTCACTGTTTCCTTTAATTTCAGATTAATCAGCTTGGATCCCAAGGACTGTGCAAACACAAGGAAGGAGTCATCTCACAGTAGACATCACAATTTCAGCAACATAAATGATCAATTAGCCATTTTGGGGCTTCCATCCTGTTTATGTTGGCACATTTAGCTCATTAGGAATAACTACCTGTATTAGAAACAAAAAACAGGACTATGTAGCACTACATATGTAGCACTGCATACTACTATGTTTCAGCTACACCAGACTAACATGGCTACATTTCTATCACTATTCTACCTATATTAGTGATAACATGTTTAATTGGCAATGGGTGGAGATACTGTATAACTCTTGTAGTTCATTGCCTTATGTGCATCTCTTACTTCCACTGCTAGACCTATCAAATCACTTCTCCTCCGTCCATCTGCTACCTATATAATCTAGTGTAAGTTAATGCTCACCAGGCTAACCACCTGATGGGTACTCCACCAGCGCTGTGAACCAATAAATCCTCTGCTTGTTTTCACCTGCACCCAGTGTGTCCGGTATTATTCCCTACAGTTTGCTATTAGCCATTATCAGATGTAGGATGCCACACAACAAAGAGGTTGAATCTAGTGCAACTGACAATTACTGTGGTCTGGCTAACACCCTATATTGCCTGAGAGAGATGCTAACCCCCCAAAGCACAAACATTTCTAAAAATATTAACAAAAGCTACAGAAAAGGTTATGTAACAGATATAGTCTTGACAGAAGAAAGAGATAGTTGGTTTCAACTAGGGATATAAGTGACTAGTCAACTACCTGATAAGCATAGGCTTACGGGGTAGTCAAGTTAACTAGTCACTCCCCTGATACAGAGGCAGCAAGGGAAAGGAGCAGGAGCTGGGGGGGGAGCCAGCTTAAGAGCAGGTTCCCCCCAGCACGGTCTCTGCAGGGGACAGGGTGTATGGTAGGGGAAGCAAAGGCGGAGTGGGAAACTGTGCAAGTGGGTTCCCTGATGTGCCTCTGCCTTTGAAATGTAGCAAGAGCCACAGGCAGCTCTTGTTACTACATTTCAAAGGCACAGGCGCAGCCAAGGTAACAAGAGCTGCCCGTGGCTCTTGCTACATTTCAAAGGCAGAGCCACAGCCGGGATAGCAAGTGATTAATCAAAGCAATTAGCTGATCAATCAAAATTTAACATCCCTAGTTTCAACTACACCAAAACTCATGGTTTGCCAATACTGACGAGAGAGTCCTTATTCTCACAGGTAAGACAATGCTAATGGCTGGAAACTTCTAGTCTCTCTAACAGTTTAAGAGAGAAATCTCAGCAGTCACATCAGAGTGCAGATGTCAGGAGGAAATCTCACTATAGAGAACAGAGCAGTGCAACTAATGGTCACTTTACATTTAGTGTTTTGCTTTTTAGGATTTAACTGCCCATTGACATCCAGCAGCCTCTTTTCCAAAGCTTGTTTTTTCTGAAAATTAAGTTCTTCTTTTGACTTCTCTGGTTTCTTCGCTGTATAGAAAAAAAAAAAAAAAAAAGACAAAGTTACCCCCAAATCCAAAATAGATCTGGCTAAACATATTGTGTAGAGTTTATACACACCATGTTTTCTTCGTCTTTTCCTTAAACAAGCCATCACGTATTTCTCTAATTCTCTAAGCGTCGATGCTTTTAAAGTTTCAAAGTCTATTTCTATCTCATCAGGATTAGAGTTTCTCAGGGAAGGCTCTCTTGACTGTATTATATATACTACTTTTCCAAGCTTATCTCCAGGAAGTTTGTTTATGTCCAAACTCAACTGCCTTTTTTCATCATAATTCATAGGCTTGGCACTATCCTCATCTTCTGACTTATGTGTCAGTGACACTTGCTGCTTAGTTTTCTTTGACTGGCTACAAAAGAGAGAGTTTACTTCATTGAGAGCAATGTAAAATAGTTTGTCACCCACATAACTCTCACTTACGTGTTTAAAGACCATTTTTTCTTTGACTTTTTTTGTTTTAGCTTTTTCTTCTTTTGATTCACACATTTGTGTTTGGATTTTTCTCTGCCTCTTTCCTCCTTTTTAGACTTTCCTTTTTTCTTCCTCAGCTTGGGCAAGGTAGTTTTGGCCAAAGCCCTCAACTGTTGGTGAACAGCTTTAAGCTATGAAAGAAGAGAAGACACTAAGAATCTTGATAGTCATTACAGGAGAAAATATTAGGTAGGGAGAAACTGGTCCTGAAGGCTATGGGAGAGTTTTGGCAGGGATGGACAGAGTACTCAGTGGTATAACAAGAAAGTAGGACAGGATGAGAGGAGGTTTGGAAAATGGGAGCTTGCATTTAGGGAGTGGGGACATTTGTAACACATGCACAGAGAGAGAACTGCATTTTTTTCCTCCAAGTCTGGGAGGAGGATGGCAGGTCTTCCTTCCTGCAGGAGGATCCCAAAGCTCTTCTTTAGCATGAGGAACTTGGGGCTCAAGTGTCCCAGTGCACCACTTGCCCACCTCCAATGAGAAGGTTCTGTGCGAGGCAGTCTAGAGAGAATGGAGACAGAATCTTCTAAAATAGTTGGAACTTGTGTTAAGTCTTGGAATCTGGCTAGACCATTATCTTGAAACAAAGACAAAAAAGTGCTGACTTCATTATGATCATCTGAACTATAGAACACCTGCAGAGACACTCGTGTTTTGTCCAACAAAAAAGGGACCAGTTCACATTAGGGAGATTAAGAAAGGAAAGGATGGTTAAGCTGCCTACATTGAGACGTGTACAGTGACCATATTTTTTAAACTAAAAATAGGGACACCTTAACCAGGCCCCTTAACACTGCTAGCTATGCCCCCTGGCCCGGTAGGCCCCACTCACCTGCCAGAGGAAGTCCCTCCCCTGGGAGTAGTACTTCTGGGGTCAAGACGTACATGTGACTGGAAATAAAGGGTGTCATGTGACTCCTCTGAACTCCTCCCACTGTCCTCTACCAATAGGGATGGGTTTGGGAACTATAGAAGCCCCCCATGCAACTATACTGCAATTACCTTAATCCTGATCCCAGACCTAGGGTCTCAGGACACTGCAGCACTAGGGGTCCAACCTTAATTCAAGATGAGATCAAGGATCTAAGGCCTATTATTTTTCAGTGTAGATGCAGCCTGGAAGTCATACAGAACTATCCCACAATTTTATGGACATCTTCCTTAGTCCTCTTAAAAGATTAAGCTTACCAATTCCAATTAACAGGTAATCAGAGGGGGCTGCAGATCTTGTGGTTTAGCCAAGGCAGTCTTTTGCCATATTTTCTATCTTTCCGACACAGCGGAATAGCTTGCTTTTGGGCCCTTAATGTCCCTTTTAAAACCTGCCAACTCTCCTCAGTTGTTTTCCCCCTCAGTCTTGATTCCCCTGGGACCTTACCTATCAGCTCTCTGAGCTTACCAAAATCCACCTTCCTGAAATCCATTGTCTCTATTTTGCTGTTCTCCCTTCTGCCCTTCCTTAGAATTGTGAACTCTATGATTTCCATGATCACTTTCACCCAAGCTGCCTTCCACTTCCAAATTCTCAACCAGTTCCTCCCTATTCGTTAGGATCAAATCTAAAACAGCTTCCCCTCCCAGTAGCTTTTTCAAAAAAGTTGTCTCCAATGCAGTCCAAGAACTTATTGGCTAGTCTGTGCCCAGCTGTGTTATTTTCCCAACATATATCTGAATAGTTATATTATATAAATAAAGGGTAGACTTATAATAGGAATGAAAGCATGAAGGAGTTTCAGTATTATGTTAAAGCAAAATGCAGGACATGTGATTTGTCCTTTTCATATTTGTTCATTTTTTTAATTGTATCCTTTGGTATATATGGTTGTGACTACTTTCTTCCACTATTTGATCTGAGGAAGTGGGTCTGGCCCACGAAAGCTCATCAGCTAATAAACCATCTTGTTAGTCTTTAAAGTGCTACATTGTCCTGCATTTTGCTTCAACTACCCCAGACTAACACGGCTACATTTCTATCAGTATTATGTTAGGCATTTAAGAGTCCAAGTCAGTACTCTCAGAAAGTAGTTAACATAGGAGAGTGATAATTTGTGAAGTGAAGGATCTTTGAGAGAATCTAAAAAAGGCACATAAAAGCAGCAAGGGTATCCATGAAGAAAGAGTCCTGGGAAGGACACAGTTAAAAAAGGAAGGTGTAATTGAGTAGCCAGAGACAGAACCACAGCCCCATAAGGGTAGGAGAGCGAACAAAAGAAATTAAGTGACTGGTCTTAAATGTTAAGTGGCTACCTTTTCAGCTACTTAAGAGGTGCAAAGCACCCAATGGGATTAGTGCTTCAGAACAAGGCTATACCAACTGCATTTAGGCACTGGTGGAAGTTTTAGCCAATGCATTTAAAAACAGGTAGCAGATGCTATACAACATCTGCCTACTCAAGGCTCTGAAGCCACTGCCAGTATGTAGAAAGTGAAGCCTGCTGTTAGAGAATTTGTCATTTCCCACAGTGTAACCACAGCTCAGTAGGCTACCACTCAGGAAAAGAATTCTGAATGCACACTTTTGTATACACATTTAAAACATTTACAGACAGCTCCTGGTTCTAGAATGGAAGAGATGTGTGAATGAGCCATCTAAAGCTGTAATAGTCATGTACTTTGCAGAGCACTGCTGCTTACCTGCTCCTGAAGCTTTGCAAGGCGCCTTGCTCTTTCCTCTTCTGAATCTTCAGATCTTTCTTCAGAGGAGTCATCACTGCTGCTTTCACTAGAAAGAGTGCTTGCTATTTCTGTTCTGGGCTGTGACTTGGGTTCATCTGGAATTTTGGCAAATTGCATCTCAAAGATATCCTAAAAAAATAAAAAGTTATGAAAGAGGTTGCAAAGGAGAGTAAAAGAATTTCACAACCTATAATACCCTTTTTATTGATCTAGATGTCATAGGAGTGATTACAGATCACCTAGCATCCAATGATTGCTCCTCTCTTACAAGGTAATTCTCCAAGAGCTTACCAGAACCGCTGCACAGTGGGAACCTTAGGTAATTCAGTTTCATTTTTTAAGTGGTAACTCACCTGCAGTTTTCTTGCCATAGCAACCACTTCATGGTCAGGAGAGTTGTACTTGTAGCAATTTATAAACATCAATCTAATGTCTGCAGCAAACTCTTGTATATCTTTATATTCATAATTATCCATTTTCTTCTATGGATAACAGAAAAATGAAGATGATTTTAGATTGTGTAAGTTTTAAGCTACAGAGTATTTATGTAGAACTTCTGCCAAAAATACAGAAGTTGAGGAAGGGAAACTCCCAGCATCAGAATAAATATGGGACAGTAAGGTTACCCTATTGCAGAAGCTCCAAAACCATTATTTAAAACACAGACGCAACGGAGGAGACTCTAGTATGTATGTTCTAAGTATCTACTGTCAGCAATATAACTTTATTGAAATAAAGCTATGGATAATAACAGGTTTGAATAACTAAACTGTCTGCTATACAGCTAAAAACCTTTACTAATGTTTAGTTACAGATTACAAGGAATCTGCATTTATTCTACATGAGTCTCTTCTTTAATTTAATTTGTACTGTAACTCAAATAGAGGACTGAAATACTCTTAAGTCAATACAGGACAAAGATTTTGAAAGTTAAAGGATAAATATGAGCACTTAAAGTTGAGTTTCCAGATCCTAATTTAGCTATCTAAATAAATGGCCTAATTTGCAAAAGAACTGACAGCTTCACTGAAGTCAATTGGAGACATTAGGTGCTCAGTTTTTCTAAAGCCACTTCTTTAGGTACCTTAATTAGATCTGGGAACCCAGCATTAGGAATCAACAAGTTAAGTATCCATTTTGTCAGTCATTGGCTACACTATCTTAAGGACTTATTTCTTATAATGGAGACAAAAGATGAATTATGGCCCTATCACTGAAGGCAGGGAAACAGTTAAGTTTATGCCAAGGTAGGGCGCTCACACGGTTGAGACATTTTGGTTTGAGGTTTCAGATGGCATCATGAGACTGAGCCTTGAATGACTATAGTGATGCTTAAGTACTGGGAAAGTGTTAGAGACCATCACTTGTTTATATACTAAACTGTCAGCATATATAAAAAGCAACCCAAAATGTACTTTGACATGTGCTCAAATGGGTTTATAACAGAAACAGACTAGAAACTTAAAAAGGTTGTTCCACAACTACAAGTGGGCTTAAGACTTTAACTCAAGCAAGCTACTAATTTGAGATTGCTTGCTGTAGGTGCAGTGCAATAAACTCATTACTTTACCATTTAATCGATAACTGGAAATTTAAAAAAACCCATAGGATACTATATACAGCAAGATATGAAGTCTTTATGCTGATTTTCTTTAAACAGAGTCTTCATGATCTTTTCAGGTTCCATTTAAAAAGGTATTTAATTTAGGACTTAAATTCCCTAAATATGAGAATAAATCATTTGTGAATCTAGCTAAGACTCCTTACCTTAATAGTTATCAGGTCTATAGGGCATTTCATAGCATCGGGGTGGTCATTGAGCCCCGAAGCGCTAATGTCTACAGATTTGTAGAAAGGCCAAGCATATGATGCATGTTTCTTTGCAAACATTTCTTTAAGGATATCACTGCAATGCTTTAGTTGTTCTGATAATTCAACATTTTTGGCAGCTTCAGGTGGCTGTTGAGAATCTGGTAAATCTTTTTTTGGATGACTTTCTGGTAGACTACGTTTACTTTCTTCTCTACATAATATTTTAGCAACTTTGGGATCATTAAGTGCTGGAGAGGACTCAGAGCTTCCTGTGAATATTGTAGTAGTATCAGCCTTCCTTTTCACACCATTTTTAACCTAGAAAAAAAATTACAGAGAATATTTCAACTGACTAGAATGGCACAATTCCAGTATAAAACAGCAACAGAGAAATGTGTAGTTTTTGAAAGAAAAGCTTCTGCATTTTTTCCTTCAGAAGTGAAGGACTCATTAATATAAAACTGCAAATTATTACAATCTAGCATCCAGTTTAAGGTTGTCTCCTTTAGAGCTGGAAGGAAAGCGTACTACAGTTTAATCTGTTACTTATCTATGGTAAAATTTCGAAAAAATCATCAAGTTCACATAAAAGTCACAAGTGAATAGGTAGATTGCTTCACTCTAATATTGAGTCTTAATTTGAGGCCATTCTTGGCAAGTGTGGAGAGAAGGGGAGTGGGCAAGTTCACCTGTTACTGGGAGCCCAGACACCGAAGCCTCTAGAAGCAGCCTCCCTTTATCTCTTCCCTCCTTTCTGTTTTCCTGAGCCACTTCCTGTTGTAGCCCCTAACACCGTCCCTGCCCTTGCCTCTGGACACTTGTCCACCAGTTCCCTAACTGCCCACCACGGCTGCCTCTACTGGCATCTAGTTCCATTTCCCTGGGCTCTGAGTTCCCCACAACCTGCTGCTTCTTTTATACAGAGCTTGCTTGGCTCCGATTGGCTGTTCCTCAGGTCTGACCCCTATTGGCTTCCTGCAGTACAGCCTCCCTAGAGCTGCGATTAACCCTTGAAGGGCCAGTGCAGGGCAGATGCCCCATTACAGATCCTCCCTATACATGGAAAAAAAAAAAACTTAAATAATGAATAGTCTTGCAGCACCTTAGAGATATTAAAAAAAAAATCAACCTACTTTCATCTAGAAGCCATTATTTAAGAGGTAACTTACTTTTGTTACAGGTAGCGTGGCTGCCATTAAGGTAGTTGACTGAGCCATTGACTGAGGGGCTAGCACAGCCTGCTGTGGTAGTGGAGTCATTGCATGAGGCTGCTTAGCAATGCTTTCAAGTTGCTTCTGCAGTTGATTTTGCTTAGTGGTACAAACATCTATGTCAGGCTGCTGAGCTCCTATTAAAAAAAAAAAAAAATCAACCCACTTTACATGGAGATGTATATTTTGGTGCCCCAACAATTCCAGTTTTATGATCTTACAGAAGAGATCTCCAACGTCATCTAGTCCTGTCTCCTGTTAATGCAGGCATCCCACCCATAATCTCATAGGATTAATGTATCAAACGGTCTTCACATTACTGCCATAACACTTCCTTTCACAAAGCTCCTATTCAGAGCCCCAAAGGGTACATTGTCTAACTTTCAGTTGGCCAGACACTTACTTGCAATTGGCGTTTTCTGAAGCCATGAATAAGTGCAACAATTACCATTCTTGCATCCATGCCTCTAATGGAAGCCCTGGTGGGGATTTGCTTAGTTCAGATCTGAAGGCTAGTTCATCAGCAGACCCATAGTGCCCTCAAGAGTCCTCAGCCAAATTAATGCCTTGGCAAAAAATCTGAACAAGTTATCTTTGAAAGCAATAGTTAGAGGTATATTATCTTTTCAGGTCCCTATTCTCAGAAAGGGAATTTCTCCATTTTGAGCTAAAAAATGGAAATAGAAGTAGTACTGAACATAGAAAGAATGACAATACACATCCTCTCTATTAATATTAAGTTCTATTAAGAGCTCCATATTCTAAAGACTAGTTTACCAATTTGGAGAAGAGCTTAGTCACTCAACTTGGAAAAATGGTTCCGCAAGTTAATAATTAACTTGAGCCAAGCAGTGATTTATAATTATGTACCTAGAACTGTGGAAGGAAACACACCTTTAATGTGACCCTTCTTAAAAAAAAAAAACCCACACACCAAAGGCCTGCCAGAGATGTGACAATAAAATATTCACTCGGACAAACATTAAGGTATGGTTTTCAGACATATTCTGTAGTAATTGGCAAGAAAGGTCAAGTAGCTTATCACATGACATTAGTTATTTCACATGAAATCCTTAATTTTAAACAAACTGTAGAAGAGAACCTCCATGGGATGGGGATACAGGTGTACGAATAATATTGAAATTGTAGCTTGACACCACCGCTCTGAAAGTAGTAAGATGTATTTATAATATCACTCCATTGATGAAGAATTTAATATAAGATGGAATCATTTATGTACACAAAATAGTGCAGGAATATGAGTCAATCTTCTCCAATAGGATGGAAACAAAAGCTGGAATTATCCCTAGAAGCCAACTTTCTTCCTAGCCACCACTAGTATAGACTGCCAAGATAGCGAGACTACTGCCAACAATGGTGATTTTTCACTGCTACCCTAGTCCTATCTAAGCATTTCAAGATGCCCTACTCATAGGCCTGTTGACAGGAGGGGAGAGGGAGTCATGAAAGACAGTTGCTCTGCTCGAGTCCAGAGATTCAAAAGCATCCAGGGTTCCTGACTGCTGCAGTGGCCAGAGCCTTTAAATAGTCAGAGTGCTGTGTGGTATGCTCCAGGTGGCCAAGGTGAGCACCATATGCACTGAGTGGCGCTGAGGGCTAGCTGCCCCAGCTCTGCCCGAGGCCCCACCTTTTCCAGGAGCATAGAAGTGCCACCGCTCCCCCCCCCCCCCCCACCCCACTTTGCCTAAGGGCCCAGCAAGTCTGTTGGCCTCCCTGGCTATTCAGTACCAAAAATCAGAATAAGCTATTCTTAAAGAGAAACTAACCTTTTTCTTAGGGAAGTTCATAGAGGAACAAGAATCACTGGTTATCTTTCTATCCAGCTAAGATGAAAACAAGAATAAAAAATAATAATCCTGAATGGCATCCCTACCTGATGCCCCCTTTTTGTAAGGCAGGGGCAGATCAATGCTGATGCTATCATGCTTGCTTGGGCAGCATTAACTCCATTTGTAGCAAGTTCATCAGTGTCCTCAGCACAAGTGGGAGAGAAATGTACCATAAAGTTTACATATCTAAGTGTTCCAAGGACACTTAGTATCTAGGTTAGGTGATAGCCAAGCGTGGTGGCACATACATTTGGGGAAGCGGAGAAGTGTGGCATCCATGTAGACACTCAATGTAGTGAAGCAAAACAATGGATCTTTACATGAGGCTTTAAAGACACCACAGGGGTGCTTAGAGTCAATTCTTGGAATGGGCATATAGGGCAGTCACCTTGGACATGCCAAAATGCAGTGCTACTTGTGGGGGTTTTTTTTGGGCTGTGCTCCCAATTAGCTTGACCTTTTCATTTTTGGCTCAGCTGCTCAAGGGGTAGGTTGCAACAGGGCCAGGCATTAGAACAGCTAGGTCCTCTCTTTGGAATATTTCTCAGAAATACCTGAGAAAAAAGGAAAAACTGGGAAAAACTCAAGTCTTACTCCTTTGAAAAGGAAAGCAAAGTGTTTGACAGAAGACTAGTTTTCGACCATGGAGCCATGAGGCCTACCCGATAAGTACAGCAGGAATGGAATATTTTTTTAAAAAAAGAAGTCAGCCAAGACAGTGGACCCCAATGACAAATATACACAAGTTATGGTAGAAAGCCATCAAGCAAACAGGGTGATACTGTAGGAGCAACTGACAGCTGTGCCCCTTTACAGTCTGAAGCAAAAAGATCATTGGAGGCAACTGGGTATAGGGTACTGCTGCTCCTATAAAGGGAGCACACAGCATTCTTTGTCAGAGGTAACAGCTCAAGACTACTGGTCTGCTGCCAAGTGCACAGACTTAAGCATTGTCACCTGTCTCATCATGTGTTTAACTTGTAGTTTCAATGCAAATTCAACATAATTTACTTGGGAGTAAATATTCTTGCTGATCTTTCCTGATAAATGTGCATCTCTGGCTATGTACAGCCATTTGAAAACAGGCAAGCAAACGCCTTAAACAGCGATAAACATTATGTACAACATTTTAAAAAGGTCTCTCTCAAGCTCAAGGTAAGTACAGTTGGGGGGGGGGGGGGGGGAGGGGACTTATTTGATTAGCATGATGCTATTTTGAGACAATCAGGTCTCCAAAAGGATATCCAGTTCATGACTAAAATTTATATCTTTGTGCAAGGGAATGAGGGACAGGTTATTGTGTATTTATGTAAGCAAATAAGCTACTCTATCTTCCTTTACTCATGTTTAAGATTGGGCTAGTGCCTACCTCCCTAAGATATTAGAATGTTTAACATTTATGAAAAATTTAGTCAACAGATGACACTTCTGTGAAGTGCTCAGAAGCATCTTATTTGATAGAGAAGCTGAAGTACAAGAATACTAAACAATTTTATTAATGATGAGCACCAATTTAGTGACAGGAATAGAAAAACGTATAGCTCCTGATCTGCACACCTTTGCTGAAGCACAGACTTGCATTTCCCATTCAACTACTTAATATTTTACTTGTAACTTACTAATTTAAAAGTATACTAGTTAGTTTAGTTTCGGTGTTTAAAAAAATGGGAATACATTGTACTTCTGCTCCTTTTCGGTAGCAGCTTACATCAGATGGATAAATGATTTTACCTATAGCTGATAACTGTTAATGCAGAGAATGAGCTAAACCTAACAGTCATGTCAAAACTGGACTAAAAATGGTAAATCAGCTAGAACTTGAGAGGTAATATTGGCACACTGAAACTGCTTAAGCCTCAAAGCAAGGATTTTTTGCCTGTCTGCAGAAGCCCAGGAAAATCAAGAGGCAGTTGTCATGTTGTAAAACCAAGAACCCTGACGCCAACTTCTTCACAGCACTGTTTAGTACAGGGGTGGGAAATAATTTTCACAACCATTTAAATAGGATCCTGCTGCCTGAGCCACCACCACTTGGAAATTCAGCGGCACGGGAAGCAGGATATAAATAGAAAGTAGCGAGATGTAGTCCTTAGGCTGGATTCAAGTGTTAGGCAGGTTGCATCTGACCTCCAGGCCATATCTTGCCAAGCCCTGATTTAGTAGCATTAGGTTTTAGTCTAAGTAGTAAATTGCTTCCAATGATCATAAAATGTTACCATTCTACAGGCTTATCAAGAATACATCTTTCCCACAATCTGATGTTTACAAAAATCTTGTAATTAGAATTTGAATGGTTAACAAGTTAATATATTAACATGGAATATAGTCTAATATTTACCTTCTTGTTTCTTTCCTTTTCTTTTCCCTTTATTAACGATCACGATTTTCTCTTCTGGAGGCATTTGTGCCACTTTCTGCATAAATACTTTTTCTAATTCTTCTGCCATAAAAACAATGTCATCACCTGGCTACACGATATAATAATTTTTGTAAGCCACAAAATATAGGCAATATAAATCAGTAATTCAAGAATATTAAGTTCATGTAGCATTATGCCACAGAACATGGGTGTGTTATCAGGCATTACAAGCTTACTACCAATCTGATGTCAGACCAGAGTTTCTAAACAATCTTATTACAGTTCAACCTTAAAAAGGGTTACATAACCCACCCCACCTGTTCCACAACAAGGTTAAATGTCCCATTCTCTATTTCTTCTTTCCACAAACATCTCACCCGTACACTGAGAAATTTTAAGCCATTCACTCTAGCAACCTTCAACTCCAGAGGGAACGACATTCAAGAATTAGAACAAAACCCACTTGAGTCTGCCACATAAAAGAAACATTTTAAAAGTTGCTTCTTCCCTTCATCTGTCACACATTTTGTCCGTCATTATACATTGCAAAGCTCATCTATTCATCCATTTTCCTGGAGGAGTGGAGTGTAGGATTCAGGATAATCAGGAGTAGGGGGTGTGTGTCTTAGGCTGTGTAGACACAGCCGGGCTTACCTCGAAATAAGCTATGCAAATTGAGCTACATCAATTGCGTAACTTTTTTTAAAATAGCTTATTTTGAAATTGGGAGCAGCTACACAGCACTTATTTCAAAATGGAGCTCTCTTCATCAACTTCCCCTTACTCATCGTACAATGAGAGTTACTCCAGTTTAACAATATTTTGATGCAGACTAAATTTTGAAATAACTAGTGATTTTGAAATAGTGTTGCTATGTAGATGCCCACTTACTTACAATTTTTATTTTTACCTTTTAATTGTTATATGAGTGTGCTGTATCACTACAGAGGCTCTTTTGTAGTGTTTTAATGACTTTGTTGTTAGAATCCTTGTGTGGGGACATTTACTCTTTCAATGAATTGTACAGATGGCTAGAGGTTGGCTAGATGATTTTTTGTAAATTTGAGCAAATATTAGTAGCCTATTTAATTGCATGTTTTCAACTAATATTCAGAGACACTTTCGGTTACTTGTTTTCTGTTGATGCATTTTGTTGCTTGTAACAGGTACTTTCAGAATTGGGTATATGGCCTACTGAACAGACACATCCTCTCTTTTAGATTGCAATACTCTCTTTTTAGATTCTACATACCTTGTTATATACATAGCAGTTTGTGAACATAGTTTTGAAGTCTTCAATGCAGTCTGTAGCTTTTGTGTAATAATTATGTTCCAAACGCTTTTTAATCGTGCTCAAGTCCATGGGTTTCTTAATGATACTATAATAATCCTGCAATTTTGAAAAGAGATGGTTAAAAGCCATATAATTTGTTAATTTAATGAAAGATAAATAAGTGTTACTAGCACCTGAGTACTCTTGTACATTTGAGAACAACTTGTTAAATTTTACAGGAGAATAGAATTACTGTGTTGCTGAATTTGGAATAGGAATATTCCATGAAAAGAAAGCTTACCTTCAGGTTTAAAGTTACCAGTAAAAGCATCTTAAGTGCAACATCAGAGGTATTATGGAAATTACTTTCTTTGTATTCCTCCCCTTGCATGAACAGATTTTTTTTTTTTAAGATATTCATTTCAGTAGTATTAGTACCATGTGGCTAAGTGGCACTTGTACTAGGAATAATAGTTCTCTTGTATAGCAGTTTTCATCTGTTAATCTTAAAGCAATTTACAAGTGAAAATAAGCATTCCCATTTCCCAGATGGAGAAATGGAAGCAGAGAGACTCATAAAATTGCAGGCAGAGCTGGGAAGAGAGTCTAGTCCTCTTGATATCTGTCCAGGACACTATTCATTAGATCATATATTAGAGAGGGAGCTGTGTTAATCTGTATCCACAAAAACAAATAAGGAGTCCTGTGGCATCTTAAAGGCTAAAATTAGCCTTTTAGGTGAAACAGGACTCCTTGTTTTTTCCATTAGGCCAAGGTGCTCCCCTAAAGACTAGCTAATTGACCAATTAAAAGAATCCTAGTAGAATTGCTTACTTCCACCTCTAGGGATTAGCAGACAATCTCTAGGTTAGAAGAAATCAGAAGCATTCGGTAGTTTTTACACCCCAATAACTAGGTTACATATCTGAAGAATATGTAAGGGCACATCTACAGAGCAGGGCTTAACTAAAAAAACTATGCAAATTGAGCTACATCAATTGCGTAGCTTATTTCAAAATTCAGAGTGTCTACACAGCACTTATTTCCAAAAAGAGCACTTTTCCTCTGACTCCAGGAGCCCTCATTGGGTGAGGAGTAACAAGTCCTCCAGCTTGTCAGTATTTCAACATTATTTTGAAATAACTGACTGCTATGTAGACACAGACTAAGTTATTTTGAAAGAACACTAATTATTCCAAAATAATGTTGCTGTGTAGACATACCCTAAATTAGTAATGACTACCTCTGAAGCGCCCCTAATTAGAGCAACTTATCCACTTTAGTTAGAACAGAAAGCTACAACACAACAATGTTTTTAAGTGTCTGTTCAACAGTATGACTAGAAGAACATTTGAACTGCATAGCTAAAAATAAAAGCTATTGTCAAAATACTGATCTCTTCCGCCACCTCCTGTCCCCTTTCCGTGTCAGAAGAGGGAAGTTAGATACTCACTGTCCTTGTAATGAAGACAGACAGAATTTGCCGTTGATTATGCAAAGGTTGAAGCTGCACTATTTGAGAGTATGTGTTAAATTCTAAGTGGCTGCCTTAGAAATATGAAGAGGCAGAACTGTCCTAAGGCTAACTACAATTGTTGTCACAACTCTGAATGAACAACCTACAATATTAACCTTAAGTGACAGTTTCTCCAAAGAACAAAAACAAAACACAGACGACAGTCACTTTGACAGTGCTTTTGGATATGCTGACCAAATGAGTTTGTCAAGAGAAACAGATATGGATAAAGGGTTTTGTCTGCTGCTCCAAATAAAACCAATTGTCTGGAGGGACTGATTTATGAGAAAAATGTTAGAAGAGCCAAGCATTTATAACAGAGGTTGGTTAAGTAACAGAGAGGAAACAATTTCTAAATTGAGGACTAATGAGTGGCAAGTTTAAGAGTAATCCAATCATATGACCAGGAGAAACTTGACAGAATTAAGACATTATAAACTTGAGAGCAACATCTTTCAGCATACTGAAAGTCTTAAGGCAGTTGTGGTGGAAGCCCCGTTCCTTGACAAGACTAGATTAATACATACTCCACTCCTCTCACCCCCTTAAAGAGATACAGCAGCATTCATACAGACCCTACTGCAGTGGTCTCCAACCTTTTTAAGCATGAGATAACTTTTTGAATTTAAGTAAGATCCAGGATCTACCTCAAACCCAAACACACTTGCCCCACCTCCTTCCTGCCCCTTTTTGGGGGCCACTTCAGTGCATATGCCAAAACCTATTTAGAGTTAGGAGAAAGCTTTCTTTGGGGACAATGATCCCATAATCACGTCAGGGTTTGTTACACCTATATGATTCTATGCATGTCACACTGGTAATGTTAAATAGATTCTTAGAGTCCTTGCTGGAAGAGGCCTCAGGAGGTCATCAAGTTCAGCTCCCTGCCCCAAAGCAGGACCAATCCCAACTAAATCAGCTCAGCCAGGGCTTTGTCAAGCAGAGACTTAAAACCTCTAGGGATGGAGATTCCACCACCTCCCTAGGTAACCCATCCAAGCGCTTCACCACCCTCCTAATGAAATAGTTTTTCCTAATATCCAACCTAGACCTTCCCCACTGTAACTTGAGGCCGTTGCTCCTTGTTCTGCCATCCATCACTACTGAGAACTGCCTCTCTCCATCCTCTTTGGAACCTCCCTTCAGGAAGTTGAAGGCTTCTATCAAATCCCCCCCTCACTCTTCTCTTCTGCAGACTAAACAAACCCAAATCCCTCAGCCTCTCCTCACAGGACATGTGCTCCAGCCCCCTAATCATTTGGGGGGTCCTCTGCTGGACCCTCTCCAATGCATCCACATCCTTTCTATAATGGGGTCCCCAGAACTGGACACAATACTCCATTTGTGGCCTCAGAGCCACAGTGAGGCTAAGGCAGGGGGCTATGTTTCTGAATCTTCTTTGGCAAGATATTAGAAAGGGGTTAGGCCTAGTTAGTTTCCAATTTAATTTTTTTTTCCTGCAAGTATTCAGTTGGTCTAGAGAGAGATTGACACTATAACCCAGCATTTAGGGCACTTTCCTGAGACACTTGGTTCAAATCCCTGCTGCAAATCAAGTAGAGTGGGCATTCAAATCTAGGTCTCCCACATTCCAACTGAGCAACCTTAGCCCTGGGCTACTGGGTATTCTGTGACTGGACATGAATGTACTCGAGATGGAGTTTATAATATAAGCATGAACCACATCTTTAGAAATAACCCTTCATATCTCCAGGACTTCCAGGCTGAGAATTGTGGTTAGCCTTCTTTTATGGAGAATGCATATGTTTATACGTGGTCTCCAGCAGACCAGGGAGAGGAAGCAAAGCGGCGGAACACGTGGGCAGCGGACAGGGCTGTCCGCTGCCCACGCACTCCGAGGCTTGGCTCTGCTTTGCCCCCCCCCCCTCCTGCTCCTCCGCGGCTTGGCTCTGCTTTGCCGCCCCCCCCATCCTCCTGGTCTGCAGACCAGGGGGACGGGGAGCAAAGCAGAGCAAAGCCACGGAGCCAGAGGGCAGCAGGACAGCCACGGCGCGTCTGGGCTGTCCCGCTGCCCCTGTGCTCCATGGCTTTGCTCCGGACACCTGTGGTACAGCAGCTGGGGCGCTGCCAGTTGGTCCCGTAGCGCCGCTCTGGGCGCTACTGGACCAACCGGGCAGCACCCCAGCTGTTCTGCCCCAGGCGTCCTGATTCAGCCACTGCTGGTCAGATTCAGCAGCGGCTGAATCAGGCCGCCTGGGGCAGAGCAGCTTGGGTGCTGCTGGGTTGGTCCAGTAGCGCCGAGGAGCGGCGGCGCTACTGGACCAACCCAGCAGCACCCCAGCTGCTCTGCCCCAGGCGTCCCCAAGTCAGCCGCTGCTGAAACTGACCAGTGGCTGACTACAGGAAGCCCCTGCCCTGGGCTTCCTGGAATCAGCCGCTGATCAGTTTCAGCAGCAGCTGAATCTGGACACCAGTTCCAACTTACATACAGATTCAACTTAAGAACAAACCTACAGTCCCTATCTTGTACGTAACCCGGGGACTGCCTGTATTGCCTTTTTAAGTTTCTTAAAGATTATTTAAAGGGGCCTGCTATTAAATTGTAGCACTTTATAGGAAAAAAAGACAATATTAAGAGTTCAGTCACTTAAAAATCAAGACAATTTTAGAATTATTATAATGAGTTATTCTGGTCAACTAATAATGTTTAGTGTTTGAACAGGAGTTTTTCCCATGGGACAGATAGGCAGAAACCAAACTATACTATCCTAGTGTGGACTATGGTATGTCTACAAAAGGAAATTATTTCAACCTAAGTTTTTTTGAAATAACTCCCAAAATAAACTTTTTCCCCAAGGAAAGCAGGAGTTTTCAGAATAAACAGTTCCTTATTTTGAAATAATGGGCTTGGTTGTTCTGCTTGTTATTTTGAATTAAGGGGAGTTATTTTCAAATAATTACCTTGTATATGCCAGAGCTTAGTGAGAAAGTGACCACACATTCTTTATTCTTTCTCCACTTGTTAACAATTGTCAGCTTACTCCTACATCAGAAGAGTGAGGGACAGTCCTACAGGAGGCATCTGGTGTTGAGGAAGTCTCATGAGGTTTTTTTTTTTTTTTATAAACCAAACCTTAGTATTTGTATTCATCTTCTCTGCAGTGTAGGAAAAAAAATTGGTGTCTTCAGTGTAGCGGATTGTGGATCACTTCAGTTATTAGAGAAAGAAGTTTATGATTAGTTGGTTTACTCCTCCCCCCCCCACTAATCACCACATCTCTCAAACAGGAAGGTGATGAAACTATTTAGTGATATAAAGGGTTAATTGCTTTGCTATTTCACAAACAAGAGCAATTGTCAAAAAGTAGTCTCTGAAATATATCTTCAATAAAGTCTACATTTTCTAAATCTCAATGCCTGCATTCCATGCAGGAAAAATCAACATAGCAGATTTAAATTAGAGATACGAGCTGAATGTTCCAAAAGGCGGACTTTCAGATTATGAAGCATCAACTTCTTGGGGATGCATTAGTTGTGTTGACACTATTCTTTGAAGCATGAACTAAAGTTTGAATGGCCACATAATGCTCTATAAACAGTTTGAGAGGGGTCAGGAAACTACTATTTTAAGAGCAGATGTCTTTAGAAGGGTACCCTACTTGCATGCCCCAAAAGAAAGCTTATTCTAATGGGAAATCTGTGGGTCCCCCCCCCCCCAACATTCCTCTTGGGCACATCAGGTCACTGAAGCATTCCCACAAGAAACTCAAACAAGTCCTTACATATCAAGATACCATCCTGATTTAATGTTAAACTGCATCGGATTTCAAGTGGTAGAAACTATTTTCTCTACTCTGGAGAAAGTAACTGCAAGATCTCAGACCTGATAATTACTTATTGGGAACAATAATATTTACAACCAGTGCTTTTTTTGTGATCATAGAATCATAGAATAATAGGACTGGAAGGGACCTCAAGAGGTCATCGAGTCCAGCCCACCGCCCTCAAGGCAGGACCAAGCTCCATCTACACCATCCCTGACAGATGTCTATCTAACCTGTTCTTAAATATCTCCAGAGAGGGAGATTCCACCACCTCCCTTGGCAATTTATTCCAATATTTGACCACCCTGACAGTTAGGAATTTTTTCCTAATGTCCAATCTAAACCTCCCCTGCTGCACTTTAAGCCCATTACTCCTTGTCCTGTCCTCAGAAACCAAGAGGAACAAATTTTCTCCTTCCTCCTTGTGACACCCTTTTAGATATTTGAAAACCGCTATCATGTCCCCCCTTAATCTTCTTTTTTCCAAACTAAACAAGCCCAGTTCATGAAGCCTGGCTTCATAGGTCATGTTCTCTAAACCTTTCATCATTCTTGTAGCTCTTCTCTGTACCCTTTCCAATTTCTCCACATCTTTCTTGAAATGTGGCGCCCAGAACTGGACACAGTACTCCAGCTGAGGCCTAACGAGTGCAGAGTAGAGCGGCAGAATGACTTCACGAGTTTTGCTTACAACACACCTGTTGATACAACCTAGAATCATATTTGCTTTTTTTGCAACAGCATCACACTGTTGACTTATATTCAACTTGTGGTCCACTATGACCCCTAGATCCCTTTCTGCCATGCTCCTTCCTAGACAGTCGCTTCCCATCTTGTATGTATGGAACTGATTGTTCCTTCCTAAGTGGAGCACTTTGCATTTCTCTTTATTAAACCTCATCCTGTTTACCTCTGACCATTTCTCTAACTTGCTAAGGTCATTTTGAATTATGTCCCTATCCTCCAAAGAAGTTGCAACCCCACCCAGTTTGGTATCATCTGCAAACTTAATAAGCGTACTCTCTATCCCAATATCTACATCATTGATGAAGATATTGAACAGTACGGATCCCAAAACAGACCCTTGAGGAACTCCACTTGTTATCCCTTTCCAGCAGGATTTAGAACCGTTAACAACAACTCTCTGACTACGGTTATCCAGCCAATTATGCACCCATCTTATCGTGGCCCTATCTAAGTTATATTTGCCTAGTTTATCAATAAGAATATCATGTGAGACCGTATCAAATGCCTTACTAAAGTCTAGGTATATGACATCCACCGCTTCTCCCTTATCCACAAGGCTCGTTATCTTATCAAAGAAAGCTATCAGATTAGTTTGGCATGACTTGGTGATGGTACTGCCTGGTACACAGTACCGGCACCTCCAGATGCAGTACCAGCACCTCCAGTCAGAGCTCAACAACTTTTTCCCCCCGGAGTACTAGCACTTTTTTTTTTAAGAAAAAAAAAAAAAAAAAAAAAAAAAAAAAGCACATTTACAAACATTTCCTGACAAATCGTATCATACTACAGTGTTGAAGGAGTAAAGGCTTGGGCTATGACTCTTTGCTACCCCTCTAAAAATTCAGTCCAAAACTTGTAGCTCATGGGTAGATGAAGGGATTTAAGACCCCTTTAAACTCTCCCACTCCTGAGCTGCTTTGGGGGCGGAGATATTTCTGGCATAACTTAGACAGTGCTGGAGGCCTAAAGTGCAGTACTGCCCATAACCGCTGCAGATTAAGTTTTTTAAAACCAGAATTTCAGTTCACCTTTAAGATCTCACTTGCTTCTTCAACATATTATAAGGTTTTCATACAATACCCAATTGGAGTCTTACAGGAAGGTTTAGTGCTGCAGCATCTACAGGCTGGTGAAATGGCCAGGAAAAGTTGTGCCTCCACATAGCTTTCATGACCACCCTCAGTAAATATTGAAGCTGATTTGTTAAACAGCCAGTTTTTTTAAGATTGATATATTCTGGTGGAGGAGGATTAACAATAGTTTGACGCTGTTTGTTTGGAAGAGACATCTTCAGTAAGTTTCTATAGCTACATGTTCCAACGTCTGTTCTAGCATCAACCTGTGAAGAAAAAAAATATAAACAAATTTTAATATATATTATATTGTAAATATTGTGGGACAAACCAGGTCAGGAAAAGTATAAGCTTTCAATATAGAAGATGAAAGACTGCTACATGAAATACTAAACACATTGGCTGCGTCTAGACTGGCATGATTTTGCCGAAATCCTATTAATGGAAAAGTTTTTCCTGTTAAAAGTATTTCTGCAAAAGAGCGTCTATATTGGCAAGTGCCTTTGTGCAAAAGATTTGCTTTTGCGCAAAAGCATCTGTGCCCAGTATAGACACGGTTTTGCGCAAGAAAGCTCCAGCGGCCATTTTCACCATCAGAGCTTTCTTACACAAAAAATTCCTGTCCGTGTCTACACTGGCCCTCTTGCGCAAGAACACTTGTGCAAGAGGGCTTTTTCCCCCCCCCCGAGCTGGAGCATCAGAGTTCTTGCGCAAGAACACTGACAATCTTACATTAGATAGTCAGTGTTCCTTGCGCAAATTCTCGTGGCCAGTTTAGACAGCTCGCAAGATTTTGCGCAAAAGTAGCCACTTGCCAGTCTAGACGCACCCATTGGGTTTTAGTGCCTTTAATGAATCAGTTCACTGGTTGCATTTCTAATGGGGATATAAGGCATACTTGAGATCAGAGAAGTGACATTTTATAACATTAATGTCTCAGGCAAAAAGCCATTAAAAGTCACTGGCATTTTTCTTTAGTCTACAAGTGCTGTTATGCATGAAGGCTACGTCTACACTGCAGGCTACTTGCACAAGAACCATTTTGCACAAGAGTTCTTGTGCAAAAGGTCTTCCACAAGAGTGTGTCCACGCTGCCATGTGCTTTTGTGGAAGAGATGTAATTTTGTGCCATGGACGATCTTGCACAAAATTACATCTCTTCCACAAAAGCACATGGCAGCGTGGACACACTCTTGTGCGAGAAAGCATTGATGGCCATTTTAGCCATAGGGCTTTCTTGCACAAGAAACCCCTGTTGCCTGTCTACACTGCCTTCTTGTGGAAGAGCTCTTGTGCAAGAGGGCTTATTCCTCCTGTTTTTCAATGCTTTACTGTAAATCTACTTGCGCAAGAACACACGTGCAGTGTAGACACTCTGCAACTTTTGCGCAAGAACAGCTGTTCTTGCACAAAAGAGTATTTACAAAGCCATGGACAGACAGAATACTGGAAAAACCTTCAGTTAATGGTCTGGATAACTCAGACATCTAGTTTTCTACTCATTCATTGGCCCAATTTCTATTGGTGCAAAAGACAAGCTTTCACACTTACACAGAGCTTTTCTCCAGGTCTGTATAACCTCAACAGCTTGTGTCTCAAAAACAGAATTTGGGCCAATAAGATAGATACTACCTCACATACCTTGTCTCTAATATCATGGTACCAACATGGCTACAGCACTGCATACCTCCATTCAAAGGGAGTTGGAGATGTTCTCCTAGATTGGAAGCTCAGGTTAGAAATCTCAGCTGATATGCAACACAGGCAGTCCCCGGGTTACGTACAAGATAGGGACTGTAGGTTTGTACTTAAGTCGAATTTGTATTTAAGTTGGAACTGGCATCCAGATTCAGCCGCTGCTGAAACTGACCAGCGGCTGACTACAGGAAGCCTGAGGCAGAGTTTCTCTGCCCCGGGCTTCCTGAAATCAGCTGCTGATCAGTTTCAACAGCAGCTGAATCTGGACGCCTGGGACAGAGCAGCTGGGGCACTGCTGGGTAGGTCTCCGCAGCACCGCACCTCAGCACTGCGGGGACCAACCCGGCAGCACCCCAGGTGCTCTACCCCAGGTGTCCCCAAGTCAGCTGCTGCTGAAACTGATCAGCAGCGGCTGAATCAGGACTCCTGGGGCAGAGCAGCTGAGGTGCTGCCGGGTTGGTTCAGTAGCGCCGAGGAGCAGCACTGCGGGACCAACTGGCAGCGCCCCAGCTGCTCTGCCCCAGGAGTCCCAAGAAAAGCCTGGTCTGCTGGGAGATGTGGGGGTGCACTAGCTGCAGTCCCCCGCCCCCAACAGACCACAGAGACACGGGCAGCGGGACCGAGACACGCTGCGGTCCCGCCGCCTGGGTCCTCCGCGACTTTTCTCCGCGTCTCCCTGGTCTGCTAGGGCCTCCCCTCCCCCCAGCAGACCAAGGAGATGCAGAGCAGCTTTTCTCGCCCCAGAGGACGAGGGCGGCGGGACCTCGGCGCGTCTGGGTGGTCCCGCCGCCTGCATCCTCCGGGGCGAGAAAAGCCCAGTTCGTAAGTGCGGATCCGGCATAAGTCGGATCCGTGTAACTCGGGGACTGCCTGTACAGATTTTTAGTGTAGCCAGATCAAGATTTTCAGGACACTAGTTTGACATTTCTATAGGACAGTAAGGTGCAGCTTCATAGATGTGTTGGTTTGACCCAGAATATAAGAATAGGCCTAATAACTGAAGTGGTTTGGCACAGAAGTGACAAAGATTGACACTGAAAACCATATCAAGTTGCATATTAAAATAAAACCTGAATTTGGATTACCTGTTTTTCAAACTTGGCCATATGCACAAGATAATTATTTGTATCTTTATATTATCTTTCTACATACAAACAAGGATGCAACAGATTTGTGGAATGCTACCTTGACATCATTTTAAGACATATGAAATCAATTAAGGACATTACTAGAAGTTGCTAGTCACCATTTGACTTCTTCCAGTAGACACTGCTGTTGTGATAAAGTTGATCAGTCTTAGGCATATTAGAAGGCAAATATGAATTCTCTTAAGAGTAGGACTAAAAGGTTCTTTTAAAAGTGTTGTGTAGTATAAGTTACCGGAAGTTTAGAGCTGAGAATATACTTGAAACAGGAGTTCAATCTTTTCTTTTTTTACTTAAGGTGCTTATTTCTTAATATTGCCAGATAATTGTTAGAAAATGAAATTAGACCATAAACGTTATAAATGGCTTTACCCAAGAAGAAGCTAGATTTTAAGTTACAACACGAGTAATATTAGGAACTATAGCCTGGCATTTTCTGCTAACCTTGCTAAAGTAAATGTTTGGTTTAAAATAATCCTACCCAATTTATTTGTAAACCAAGAGAAACAAAAAACCCTATACTTTTGATCATACTGTGCACAGTGAAATTTTAAAGAAATAAAATGCACAATTTTTAACTTCAAATTAATTAAAATAAGTCTAACATCTTAAACTCTTATAATTAGCACAGCATCTTGTCAGACATGAAATATTACATCTTACATTTTGATCTGTTATTTTAATTTTCCATTTAAGAAGAAACGTCCTCTATAGCTATGCTTGTAGATACAAGACGGTTCTGATTTCTCTCCCATCTATTTACATATCAGATAATTTTGTAATAGGTTAATGCCAATAATATCCAAAACAGTTTCTTCAGCTGATTTCTTACAACTAAGGAGTTAGCCTAGCCATGTTCACATCAGCCAATTGTACCCAGTCAGAAATTGCGTAAATACACAAAACTTGCAAGCTTGTTCATTCAAGAGCTAGAATGTCAAAATATACTCTATTTCAATTTACTTTTTAGTCAAGCATTTTAATAGACAAGCTGATAATCTTTGTCAGGCTAAACAATGATCTATAGATTTTACAAACAGATCCAATAATGATAATTGAAAAAAAAATACCTGTAAAATGTTTGTATTTATTTTTCTGAGCAATGCTGTACAAATTTACTGTACAAATTTAAAAGGGAAAATTTATATTTTATGCCTAGGTATAAGAATCCTTTAGATGTGATTATGCAGCTATTGAAGTACCTACATAATTCCCTTTAAAATGTGGAATAACGTGTTTAGTTTCTCTAGAAAACCTGTATTCCATAGTGTCTATCTCGGCTTATTGTAAAGCAACTACTGAAAGCCAGTGGGAAGCTGGGCATCTAGTTTTCTTAAACATTCCATCTTTAAATTGAACTGATTGAGGCTTGCTGCAGACAGCCTGAGGGTACGTCTACACAGCAAGGCAAAAGTCAATTAAGCTATGTAACTTCAGCTACGTCAATTGCATAGCTTAATTCGCTTCTGGTGCTGTCTACACAGCAGGAAGAACACTCTTTCTTCGACTTCCCTTACTCTGACTACTGTAACCCACATTTCATGTCAAGTAAGAAGTCCTCCAGCTCACCATTATTTTGAAATAATGCCTTGCTGTGTAGATATGCACTGTTATTTCAAAATAACATCAGTTATTTTGGTATAATTCTGCTGTGTAGACATATCCTGAGCGAGTATCTCTAAGAAAGATGTGAACCGCCGCATTTATCTCAACCCCATGTAAACTCTGAAGATTGACAGATGTGTTGACCATAATCACAGCTGACCAACTTAGCAGAAGTTTATTCAGAGCTTTTGGCTATATTTGTTAGCATGGAGCTGAATACTCAATTGCTGTCAAGCGTTGAATGGTGGAGGTAGCAAAAGCATTCAGATTGTAAAGCCATACTACTCCATGGAAAAGTTTGGGAGGCCACGAAAATTAATCCTCATCTTCTATATATCCCCCCAAAAAATGAAAGGCACCATAAGCCTCTTTCCTGTGTGTTAAATCCCCAGTTGCGTCCCATACAGTCAACACTTCAAGCTTTGCCCTGCCCTCAAAACACCTTGGTGTTTGGCACTAAAGGAACATCTACACAGCAGCATTATTTCAGAATAATTTCTGACATACTCCTTGTCTACACAGCAAGCCATTATCTTGACTTACTGTCAAAATAATGTCGGGCTGGAAGACTTGTTACTCCAACTCCTGAAAGCCTCTTTTTAATGAAGAGTTGTGATGGGGCGGCGTCCGGCGCGGCCGCGCCCCGCACTCTGACCGACCCCGGAGATGCGGACGGGCGGGAGCAACGCTGGCACAGGCGGGGAAGAATGGGGAGAACAAACCCCGGCGCCGGCTGATGACGTCACTGATGTCTCCATGCCGGAGGCGGGGCCACCGGATGCCAAGGACGCTGTGCGGGGGGCGGAGCCAGAGGCAGACGGCGGGTAATTTAAAAGAGGGCTGGGGAGGCCCTCAGGAGAAGGCACGGAGGGAGACGGAGGTGGCCAACGGAGGCCGAGCCGGGTAAGGGACTCCAACGGGCAGGGACCAGGAGGCTAGAGTCTCTGCCCACAGGAGGGGAAGAAGTGGCCCAGGGCAGGGCCACAAAACCTGTGAATGGAGGATTTGGGGTTAGATACCCCCTCCATTGTGTGAGGACACTGACCTCACCTTAGGGCCCTGGGTCGGGGTCCGGAGCGAGGGTGGGCCCGGACCCCCTTCCCCTCTCTCCTGCCGCAAGTGGAGGAGGAATAAAAGGATCACTCACGGCAGGCGGCCCAGTCTGGGTCAGACTAACCAGGGGCCGTGTAAAGACACTCAAAATCCCGGTTCAGTCGGGGTGCCCGACCCCACAATGGGTGGGGGAACTCATGACAAGAGTAAAGTGAAGTTAGAAGAAAAGTGCTCCATCAGACTTCCTGCAGTATAGACAGCACCAAAAGCCGAAGTAAGCCATTTTGACTCGAGCTACATCAATTGTGTAACTTAAGTTGCATAGCTTTTCAACTTTAGCCCTACTGTGTAGACGTGACCTAAGGTTGCATTATGTACACTGAAAGAATAGGAAAGCATAAAATAAATTGGGTTTAATATTTTTGCCCGAACCAAGAATGGTTGATATCTGGACTTTGCAACAGGTCATTCTTTTATTGGAGAGGAATTAATATCAGAAGTCATGCCAGGTGTAATTTATTGGGTTTTGATTTTTACTCCATGTATATGAAAAGTCATCTGTAAACACTTGGAAGGTAGCAAGGTGATAGGGAACAGCCAGTATGGATTTGTAAAGAACAAATCATGTCAAACCAATCTGATAGCTTTCTTTGATAGGATAACGAGTCTTGTGGATAAGGGAGAAGCTGTGGATGTGGTATACCTAGACTTTAGTAAGCCATTTGATACCGTCTTGCATGATATTATCAATAAACTAGGCAAATACAACTTAGATGGATGCATAACTGGCTGGATAACCATACTCAGAGTAGTTATTAATGGTTCACAATCCTGCTGGACATGTATAACAAATGGGGTTCCACAGAGGTCAGTTTTGGGACCGGCTCTCTGCAATATCTTTATCAACGGTTTAGATATTGGCATAGAAAGTACGCTTATTAAGTTTGCCGATGATACCAAGCTGGGAGGAGTTGCGACTAATCTGGAGGATAGGGTCATAATTCAAAATGATCTGGACAAATTGGAGAAGTGGTCTGAGGTAAACAGGATGAAGTTTAATAAAGACAAATGCAAAGTGCTCCACTTCGGAAGGAAAAATCAGTTTCACACATACAGAATGGGAAGTGACTGTCTAGGAAAGAGTACGGCAGAAAAGGATCTAGGGGTTATAGTGGACCACAAGCTGAATAGGAGTCAGTGTGATGCTGTTGAAAAGAAAAAAAAAACAATTCTGGGGTGCATTAACAGGTGTGCTGGGAGCAAGACACAAGAAGTCATTCTTCCGCTCTACTCTGCGCTAGTTAGGCCTCAGTTGGAGTATTGTGTCCAGTTCTGGGCACCGCATTTCAAGAAAGATGGAGACATTGGAGAGGGTCCAGAAAAGAACAAGAATGATTAAAGGTCTCGAGAAAATGACCTATGAAAGAAGAGACTGAAAGAATTGGGTCTGTTTAGTTTAGAAAAGAGAAGACTGAGGGGGGACATAACAGTTCTCAGGTATCTAAAAGGGTGTCATAAGGAGGAGGGAGAAAACTTGTTCAGCTTGGCCTCTGAGAATACAGCAAGAAGCAAAAGGGCTTAAACTACAGCAAGGGAGGTTTAGGTGGGACATTAGGAAAAAGTTCCTAACTGTCAGGGTAGTCAAACACTGGAATAAATTGCCCAGGGAGGTGGTGGAATCCCCATCTCTGGAGCTATTTAAGACTAGGTTAGATAAATGTCTATCAGGGATGGTTTAGACAGTATTCAGTCCTGCCATGAGGGCAGGGGACTGGACTCAACCTCTCAAGATCCCTTCCAGTCCTAGTATTCTATGAGTCTCACTGCTCTATCCTTGCATTCTGACTTTAGTCAGGAGCCAAAAGAGTAGCAGTAGCTTGAACTCTTAGCCTTTAACTGCTCTATTCTTGGGTCAAATCATTGACTTCATTAAGGATTAATTATTATTGATTTATTAGAAGCTTCAAATTAGTTTACCTGAACTTGCTGCAGACCTTCTGTACCTCAGCTTTTTTGCAACTTTAACTTCTAAGGTCCAGTTCCTTGAAGGGTACATGGGAATTTACTCTGCACTCCACACAAGAGGAAAAGATGGCAGCTGAGTGCAATGTGCACAGCATAGAAGGATCAGACATCTTAGTACATAAGAAGCAGTGGACAGGAAGGACAGAGCACGTTTTAGGAGTCTCGGTTGCTTGCTACATAAACAATGTAGAACGGAGGGCATGCTGCTTTGAGTATCAAGTTTCTAGCACTGAATGCTAGTATAGCCCAGTACCACCAATCATAATTTATAGATAAAGACAGAATTATTACCCATTGCATAATTTAAATTGAACTTCAGACTAGTATTTACAAGAAGTGTTCATTAGGATAGTTCCATTAATAATACATAACTGCTATAGCATTAGAAGAGCTCAAAATGAGTAAACAGATAAAGGCATTTAGCCAAGGTCAACTAGGAAGCACGTGACAGAGCTGAGGATAAAATAAAAAAGAAAGCTTTTCAGTCCTAGCCTAACAGGCTTCAGCCAAATGCCATTTCTTAGCAATCTTTCTGCTGTGAGGCAATGTTAAGCAGAGTATTGTTTTTCAGCCACTGGTATAAAAGCCATTTTTTAGAAGTGGTGTAATTCCTTTCCCTTTAATTTTTAAAATTAATTGGAGTATGAACCATTTAAAATTGGTAGGTAGGTTTTGGATTAGGCATGGAAACCAGAGAATATAGGTTAAAAAAATAAGAGGAAAACTTGTAGATGGTAAGAATTACAAGATTGTGTAGGAAACTTGATAAAATTTAATTTGAAGTATTTGACGGTTAAGGTTATAAAATGCAGAAAAAATTAAGTAGCAGTACCAGAGTAAGCAATTCATCAGGACAGCTTTACAATTGTTTATATGGCACTTGAGACCTAGAATGTTTTAATTAAAGGAATGGTAGCTAATACTCATCATTTGGGAGAATACTGTGGGATCCCCAACTTCCACATCTGCACAGCTAGTAGAAACAGAAGACAGTTTAACCATTCACTTGAAAGACAAAAGTTTTTAAAAACAGCCCTTTCCCTATTTTAAACTAAGTTCCTGTCTATGTACACAAAACCAAAGAGTTTAGCAATTTCTATCCAAGCAAGTTATTTGAAATTTAATTCTTGTCCGCCCCCAAGCAATCAAAAGTTCAGGAGGCAAACCCTCAAAAGTCATGAGATTTTAGAAAATAGTAAGGTTTTGTTCAAGTGAAGACTGAGCTTCTCACATAATCACATCACTCCATGAGCTGGTGCTTTAAGAAAGATATAGCAAGAGTCAGAATAAAGTCATAAGATTGAAACAGTCACATGAGATGTTAACTTATAGGTTATTTCACAGGTAACAGTTATCTGCTAGAAGGAGTATGGGAAAGATAGAAGGGTCCCTTTATAAAATGAATAGGAATGTTAGGACATACGGGCTTCTGTACCCTGTAGCATGCTGCTACTCAAGAATGTGAACACAGATAGGCTGCCAAGATTTGTGTTCAGAAGCAGCATTAGTCCCTCCAACCAACAAGGAGGTATTATGTTCTTGATGCTCATTGTTAAAAATGTTTACCCAAGTACTTAAAAACACACATCTAAAGTAGGACTCAAAGCCTCCCCAATCTCCATCAGTAGATTAGACTCCTTTCTCAAAAGGCTTGTTATATTATCATCAAAACCATTAGCTCACTAAACATCAGCCAGCAAAGCTAACCATAGACATGTTAGCTCTGAAATGGCACCAACATACATCTACTCTCAGAGATAAGCCAGACCCAAAACCATCCCCACTTGCCAACTTAAAGCCTGAGTGCAACCTCTCTTAAACTAGACATCCATTTACCTTGGCCCCAGGGAAGTAGCCTCAATTCAGCACCTCCCTGCTTACAGAGGAAGACCAGAACCTCAGAGCAGGGAGGGGGAGGCTATTTAATTCTTCCCACAGCTGCTTTATTTCTGTGATATAATCACTCATATAAAGTAAAGGGATCGGTTCCCCAGCCTAACCCAGAATAGAGCATTCATCTCTATTCCAACAGCATTCCTAATGAGGCATTTATCATTATAAAATGGAAGCAGCTGGAAGGAGGCAATGGTCACCACCTGTTTGTTTATACTCAGGCCCATCCAGTCATTAGCTGGCCACAAACTAACTGGAAAAAGTAAAATCTGGAGTCAGACAATTTTTATATCCTACCTCTCCAAACTAATGCCTGAGAAAACTTGCTCCTTTTCCCATCAATTAAACCTGAATCATGATGCATCCTGGTAGAACAGAGCAGAAAAAACCTAGATCCAGCATCTGGACCCTGCTGTATCTAGCCAGTTTTTGCCCCCAATCCTTCAAAATCTATAGCCTGAATAAAGAACAAGTTTAGCTGTCTTCTTAAAAATGTAGATCCTAAAACAACAATGCTATCAGATCTAGTATCTGGATCCTTCCAAAATTTGGCTAAAGAGCCAGCAATTGTAAATGAAACTAAAGAACAACTACTGCTTCTAATGCTGCACCTAAAAATATCTGGCCCCAACACACTATGGTTTTAGAAAGTTGCAAAAATTAAAATGTGTCTTCTGTATCTATTTGCATTTGACTGTTTTGGGGTTTGGGGTAAAAAAGTCCCTAGATCCAGAAAAAACTAAGTACTGGGTCTGTGTTCTTGCTACTCTGCTGCACAGGAGTGTGTCAGTGTCTGAGTTACTGAGTTACTTAGGCTGTAAGGGAAGTTGAACTTTTTCTCCATTTTGACATTACAACTATGCAGATTGAACTTAAAAAGCTACAGGATCCAGCAATATCCTGGCTTTTACTCTGATCACAATCAGTGTGATCTTTTCAAAGCAGGCAGGTAGATAGGTAAGGTGAAATGGCTGAGAGTTGCTGCCCCTGCAAAGATCTTACTGGAATGGGGCTGAAGAAATAAGGGAGAATCTTTTAGAGGCAGCAGGAGGGCATGGTCCAAGGAGAGTCCCTCTTTAGGGTGTCAGAGATTTCCACTTCTGAAAAAGAGGGGAAAGGAAGAAGTCTGCCTCAATGAGAAGGGTGGCAATCCTCCCAGTGTTTAGAGCACCAGCCGAGATTCAGTCTTCTGCTCTGCCACATACTTCCTGCATGGCCTTAGGCAAGTCACTTAGCTTCTGTGCCTCAGCTCTCCTGCATCTGTAAAAATAGAAATAATCACACTTACCTCACAATACCCTGTAACATAGGGAATTCCCTTACATATTTTGAAGTCCTTAGAAATCTACTGGTGAGAAGTGCTATATAAAAAAGATAAGCACTATTATAAAACTTTATAAGTGGCAAGGTGCAGTGGAACTGTGGGTCTGAGGGATTTTTATAATTGGAGTAAGATAGAAACTCTCCCTGGTAGTGGAGAGCAAGGCTCCCTCATTGGCAGAGACTTAGAAATTAATCTCTTGTCATTGAGGTAAGAAGGAGAAACTTTCTCAATGGTTACACCAGAGACAAGTTGCCCTCAAAGGAAGGGACCTTTTCGAGTTTCTCACTAAGCTTTTGCCCTCAAGTTTTCCATTTTGTAATTGCTTGTGTTTGTCTTTAGTCAGCTTAGTTTGCCAGGCCATTCTGTGACTATGGAAACACTGTACTTGAAAATCATACTGGTTTATTTACAGTCACTGGGAAAACTGTATTTTGAAATTATAATGGCTTTGATGTACTGTTGATGTTAAAAGAGGGTTAACTAGGACAATATTGCAATAATACTTGTTTTCAGTTAAACATATTGAGAACAGGGCTTAAAATGTTTTTTGTATTTCTCATATGCTGGGCTGGCAGAATGCTGCTGCTACTTGGTTTACAGCAACAAAACACCTTTTGGTTATATCTTTATTCATTGTGCTGGATTTGTATTTTACTTAATATTCATCCCTTCCTCCTCCCCCCTACACAGTACCAAATTTGAAAATAAACCTCTATTCCAAAATGTCCCTTAATCCTTATTCAATGAGGTTTACAGGGATGTTGGAATAGCACGCTCATTATTCCAAAAGCTATTTTGAAATAACAGGCATTGTCAAGATGTGGAAAACGGTATTTTGTGATACCCAAAGTACCCAGAAATAGCGCCGCTGTCTAGATGCACCCTAACTATGTGGAGATGGCACATTATCAGCCTATTCACAGGTGGGAGAATGCCTAGTATAGATGGAATCTGTGGAGAAGTTAGCTAGCAAACTTGAAAACCTGTGGATGTGTGAACTAAGATTGTTAAAGGCCAAATTTAGGGGTTTTTTTTCATGGGGATTGGAAATTACACATCCTTTAAGTTCCACAAAGTCATTTTGTGGTAACACTGGTGTAACTGAGGGCAGAATGAGCCACCTAAAACCTTTCATCTTAAAATGTATGCTATCCTTTCAAAAGCATCGAACAAAGATAAATGCTTTGTGACACTGAGTTACACCAGGGCTGAAATTTTCTGTTTCTTTCATAGACTTTGTCCTAAAAAATGTTGACTTTCACGTACGCCAATGTAAATAACGCCTATGACTTCAGCATTTGTTGCTTTGAATTTACATGAGCATTGAATGAAAGAAAGTATTAAAACATATTCCAGCTATTTGTAAAAATATATTTTATTTATGTAGATTTTAATCTAACCAAGATTCCACACCAGAGTGCAAATAAAACTCCAAGGCTATGTCTACACTCACGGCTTCTTGCGCAAGAAATATGCAAATGAGGCAAAATGTGGAATATCGCTGAACCTCATTTACATACCTAATGAGCCACCGTTTTTGCAAAAGAGGCTCTTGCACAAGAAGGAGCTGTCTACACTGCCCCTACTTGTGCAAGAAATTCCTAAAAATAATCGGTGGCGGCATTGCGCAAAAGGGTTTTTCTTGAGCAAGAAGGGGTAGTGTAGACAGCTCCTTCTGGCGCAAGAGCCTTTTCTGCAAAAATGGCGGCTCATTAGGTATGCAAATGAGGCTCAGTGATATTCCACGCTTAGCCTCATTTGCATATTTCTCACGCAAGAAGACACAAGTGTAGAAATAGCCCCAGTGGTTTAAAAACACCACCAAGTGGGTGTGAAAAAAATATGAAATCTTACAAAGAAGCAGGATGACTTCTTACCACACACCAGTAAATCACCAGTCATGTGACAAATGTAAGTCAACCACTTTCCACTATATTCTCTCACCCTGTTTCCTGAGCCCTTCATCAATGCCTGCTTAAACAACTCTTCCAAAGTTATCTGCTGGCTTGGTGTGTACCAAGTTTTGAGTGCCCACAAGTGACAGCTGAGGGCCATTGTTAGTGGGAGTGGTGGGAGTGGCAAGTAGATAGCTTGCTTTCTGAAAACATACTTCTAAAATCAGCTTTGCCACATTCACAATAATTTCTGACAATCAACCAACTAAACAAATTGTCCCTTCCTCAATAGCTCAGCGTCCACACACCAGTTTGTTATTATCTGGAAACTGAGCAGGTAGCATCCCTTCCAATGCCTCCTTTACTTCACACTTGAAATAAAGCCTGTTTCCTGAGCTCTTCATCAATGCCTACTTAAGCAACTCTTTCAAAGTTGTCCACTTGCCTAGTGTGTACCAAATTTTGAGTGCCCACCAGTGATAGCTTAGGGCCATTTTTAGTAGTAGTGGCAAGTAGATAGGTCCAGCTCCTAGCTAACTCTCCCCACTGCCAGGCTACATGCTCCCCCGTTCTATCTTTAGCCCTATCAAACTCCTCCTTTTGCCCTCTGCACCATATTACACATCTTCTGCCTTCTCAAAATCCGTCTGGCTCCTCACTCTCTCTGATTCCTGCTTGAGCACTTCATGCTGCTCCGGGAGCACTGCTAGATCTCTACATTGACATTAAACCTGTGCTCAGATTCCAGGGGAGTTCTGTGCCCTAAAGAGGACTGAAAAGATAGCCTGTTTTTCTTAATTTCCTCTTAAGTATCTGGCACTGGCTACTACCGGAAGAGAGGATACTGGGCTAGATGGACCATTGACCTCACCCAATATGGATGCTCTTTTTCCTCAATTATTTAAACTAAACCAAAATAAAAGATAGCCTGGCTAATATGGAAAGAAAAGCATCCACAAATAGCCTTTTGCACCAGTTTAACTACATTGATTCAAAAATCACATGTGGACAAGGCCAAAGATTTTGTTTGTTTAAATGAGTAAAGGAAAGAACATTTAATTGTTGAAGATTAGACCTGTTAGTTACTTCATTTCAGATACCACTACGCCTACCTAATAATAAAACCTGATTTTCATGGGTGTTCAGCATCCTTGCAAATTATGTTTTAGGTGTCTCAAGTTAGACTTCAGGCATCAAAACTAATGACTCCTTTGAAAAATTTAGGCCTTGCTTTCTTTGACATTTGGGTTGTTCCATGTGCATCTAATTCAGTTAACCAGATTTCACTCAGAGAAGCTCAGTAAAATAGATTGACCATAAACTTACAATGTTCTACCAGTAGATGTCAGCTCATAACTGTTCTAACTCCTTTTCGCTCATTTGGAAAGTAATTAAAATAAATCAATCAGGATTCACTTTGTATCTTTTTGATCCAAGTATCAGTGAACATGGTATTGGTATTAGAAACATAACATTATAATTAGTTTTACAGTTTCTTCCAAAAAGAGGGGTACTTCAAATTGAACTGAGGTTTGATAGAAAAACAAACTACGTTCATCAGGTAGTACTACTTCTTATATAAGTGTAACCTTAAGAGCACTTTTGAAAAATTGGATGCTAGGCCCAGTCCTGCATACTCAGATGCCAGGGCTTGCTGCCTAGATTAGCGTTTCAAGGCAATGGAATTTTTCAAGACAGTATGCACTCTGCCCAGAGTGAGGTACTAACTTAAGGTAGCCTCCCTATAGCCACATGCATGTTGCTGTAGCGCCGAGTACTATAGCTTCTCCTCTTCCTATCCACAATACTCCTGGACTTCTGTATTAAAGACTGTGATGGGGCAATGTAGTGCCTATTGGCATATATTGGCTGTATGCAATTCCTGCACTGGAACAATTCTTCCGTTGGGGTTACTAGCCCCTTTGCAGATTCCGTTTACTGCCAGAGCACCATGCAGGTGCTTTTAGGGCTTATTTCTCTACTAGGGATGATGTGGAGCTGTTGTGCGAAGCTGCATACTCTCATGTGCACCAGTTTTTTTGTGTTGGTCCCTGTGACGGGGCGGGCCGCCTCCACCCCGCGGACGCGGACTCACCCCGCACTGAACCCGCGGTCGCCCTAACGCTCCTCGGGACGGCCCGAGGAGTAAGGGCAACGTGCGGCGCATGCTCAGCCATGGCCGCCCAACTGCGGAGCGGCGCGATAGGACCGCTGCTGACAAGGAGCTGGGGGAAGAGGCGGAGCTAACCTGCGCGGCGGCCGACGTCATCACGTCGGAACGCCGGCGCGGACATTTAAAACCTAGCGGGGCTAGGAGTAGGGAGAGGGAGTACGGAAGATGAGAGAGTGGAGGCGGTAGCAGGAACAGGCGAGGGAGGAGAGCGGACGGACCCACGTGTCTGGGACCGGGACAGGAGTCACGGGGGAACCGGAGATGGAGGGTCGGCGTGGAGAGAGGGGAATAGGAAGCAGCCCAGGGCAGGCCAAGGATGCCTGTGTGCTGGTGAGTTTCGGGCCAGCGCCCCACTGGCAGGACAGGATCCGGTGATCCTGTCCTTAGGGCCCTGGGCTGGGGTCCGGGAGAGAGGGTGGGCCCGGACCCCCCTGTTCCCCATTCGCGAGGAAACCGAGATTGACACAGCGAACTAAAGGGAAGCGGTGGAGAAACTGAAGAAAACTGAAAGAAACGGGGAGGCGAGCTAGCCACATCTGTTACACGTGGTGGAGAACATGGGCAGCGTTTTGAACCCCAGTTACCTGCGCGCGCGCGCGCGCACACACACACACACACACACACACACACAGAAAAACTGGAAAAGGTGAAAAGGAAGAGGCGGGCGGAGAGCGGGTCAGAACGAGCTGACCCGCTGAGTGGACAGAAGGTGCAGACCCCCGGAACGATGGATGCGGCTGACGTATTCAAATGGTTGTCGGACAATCAGCACCAGCAGCAACAACAATAGACGGCCCTTATCCAACAACTGGCCGCCCAACAACGAGACCAGCAGGCCCAACTTCTGCGAGATGTGACAGAGCAATTCCAAGCACAACAGGACCGCTGGGTGAGACAATGGGGGAGCATGGGGAGAGGCCTGGCCCTGGCACCCGGGGGGGAAGGGGCGGAAGGCGGGGCCCTGGCCCAACTCCCCATGAGACTGACCAAAATGGGCCCCACAGATGACCCGGAGGCATTTTTGGTCACTTTTGAAAGGGTGGCCACTGCCGCCCGGTGGCCAGAGCAACATTGGGCCACGCTGCTAGCTCCGTACCTCACGGGCCCAGCTCAGCTGGCTTACCGGAGTCTAGACCCATGAGACGCCCTATGTTATTTTAAAGTAAAAGAGGCTATCCTAGACCAGTTAGGGGTCACGCCGGAGATGTATCACCAGCGGTTCCAGCAGGAAAAGTACCTCCCCGGGGCTCGGCCTCGGGCGATGGCCCAGTGGCTGAGAGAGGCCGGCTGGCATTGGCTGGAGCCAGACCAGCAAACAGGGCCCCAAGTGGCGGAGAAGGTGGTGCTAGAGCAATGTATTCACATCCTTCCAGGGGAAGGGCAGCGGTGGGTACGGCGGCACCGCCCCACATCGCTAGGTGAGGCAGTAACTCTAATGGAAGATTATTTGACAGCCGAAGGGGGCAGGGAAGTGAGCGGGTCCCGAAAGGAACACCCCGTGGGGGTAGAGAGGGGAGCCCAACCCCTCCCGTGACAAGGGGAACCCTGGACCCTGGCTGCCCCTCCCAGCCCAGGGAAAGGCGGGATGAGGCGCTTAGCCCCTGTATGGAGTAGGCCCGCGAGGGAAGACCTCACGCCACGACCAGTGATCCGGGAGGAACGGAAGGATAGCCCACTCCCGTCGCGGACCCCCAGCGGAGCGTGTTACCAATGCGGCCAGGAGGGGCACTTCAAACGCGACTGTCCGTATATGGACTGCTCCTATAGCCAGGGAATGGTGGGACAAAGCGAGGCCGGGTCATCGGCAGCCGGGAGGATACTGAGGGAGGTAGAAGTAGAAGGCCGGGTAGTCACTGCCCTAGTGGATTCAGGGTGCGGCCAGACCTTGGTGCAGGCGGACCTAGTGACAGCAGGGGAACCTCGGGGACCACCCGTACTCGTTCAATGCGTTCATGGGCGGGTAGAACCGTACCCCACAGCGTGGGTACATCTTAGGGACGGAGACTCGGAGGGGTAGGCCTACGTATCTCTTGTCCCGGGGCTAGTATACCCCGTTCTCCTCGGCCGAGACTGGCAAGGGTTTGAACAAGCCCTCCGTGACTGGCAAGGGCGGAAGGCAGTCTTGGCCACTGACCCCGTGGGGACTACTCCGGGGGAAGCAAGGGGGACACGAGGAGAAGACCAGGTCTGGGAGGAGGAGGAATGGCCCCCTGACTTTGTGCGCGAACAAAGGGAGGATCCCCGCCTGCAACAGGCCTGGGAAAATGCGGGCGGGGAGGCAGACGTAGAGGGAGCCGCTAGGAGGGGCGCGCCCTACCTGCACTTTGAGATTCAAGACGACTGCCTCTATAGAATCAACGAGGGGCGGGAAGATGGTGAGGTGGTTACCCAGCTGGTAGTGCCGGGTAAATACCACCGGCGGTTGATGGAGTTGGCTCACAGTAACCCCTGGGCAGGGCACCTGGGGTACGAAAAAACCGTGCGCCGCTTATTACAAAGATTCTATTGGCCTGGTATTTATCATGCGGTAAAGATTTTCTGTGACTCCTGTCCCAAGTGTCAGAGGATGGGGCCAGGGCGGGTACCCAAAGCACCGCTAATCCCGATGCCAGTAGTGGACGTCCCGTTCCAAAGGACAGCAATGGACTTAGTCGGCCTGCTAGAATGGACAAAGAACCAATACCAGTATATCCTCATAGTAGTCGACTACGCGACCCGCTATCCGGAGGCCATACTGCTCCGGAATACCACCGCCCCCACCCTGGCGGAAGAATTGATTAAGATTTTTTCGCGAGTAGGCTTACCCAAAGAAATCCTCATGGACCAAGGAACAAACTTCACCTCAACATTCATGAAGGAACCATGCCGCCTACCGCAGGTAAGGACCCTGCGGACATCGGTCTATCATCCCCAAACCGATGGCCTCGTTGAAAGATTTAACTGGACGCTCAAAGGGATGCTCAAGAAGTTCGTGGAAGAGGAACCCAAAGAATGGGACCGAGCCCTGCCAGCGCTAATGTTCGCAGTAAGGGAAGTACCCCAAGCCTGTACGGGGTTCTCGCCATTTGAGCTCCTGTACGGTAGGCAACCCCGGGGGATTTTGGATGTAGTGAGGGAGGCCTGGGAGGAACAGGAGACTCGGGTACAGGGGACAGTACGATATATCCTTAAGCAAAGGGAAAGGTTACGGCAAGTGGGGGAATTCACCAAATGAAATTTACAAGAAGCACAGGAGCGACAAACCCGGCATTACAACCAGAATACCCAATTGCACATTTTTCAGCCAGGGGATAGGGTCCTCCTGTTGTTACCCGAACAGTCGTCCAAATTATTAGCCCAGTGGCAAGGTCCTTTCGAGGTGACTCAGAGGGTAGGGGAGGTAAATTACGAGATTAGGATGCCCGGTAAAAGGAAAGCCACCAACATTTACCATGTTAACCTACTTAAGGCCTGGCGGGCATGGGAGGCTCTGGTGGGGTGGACCGGAGAACCTAGGGATGGAGGGGTGACCACCGGACCCCATCTGGGCCCAAGCCTTACGGTAGAACAGGGTAAGGAACTCCAGGGTATCCTGGACAGTTTCCCTCAGGTCCTAACAGAAACACCAGGGCAGACTAGCGTAGTCAGCCACCCCATTGTGACCGAACCTGGCCGCCAGGTAAGGGACCAGGTCAGGCCGCTTCCCCAGAAGTTATGGGGGACGGTGCGTGAAGAGTTGGGCAAAATGCTGTGCTGGGGAGTGATAGAAGAATCTCACAGCGCATGGCGGAGTCCCATCGTGCTGGTCCCCAACAGTGATGGCACCATCCGGTTCTGTATCGACTTCCGGAAAGTCAACGCCATATCCGTGTTCGACGCCTACCCGTTGCCCCGAATAGATGAACTGTTGGAAAGACTGGGAGCGGCCCGATACTTATCTACGATTGATTTATCAAAAGGATACTGGCAGATCCCACTGATGGAAGATGCCTGCGAGAAGACAGCATTCTCCACACCCTTTGGCTTGTACCAGTTTAAACGGATGTCCTTCGGACTCCATGGGGCCGCTGCGATGTTCCAGAGGCTGATGGACCGAGTACTTCGGCCCCTCGAATCATATGCGGCGGCCTATATAGATGACATAATCATATTTAGTCCAACGTGGTCCGAGCATCTGCAGCGAATAGAGGCAGTATTATCCTCATTGCGGGACACCGGGCTGACCGCCAACCCGGCAAAATGTCACTTCGGCCAATGAGAAGTCTCGTACCTAGGATATACGGTAGGAGGGGGCCGAATACAACCACGGATAGGAAAAATCGAGGCCTTACGAGATTACCCAGCCCCGACTACAAAACGTCAGGTCTGGCAATTTTTAGGACTCGCCAGCTACTACCGGCGATTCGTGCCGGACTTCGCAAACCTGGCGGCCCCACTAACGGACCTAACCCGGAATGCAGCCCCAAGAAAGGTACGATGGGACCCAGAATGCGAAAGGGCTTTCAAGGCATTAAAGCAGCAACTGACACAGACCCCAGTACTAGCACAGCCCGATTTTACCAAACCCTTTGTTTTGCAGACAGATGCCTCCGAGCGGGGGCTCAGCGCCGTACTGTCTCAGGGGGAAGGAGGGGAGGAACACCCAATTGTATATGTGAGCCGTAAGCTGCTTCCGCTGGAACAAAAATACTCTACAATAGAGAAGGAGGCATTAGCAGTTAAGTGGGCCATTGACGTATTAAGATATTATCTCCTAGGCAGCGCGTTCAAGGTGGTGACCGACCACGCCCCCCTTTGATGGCTCCTGGCCATGAAGGACTCCAACCCTCGCATCCTGAGGTAGTATCTGGCTCTGCAACCTTATCGTTTTGAGGTCAGCCACCGGGTGGGAAAAGCCCACGGGAATGCGGACTTCTTTTCCAGAATGACCGGTGAAGTACAAGAGACTCAAGGCAGGGCGGGGCGAACCTTAAGGGGGGAGGCGTGTGACGGGGCGGACCGCCTCCACCCCGCGGACGCGGACCCACCCCACACTGAACCCGCAGTCGCCCTAACGCTCCTCGGGACAGCCCGAGGAGTAAGGGCAACGTGCGGCGCATGCTCAGCCGTGGCCGCCCAACTGCGGAGCGGCGCGATAGGCCCGCTGCCGACAGAGAGCTGGGGGATGGAGGAAGAGGTGGAGCTAACCTGCGCGGCGGCCGACGTCATCACGTCGGAACGCCGGCGCGGACATTTAAAACCTAGCAGGGGTAGGAGTAGGGAGAGATGGTACGGAGGACGAGAGAGTGGAGGTGGTAGTGGGAACAGGCGAGGGAGGAGAGCGGACGGACCCACACGTCTGGGACCGAGACAGGAGTCATGGGGGAACTGGAGACGGAGGGTCGGCGCGGAAAGAGGGGAATAGGAAGCAGCCCTGGGCAGGGAAAGGATGCCTGTGTGCTGGTGAGTTTCGGGCCAGCGCCCCACTGGCAGGACAGGATCCAGTGATCCTGTCCTTAGGGCCCTGGGCTGGGGTCCGGGAGAGAGGGTGGGCCCGGACCCCTCTGTTCCCCATTCGCGAGGAAACCGAGATTGACACAGCGAACAAAAGGGAAGCGGTGGAGAAACTGAGGAAAACTGAAAGAAACGGGGGGGTGGGCTAGCCACATCCGTTAGGGTATGGCTACACTACAACGTTAATTCGAATTAACTTTGATAGGCGCTACACTAGCGCTCCGCTAGTTCGAACTTAATTCGAACTAGCGGAGCACTTAGTTTGAACTAGGCAAACCTCATTGTACAAGGACTAAGCCTAGTTCGAACTTACTAGTTCGAATTAAGGGGTGTGTAGCCCCTTAATTTGAACTAGTGGGAGGCTAGCCCTCCCCAGCTTTCCCTGGTGGCCACTCTGGCCAACACCAGGGAAACTCTTCTGCCCCCCTCCCGGCCCTGGATCCCTTAAAGGGGCACAGGCTGGCTACGGTGCCCGTGCCAGGTGCAAGCCTGCCAGCACCCAGCCAGCAGACCCTGCACCTGGCACGGCTCGAGCCAGCCACCCGATGCCCCCCAGCCCTTCCCCTCTTCCCTGGGGTTCGGGTCCCTTTAAGCACAGCCCTCGGCTAGCCTGAGACAGCAGCTCCACGCTCTAAGTCCTCATCTGATGCCCTGCCGGCACTGCTTCCGGCCATCCTTAACCTCTGTTCAGAGTCCACTTAATGTGGACATGCTAGTTCGAATTAGCAAAATGCTAATTCTTCAACAAGCATTCTGTAAACTGCGATACCCACACGAGGAAGTGAGGAGACAGATTGACAGAGCCAGACGTGTACCCAGAAGCCTCCTGCTATGGGACAAGCCCAAGAAAGAAACCAACAGAACACCACTGGCCATCACCTACAGTCCCCAGCTAAAACCTCTCCCACGCATCATTAGTGATCTACAACCCATCCTGGACAATGATCCCTCGCTTTCACAGGCCTTGGGAGGTAGGCTGGTCCTTGCCCACAGACAACCCGCCAACCTGAAGCATATTCTCACCAGCAACTACACACCGCACCATAATAACTCGAACTCAGGAACCAATCCTTGCAACAAATCTCGGTGCCAACTCTGCCCACATATATACACCAACAACACCATCACAGGACCTAACCAGATCAGCCATACTGTCACTGGTACGTTCTCCTGCACATCTACCAACGTAATATATGCCATCATGTGCCAACAATGCCCCACTGCTATATACATCGGCCAAACTGGACAGTCCCTATGTAAAAGAATCAATGGACACAAATCTGATATTAGGAATGGCAACATACAAAAACCTGTAGGGGAACACTTCAATCTTCCTGGACACACAATTGCAGATCTAAAAGTAGCCATCCTGCAGCAAAAAAACTTCAGGAGCAGACTTCAAAGAGAAATTGCTGAGCTACAGTTCATCTTCAAGTTTGACACAATCAACTCTGGATTAAACAAAGACTGTGAATGGCTTGCTAACTACAAAAGCAGCTTCTCCTCTCTTGGAATTCACACCTCCAGATCAGCTGCTAGAAGTGGGCCTCATCCTCCTTGATTGGATCCACCTCGTCATCTCCAGCCTGATCCTGGCCTGCATATTTATACCTGCCTCTGGAAATTTCCACTACATGCATCTAACGAAGTGGGTCTTTGCCCACGAAAGCTTATGCTCCTACACTTCAGTTAGTCTATAAGGTGCCACAGGACTCCTCACCGCTTTTGCAGATTCAGACTAACACAGCTACCCCCCTGATACTTAAAATATGCTTGATGCAAAATGTGGCATGTAACCTGTCATTGAAAAACTTGTAATCTGCTTTGTATATTCTCTTTGTATGTATGTATCATTCGTGTATGTGAAGTTAGAAATATGAAATATAAACCCATTTTATATAGCAGGATGTGCTAGTGAAGGCCATTAGCAGTACTCAAGGAACTTAATGTGCTGGTTCTCAAGACTATGACAGCCTTGTTTTTCCTTTAAGCCTGGACTAGGATTTGTTCTACAAAGACATATAACCATGCCACCTGATGGTGAAACCCATTTTGAATGCTATACTTTTTCCATGGGGTATGGGTTTGAAGCTGAATGCAAAGGATTCCCACCTTGCACAAAATCTATTCCTAGGTAGGGAACCAGACAAAAAAGGAGTTGGCAGTTGTGAGACACCAAGACACTCTCTGCTTACCACCAAGATGACTGTTGGAAACCTCTAAGACTGAAGGGAGGATTGAGCCCAAGCCTGGCTTGTGAGAAAAGATAATTAAAACTATGGTTTTGGTGAGGAATTACATGTAACTAGTTTCAACTAGTATTAAGCTTAGCTGGCATGTTTTGTTTTATTTTGGCTTAGTAACTTGCTTTGATTTGTCTGTTATCACTTGCAACCTCTTAAATCCTATTCCTATACTTAATAACATCACTTTTGTTTATTATTAACCCAAAGTAAATAATTGTTACCTTCAGGAAGGGGAGGCAACAGTTGTTTATTTCTCTCTTTCATTGATGAAAGGACCGAACTTATAAGCTTGCTCCATGTAAAACTTTTATGTATAGTAAGATGGCTTTCTCTGGAGTTCTGGTGCTACTGTGGCAGTGAACTTGCTGTGTCAGCTCTCTGTGACTGAGCCTTCCCAGAGCTGAGCTGCTCTCAGTGTCTGTTGCTCTGCTGTTGACTGTAAGGCCAGCTCTGTGCCTTTGCTGGGGGAGTGCTGCAGAGAGCAGACAGGTGGGCTCAGAGGTATGATCAGCCCATCAAGTGACAATCTCAAGGGAATCATTATGACTGAATCCATCACAGACTCCCAATGTTATCCTTACGCAAGGGGTATCCTGAAAAGGAGAGCCAGGAGGTATCCATTTACTTTGTGTTACCTGAGCAGCAGAAAAGAAGTGAATGAGGACAGAGAGAATGTTTCTCCCTCCCTCTATACCACCTTTCACCTTCCTCATTCACAAGCTCTTCAAGCATTAGTCTTCCTTTTTTTGTCCTTTCACTCAAGCTTCCTATGTTCGTATGAAAGCCTTCCAAGCTACCATTGAGAATAGACTTCATGCATCTCTCCAATTCATCACCTCACCATGTATTCAAACTGCAGATGGCTATTTTTCTCCTTTGCCTGTTTCTCTGCTCATTGTCAAATATTATTGTAACATTGCATTGCAAAGTATATCAGAACTGTAAACAGAATAATACTAAGTAATGATGAACTTTCAAATACAAATGGGAGCAGGTAGAAAGAGAGTTGAGGATTTGCAGCACCTCATTGTATCAGACCTATTTGAAATATCTCTGACTCTCTGATGATGGCATCCAAGAGCGTGTCTCACTAGCTGCAGCTCAATGGATTCAAAGATCAAGATGTACAGCTGATGCTCCCATTCTGATTTCATACCTACGCCAGAAGAGGACAGCTTAGCCTCTTGTGCATTAAATGATATTAAAAAAGAGAAAGCCAGATATTTCAATGGCTTATATTTTATCTAATGCTGAACTGAATGTTTGCTGTAAAAGCTGTGTTAAAATAAGGTTTAATTAAATATTAAAGGATACATTCATGAATGCAGTCTGTGCACAAATACGAGAAAGGCAACATATACATGTTCTTTGATTCTTTAAGCTGTCTCTTCAAAACACTGTTGCACAATGCACACGAGGTTTTATTTGTGGGAAGAATCCTAACATGGCAAATAGACCTGTTTAAACCAAAAATAAAATATTAGAAGGGAAAGAAATTGCTATGCTGTCTACAGAAAATGGCTATTTTTTGTGAGGTGAGGTATTAGCTTGGAGTCTCTGTTCAAGCCAAACTTACATTAACACAAATAAGAGTTATGCTATTTGGGAAAGGTTCATCTACTTATTGTATACTGTTCTATATTTATCAGATTTTAGAAACTACATTTTAATACATTCAAAACTCATCTTTCATTTCCACGGTTTCTTCTTTTAAGCATATAGAGATAAGTGTAAGTGCAGCAGTTACACAAAAGGCACTGTGTGCACTACTGCTGTACCTTTACATTTATCTCCATGCCAGGATTAATCCAAGATCTGGTAATGTTTTGCCTCAGAGCTGTTGTACCAATGAACCTTAACCCTGATCTTAAGAGACTATCTCTCCATTCTGCTCTGACAGTTTGTTTATTCTTCACTTCAGGGCTTCTTTTGAGCTAACATAGCCATTAAGAGTAAATTGCTCTAGACAGCTTTTCTTCCTCTATGAGTAACAAACTGTGCAACTCATTTTCATTTTCTTCTTCTACCTTTTGTAGGTGATTCATCCAAACGTAAATCCACTATAATATTCATCCAAAATTAGAATGATCTAAATGTGGCTGTGAAGAGGGGAATTGATGTGACTTATTAGCATGCTGTGACCGTTAGCACAATGAACAAGAAGCATTGTATGCAAGAAGATAAATTTGACTCCATTATATTAGTGCAATACTGCAGTTCCACTGCCTCTGGTACCTGTGTAGCAGAACCCCCCCCCCCACACACACACACAGAATTTGGCTCAGTGCTTAATATATTTTCAGTTATTCTGGTAGCTATTGCCATTTAATATCTCATCAAATGCTAGTGACAGAGACGAAATAATAGACATATGATAAATTAATCTTACATGCCTTAGGCTTTGATCCCAAAAAATGCTGAATATCCGCAACTTCTTGATCACAATGACAGTTGTAGGGGGTCAATGTTTCTCAGGATCAGTCTTGTATTTAAAAAAAAAGCAGGCGATAACCCTATAATATATTTGCTTCATAATCCATTCCCATATTTGGCACAGATAAACTATTTTTTGCTTTTCTTAAATTAAAAATAGTGCAGCGTTTGTGAAAGGTGCTAAAATAGCAGAATTTGAAAAAAAAAGTGTCTCTGTCTCTAGGAAAGCACAGGCACTACCTGAGAGAAAGGAAGAAATGTATCTCTCGCTAAAGATAATAGGTGCAGGTTCAGACCTATGATTTCCTATAGTCCTTACTCAGGTAAAAGTAATATTGAATGTGAAGTAAAATGGACAAATGTAGGCCATAAAATTTACTCATTATTTGGAGAAAATAATTTCTGGGTAGCTTCAACATGATAAAACTTGCTTTAGTAAACCCTTTTCAATTAGCCAAATACCAAATGTTATTTGTAGATCTTGGTTTGCTGTTTCTTTCAGTAAGAAAACTGCTGAAACAGAAAAGTAGAGGTCACTTCATTAACATTTTTTATTCTAAAATTTCAGCTAACATGCAAACTAATAGAAATATAAGATATCAAATTACTGTAATTGATTATTATCCAGTTGAGCTCTGGGGTTAGCAGTATAAACAAAATGATTTAATGTGCCACTGTGAGCCTATATTTCTATTTTCTAACTATAACTGAATGTTCCAGTTGTAGCAGATGTTCTAGATATTATTGGGGAGGAGCTAGAATGAATACTTATGTGTATTTTCAGGGAAAAAACACACTTTGGCCCTCTTTTTGCTGCAATATTTATTTCAGAATAGGAACTGTAGTTCTGTCTATTGGCATGCCTACAATACCCTGTAGTTCAGACTCAGGGGCTATGTCTACACTGGCGGGTTGTTGTGCCAGAAGTATGCAAATGAGGCTAAACGTGGAATATCACCAAGCCTCATTTGCATACCTAATGAGCCACCATTTTTGCAGAAGAAGCTCTTGCGCTAGAAGGAGCTGTCTACACTGCCCCTTCTTGCTCAAGAAAAACCCTCTTGTGCAATGCCATTATTCCTGAAAAGAATCAGCATAGTGGCATTGCGCAAGAGGGTTTTTCTTGCGCAAGAAGGGGCAGTGTAGACAGCTCCTTCTAGCGCAAGAGCTTCTTCCGCAAAAATGGTGGCTCATTAGGTATGCAAATGAGGCTCAGCAATATTCTACGCTTAGCCTCATTTGCATACTTCTGGCGCAACAAACTGCCAGTGTAGACATAGCCAGGTGGACTAATAGCAGTATGCACCCAGGCGAGCCAACATACTGACTGAGGGGTGGCGCCATGCTCCTGGAGGGGACAGAGCCTCAGGAGGAAGGAGCAGGGTGAGATATCACTGAGGCCAAGAGCTTAGCAAGATTTTAAAAATGAGTATATATTTGTCAGAGTCCCTCCCATGATTTATGAAAATTGACTTATGAATATGAATATGCGTAACTCAGAGATGCTTTGGACAAAGTACCTCATGTAACCTATCATTTTTAATGTTACAGTCTGATGGATCTTGTATCCTATTTTGGTGCCTTCTTGTATGAAAAGTTAAAATATAAAGTATGAGACTGTTTATAATTTTAAATGTGCTAATGAGAGCTATTAGTGGTTACTCCTCTTGCCCCGGAAGCCTTAACAAGTTGGTGGTCAACCTAGCAACTTGTAAACAGCCTTGTTTGTCCTGTAAGTCCAATGGTGATTGGACTAGTAATACATATGACCATACTGCCTGCTACTGAGATTACATTTTTGACCCTGGTAGATTTCCATGGAATGGAGGATATAGAACAAAAGGTTCTCGCCTGAGGGAAAGACTAAGAAATGGGAAGCTAACAGCCCTTTGTCTTTGGCCTGGAAAACCCCCTAAAATATATAAAAGGCTGGATACCCAAGTCAAGACAAAAGAGTTTCTGAAGATTATGCCTAGGACTAGAACAGCTACTTAGGGTAAGAATTTTCTTGCTGCCATGGATAGGACTCACCACCAAAATGCTTACTGGTGGTTACACTAGATATTAGTTCCATTGTCTGCAGAGCAACTCCCTCTGGCTGGTGTCTCCCCCATCTTCACTCCATACTCCTGTTCCAGACCCATGTTGCTCCCTGACCACAGCATCCTCTGCAGGACGCTGTCCTCCAGCAGTGCTCACAACAATGATCTCTCATCCCCCTTCCGGGGGTTGATCAGCAGTCCTGTGACTCTGCTGCCATAGTGGCTGACAGTGACCTCAAAGCCTACCCTCTCACTTCAGGGGCAAGCCACAGTCCTTCCAGGCCACAAAACAACAGTGACTAGACATGCAAGAGGGAAGGGGAGGACCCAGGCCTGCCCACTACTCTGGGTCCTGACCCATGAACACTCTGGTAGCAGCCTTGAACTGCCCTCCTGTACTCCCTTCTGCTGCCTTCTGTTCCCTGGGCCCTTTGCACCTTCCTGACCCTAGTGCCAAGGCCAGCAGCCTGCCAGGTCTCAGGCAGGAGCCTCCCTTGCTAATCCCCCTGAGCCTGCCCAGCACTGCTCTGTCAAAGATGCTTCTCCAGAACCAGGCCCTGTACCTTCCCAGTCAGGGTCTAACTGTCTTTTTCTGCTGGGCAGTTCCTTATATACACGGCTGCCTCTGCAAGCTACACCCTGATTGGTTTGCTGAAAGCCTCTCCCGCATTGGCCAGGGTTCTGTGCAGACTACCTCCAGCCTGCATTAACCCCTTCTGGCCAGTGTGGGGGCAGTTTCTCCACCACACATGCAATACATTTTTTTAGTGACACTAGCTATGTTTTTTCATTTTAACTTAGTAACTTACTTTGATCTATCTGTTTTTACTTGCAACTAATTAAATACTACTGTTTGTATTGAATAAAAACACTTTTGTTTATTATCAGACCCAGTGTAAATAACTGTTACTTGGGGGGAACAACCAGTGTGCATAACTCTCTGTCATTAGTAAAGAGGCTGAACATCCTCATGGGCTTTCCTTGTATAAAACTTTTACACAGAATAAGACATTGATTTCCTGGGTGCTATGCCCTAGAACTGCATTCTCCCAGAGCTGAAGTGGTTCAGTGCCTGGATTGCTCTTCAGGAGGTTGGTAACCCCAACTCTGTGCCTTGTTTTGGGAGAGACCAGAGGATCTGGTCCAGCAGGACAGTGTGGTGTGGCACTCCAGAGAGCAAGAATGTAGGTATCAATGGCATAATCAGCACACCAAGGAATAATCCCAAGGGATCCTCTGTGACCACTCCCTATCACAATGTTAATACTGATAACTAAATTTTCCATAATTGTAATGATAAATATTAAGAAAATAAAAAAGAAAGAGATATAAATCCTAATACTTCCTGGCATAAACCAACCTCTAACATATGGAACTAAGAAGAAATTTTCCCTAGGACAAGTTACTCCGTAAGTGCTTACTGAAAATTTTCTTGCCCTTTCCTATGAAACCTCTGGTCACTCTGTGACAGTATTCTGCACCACATGGATGACTGATCAGATCTAGTGTGGCACTTCCTATGTACCCATTCCCAGTCCTATTACTGCCATGATATAACAGCAAAATTGTCTCTGCAGCACAATGAAACAGTACACTGATTGTTTTCATTGGAGATAATTTCACTTGCTGCCATCAAATATTGCATGTTGTGAACATCATCAGCTTCAAAGACTTTGAGAACCTCTAGTGTTCTGCTGGCATAAATCTAATATATTCTTTATAACAGTGAATCTTTTTATATTTGGGCAACATAGTAACCCCCCCAGAAATTCATAGTTCTCAGTTCTCACTGGGGCAATGTCTACACTGCGCTGGTTTTGTGCAAGAATTATGCAAATGAGGCTAAGCGTGGAATATTGCTGAGCCTCATTTGCATAATTAAGGAGTGGCCGCTTTGTGCGCAAGAGGCTTTTGCGCAAAAAGGAGCCATCTACATGGCTCCTTCCTGCGCAAAACCCCCCTCTTGCACAAGAGATGTTCTTCTGCGTTTTTTCAGGAAGAATGGATCTTGTGCAAGAGGGGGGTTTTGCGCAAGGAGGAGCCGTGTAGATGGCTCCTTTTTGCGTAAAAGCCTCTTGTGCAAAAAGTGGCCACTCGTTAATTATGCAAATGAGGCTCGGTGATATTCTTAGCTACTCTTAGCCTCATTTGCATATTTCTTGTGCAAGACCAGCGCAGTGTAGACATAGCCTCAGGCTGGCCATAGACTAAATGGCACCCCAGTGAGGAGCATCTTTGGTATCCCTTCTCCATTTGTTAAACTTTTGAGAAACCCTGTGCTGAACAGAAAGGAGGCAGATAAGACCTGAAGACTGATTTGAGCTGCCAGACCTAAAATAAGGAGCTAGTGTCTGTGTCTTGTTAGATGTTGGATGGTGGAACTGACAACTCTGTTTCCTAGCTGGGTGAAGTTGGAGGTAAAATTAGAGGTGTCTGATGGGGGAGAGTTGAGGGGAATTCCTTAGGAAGAGAGGGGAGCAGAGTAGATCTACAAGTCTCTTTTTTATTCTGTACTGAATCAAGCCCTGTTAAAGACAGAGGAGGGACTGGGAAATTAATTGAGAAAGACTGTTCTATTGCCAGACTACAGTCAGAACCACTTCTATTTTGTTTTGTTTTTCAAGTGGATCCTTGGCTGAAGGAAGCAGCCCTGTGGTTGTGGCAACTGTGCCAGGTGGAAGGAAATGTCTGTGTGTTTGTTCTGTTTTATTTGGACTGGTGAGCACAAGACCTATCCTGTGAATGGTTTATTTCTCTTTGGCTGAGAGTAGAACTCTGTCCCCTTTTTTGGGGACCTGCTTTTTGGACTGTGCTCATAACTTCCACTCAGCTGTTCCTGGTGGGGTTGTTACAAAGTGAAAAATTAAATCAAGGATAGAATATCAGGAACAGACTGGTAAACAATTGCTGAATGTCAAAAAATAGTTCAATTCTTGCTGTCTTAACTGAATTTCTTTTATAAGACCTTATTTTAAAAGAATACTTTCTGAACTTCACCAAAATGCATCATATGGAATGTGGAGGGAAATTCAAAAATTTTCCGTTTTGAAATTTGGGCTCCTAAGGGGACACACATCCACATTTAGATCCTAAAATCAGCAATTAGGTATCCATATATAGCGATGTTAGTTGCTTACATGATTAACCAAGCCTGGACTTATCCTAATGACTATATGCACTCCCCTTGCTGCCTCTGTATCAGAGGTGGGGGGGGGGGGTGGGGCGGGAGGGAGAGGGGGAAGGGAAGAAAGAAGACAGAAGCTGGTGCCTGTGGAAATCCAGCCTTTATCCAAGGCAGCGGTGCTTGTGGGAAGCCAGCTTTAAAGCTGGGTCCTGCAAGCACTGGCTCCTGCCCCCCCCCTTCCTGTGAGTAAATGTGTAACCACTAAAAAAATCCAGCAGTTACACATTTACACAAAAACACATAAGTTAACATTCCTACCATATACCCATTCTAACTAACTACATACTGACTTGAGCATCCAAACATAGAATTGGACAACTTAACTTAGATATTCAAGTTTGATAATTGGGCTTCTATCATGAGGTGGTGGGGAAATATAATTATATCAGTTAATCTTATAACTACAGAAAATGGGGACATTGTAGCTTAATGTCAACTCAAAGGAAAAACATTAATTTTTTCTTATAATCAGCTGGCCATAATTTTTCAAAGAGATGAGTGAGACTGAGGTATCTCCCAGTAACGTAATTAACTATGTAGCTCCCACACACTGCACCTCTTAAGGGCTTAAGAACTTTGAGAAGATGCAGTGTTCATTCCTCCTTGCCTGAGGGTCCCCCATCTCTGCTGACTATACCCTGTTAGAGGTGAGATGCACAGGTTTGCTGACTGGTCCAACAGCTTAATAGTCCAGGGTGTGTGCTAGGTCCACATTCTGGTTGCCTCTGATATGATTGTGCTTGAGATGAGATTCCTGGTATGCTTTTTCCCTTGCCCACCTATTCCCCACTCAGCAAACCATCGATGTGCAGGCAGCTTATTCCTCCACATCCATTCCTGATGTTTCCCAACAGACAAGATGCCGAGTAATGAAACGGGGTTTCCAGGGTTTTAATTAGGAAGTCCAGTCAAATATGGGATCTGGCAGTGTCCAGTCAGCTTTGTTCATGGCAAGAACTGGCTGGCTCCTGAACTGGCAGGGAGGTGGGTATCAGTGCCACCACCACCAGTGGGCAGGGGAATTCCTGTCGTTCCTGCCCCTCAGCGTGCCCTGATTTCCCCACCAAACTTCCAAACTGCTTTAACAGTGATAAAATCACAAGAAAACACTTTAACATGCAACATTAAATATATTAGTAATTTTTTCAATACTGGAGATTGGTTTAACGCTGTTAAATCAAATGATTGAGGAAGACTAGAAGCTTTTTTATAGTCTTGTTCTTAGAGCTTTCATGCTGCTAGTGTTGCAAATGAAAGTTTTGGAGCAAGAATGATAGAAATATCTGACATCTCTAAGTCATTATTGCATGTTATATTCTTAGTATATTAATTTCTCCAGCCCACCCCAATCTGTCTGTCAGGACTGCAGGAAGAAAATCTAATGCCGATGTATTTACAAAAATTGATTCTGATATTTTGATAGCTTAGAGAAAATCCTCCGAGAGTGGAAAGAAGAGGGCTCTTCAAGCAATCAGCAATGGTTAAATAAACTAGTTCATTAATAAAAAATGAACACGTAGACATTTTAAAATGGGAATTCTTTGCTCTCAAAAAGCTGATTTTGTCATCCTTAGTCATTTTGAATGGTATTTGATTGGTCTCAATAAAGAAGACTGGCAGAATTGGGACTCATGTACTGTGCAAATCAATTTATATTTTTCTTATTTTGGTCTGATTTACATATATCTGATCTCCAGCCTTTGATTTTGAGAATAACATACTAATATTATTTATAGGATTAGTATCAGAGGGGTAGCCATATTAGTCTGTATCCACAAAAACAATGAGAAGTCCTATGGCACCTTAAAGACTAACCCACTTTATCAGATGTGATCTATGGGATTAAATGTTTTGGTCTTTTGTAGTGGCTCTGAAGACATCTTAGTTGGATTTGAGAATACCCACCAAGGGAATGCTTTTTTCTTTCTTTCTTTTTTTAAAGAGAACCTATATGGTGCAGCGTGGGCCATTCCAAATGCCAACAACTCACTCTCCAAATACATTTAATGAGCCTTGGATATAAGATATTTCTTGCAGGAATGACATAGCTGGTATCCAGAAAAAGCATAAACTTCCATCAGAGATAGTTTATTGGTATTAACAAAGCAGGGACTCCTCTGAGCCCCAAATATTCCCTCCAGCACATCAGACTCTTACTATCATAGACTCATAGGCTACGTCTACACTGACCTCTTGTGCAAGAACTGTTTTGTGGAAAAGTTCTTGCCAAAAAGTCTTCCACACGAGTGCATCTACACTGGCATGTGCTTTTGTGCAAGAGATGTGCTTTTACGCAAGAGCATCCATGGCAGTGGGAACACTCTCTTGCGCAAGAAAGCTTGGTGGCCATTTTAACCATAGGGGCTTCTTGCAAAAGAAATTCATGTTGCCTGTCTATACTGCCCTCTTGTGGAAGAGCTCTTACGCAAGAGGGCTTATTTATCATGGGGAGAAGAATAATTCTTCCAGAAGAAGCCCTGTTTTACAGCGCTGTACTGTAAATCTACTTGTGCAAGAATGCACATGCAGTTTAGACAGCAGGCAAGTTTTTGCGCAAGAACAGCTGTTCTTGTGCAAGAAGCTGCCAGTGTAGACATAGCCCTGGACTTTAAGGCCTGTAGGAACCATCATGATCATCTACTTTGACTGCCTGCACATTGCAGACCACAGAACTTCACATACCCACTCCTGTACCCCTAACCTCTATCTGGGTATGTCTACACTACAAAGTTAATTCAAACTAACAGACGTTAGTTCGAATTAACTTTGATAGGCGCTACACATGCAAACCGCTAGTTCAAACTTAATTTGAACTAGCGGTGCGCTTAATTCGAACTAGGTAAACCTCATTCTACGAGGACTAACGCCTAGTTCGAATTAACTAGTTCGAATTAAGGGCTGTGTAGCCACTTAATTCGAATTAGTGGGAGGCTAGCCCTCCCCAGCTTGCCCTGGTGGCCACTCTGGGCACCACCAGGGAAACTCTTCTGCCCCCCTCCCGGCCTCGGAGCCCTTAAAGGGGCACGGGCTGGCTACGGTGCCCGTGCCAGGTGCAAGCCTGCCAGCACCCAGCCAGCAGACCCTGAACCTGGCATGGCTCAAGCCAGCCACCCGTTGCTACCCAGCCCTCCGCCTCTTCCCGGGACCAGGCTGGCGGCTCCCGGGAGCCTGCACGGGTCCACAAGAGGCGAGCGCCCACCTGGTCTAGTGCGGACATCGTGGACCTCATCCACGACCTCTGCACTAGGCACAGGAAAGTGGCCATCTAGGGCAGAAAAGCTGCCAGCCTGGCCACCCAGGAGCAGGTGTGCATGAAAATCAGGGTGGTCCAGTGAGACCCCCCGACCCTGAGCCCTGAGCTTAGAATGGCCGTACTGGGTCAGACCAAAGGTCCATCTAGCCCAATAGCCTGTCTGCAGACAGTGGCCAACACTAGGGACCCAGGAGGAGATGGACCGAAACAATGACCAAGCCATTTGTCTCGTGCCATCCATCTCCAGCCTTCAACAAACAGAGGTCAGGGACACCATTTCTACCCCCTGGCTAATACCACTCCATGGACCCAACCTCCATGACTTTATCTCACTTCTCTTTAAACTCTGTTATAGTTCTAGCCTTCACAGCCTCCTGCAGCAAGGAGTTCCACAGGCTGACTATTTGCTTTGTGAAGAAGAACTTTCTGTTATTAGTTTGAAGCCTGCTACCCATTCATTTCATTTGGTGTCCTCTAGTCCTTCTATTATGGGAACTAATGAAGAACTTTTCTTTATGCACCCTCTCCACACCACTCGTGCTTTTATAGACCTCTATCATATCCCCCCTCAGGGTATGTCTACACTACAGCGCTAGTTCGAACTAACTTAGTTCGAATTAGTTAATTCGAACTAAGCTAATTCGAATTAGCGCAGCTAGACCTAAAAACTAGTTTGAATTAGCGTTTTGCTAATTCGAACTAGCATGTCCACATTGAGTGGACCCTGAACAGAGGTTAAGGATGGCCGGAAGTGCAACCGGGCTGATGGCCGAGTGCTGTGATGTGCCCAGTGTGGGCACTCAGGGCACTCCAAGCCAGGACTGCTTTGCAAGCAGGGAACCCTGAGAACTGTCTGTCCGGGGTGGGAGTTGGGTCCCTTTAAGCACAGCCCTCGGCTAGCCTGAGACAGCAGCTCCACGCTCTAAGTCCTCATCTGATGCCCTGCCGGTACTGCTTCCGGCCATCCTTAACCTCTGTTCAGGGTCCACTCAATGTGGACATGCTAGTTCGAATTAGCAAAACGCTAATTCAAACTAGTTTTTAAGTCTAGCTGCGCTAATTCGAATTAGCTTAGTTCGAATTAGCGCTGTAGTGTTGACATGCCCTCTGAGTTACCAAAATCCTCAAATCATGATTTAAAGACATAAAGTACTTATTTTTCTCTTGAATTATGACACAGATTCCACTGGCATTAATTTTTATTTATTGAATTTATTTTCTCCAATCTTTGTTTCTCTAAGTCTGCTTTTCCATTTCTGTATTTCACACTGGTGGAATTGGTCATGACACCATAGTCAAAGTTCCATTACTGATTTTCTTTTGACAGAGGATGATTGTGAAGTTTGATAATGGTTAGTTAAATTGTTTGCTCGTACTGTGGTCTGATAGACCTGTATTTCTGAATAATTTGCTTTCTTTTAAACAAAATATTAGGTTTTATAGGGAAGTATCTGGTTTTATTTACCAAAAACCTAATCTGTACGTGTATGTTTTTTAAAAAAAGTGCTTCAGATCTTGTTTCACACACATTTGTGTGCATATAATACTTTACAGTATGTGCAATATATAAAGACAATCTTACAACTTACACAGATGTTCACCATATGTGCAGCTGCATATGGAAAACAAGCATGAGCTAAGCATGCTCCCTAGCTTATGTCCCCATGGGAAATGTATATGGTTACAGTAAAAATGTATATATAGGAATAGTTAATAAAATACTAATAGATACCATGGACTTAGTTTGCAGCAGTAAAACACCCACATTTCAAAAACTGGAATTGGAACATAGAAATTCTATTAAAAGTGCAGAATATGTATTTTTTTTAAATTAGAAAAGCAACCCAAATACACAAAGCCTGTTGGGGCTTAAGTTTTTACTTGTAATACTTGTCTTAAATGTTAAATACATTTGTTGTAGTCACAAAAGAGAACTGCTCAATCACTAATATCTTAGCTGCCCTTTGTAAACAGAATCCTACCGTAACTGCTCTTCTCCATCTATATCTTTCATCCATTTCTTTACCTTCACATTGTTTTTCTTTTATAAAGGATGATTGTAACGGGGCAGCAGAGCCCCGCACTTGCGGCTCTCACCCAGAAAGTCAATGCAAACTCGCGTTTTGACGCCTACCCAATGCCCCAGATCGATGAACTGCTAGAACGGCTAGGGCACTCCCAGTACCTTTCTACCTTGGACCTCAACAAGGGGTACTGGTAGATACCCTTGAATCTGGATGCCAGAGAGAAAACTGCCTTCGCGAACCCATTCGGCCTCTGCCACTTTGTTACTATGCCCTTTGGACTCCATGGGGCCGCCGCCACTTTCTAGAGGCTGATGGACTGGATATTGCAACGACACCAAAGTTATACAGCAGCGTACATCAACAATATCAGCATATTTAGTGAAACATGGCCGGAGCATAAGAACCATGTGGAGGCAGTGTTGCGGGCCCTTAAAGAGGCAGGGTTGACAGCAAACCCCAAGAAGTGCAAGTTTGGACAGAAAGAGGTGACGTACTTAGGCTACACAGTCGGGCGAGGACAGCTGAAACCCCTCGCCGACAAAATAAGTGCTGTACTGGACTATCCAAGACCGAGTACAAAAAGACAGGTACGCCAATTTCTCAGGCTGGTGGGGTACTATCACCGATTTGTGATGAACTTTGCGGCTATAGTGGCTCCCCTGACGGATATGATGCAGAAGAGGCAACCCCAGAAAGTTAAATGGACAGAGGCCGCCATCAGGGCTTTTCAGGCGCTGAAGGACCGGTTAGTTAATGTGCACGTATTAGTACAGCCACACTTCACAAAACCTTTTGTGGTCCAAACGGACGCTTTGGAGTCAGGACTGGGGGCATTGTTGTCCCAGGAGGTGGGAGGAGAGGAACACCTTATACTGTATGTAAACAGAAAACTATTCCCAAGAGAACGTAATTACGCTACCATTCAGAAAGAAGCCCTGGCTGTGAAATGGGCTCCAGTCTATGAAGGGTACAAATCCCACTTGACATGATGGTACCTTGCACTACAGCCTTATCGATTCGAGATGACCCACCGACCAGGAAGGATCCACCAGAATGCAGACTGGTTATCACACCGGGAAAAAGACAAGAGGGGAGTGAACTTAAGGGGGGGGAGGTGTGTGATGGGGCAGCAGAGCCCTGCACTTGCAGCTCTCCCCCCCATCGGGGGATGAGCCGCAGGACATGGTGGGGTGCCAGCCGTCACCTTGCGAGGCAATGCCAGAGCGTCTGGACGGCGCATGCGCCAGTGGTGCCGCGCCATGGACCAGTTAGCCCGGGGTTGCTGGGCAACTAGACACCATCCTAGCTGATGGGCCCGGCATGCGTAAGGCCGGCCGGGGAGATGTGGGCAGCAGCGGCGCTGCACCAGGGGCCACCTTGTCCAGGGTTGCCGGGCTGGCCTGCTGCAGGTCAGGTGACGTCAATGGAGGAGTCACAGGGCATCTTGGGGTGGAGGACGGGGGGATAAAAGGAGGAAGGGAGGAGATACAAGAGGGGGTGGAAGACATGACAAGAGAGGAAGAGAATAGGGAAAGGAGGGAAGGTGGACTTAGAAAGGGAGTGGGACCAGAAGCGTCTGGGGAGAGAGTGAGCCCGGATAAAAAGGCCATGGCAAGCCTCGGCCGCTGGAGGGAGAACACCGTGCGGAGGTGGAACTCAGTGAAACAAGAGGGGGAGGAAGCGGGCCAGGGCAGGGCAAGAGAGGTAAGCCCGCAGACTGGTGAGTTAAGGAGGTATGCCCCACCAGTCAGGTCATTCATGGGAGCCATGACGCTCCCTCAACCTTAGGGCCCAGGATCGGGACTCGGAGAGAAGGCGGGCCTAAGTCCCCCTTCCTCTTCTCCAAGGCGCCTTATCTGAGGTAACAAGAGCAGTATTTGCAGCAGCCGATGGGGGGGGGGGGGCAGTGACTAGAGGCTCGGACTGAAGGGACCTTTTCACAATGATGAAAGAAAAATATATTTGAATTATAGCCCACTCTTCCCTGAGAAAACACCTCCATCTTAGCACAAAAAAGAATCATATTAGCAGCTACTTCTATATTGAACTAGCCACATTCAACACATTCAACCAGCCCAATAGCCACATGTGGCTAGTGGCTAGCGTGTAGGACACTATGGCTTTAGAACAATTCTAAAGCAACTGAAGAATGCTGTGGGATGTTTTCACGGGGGTGGGGAGGGGGGTGTTCCTGTCAGGAACACATTGCAACACTGCTTTGGGATCTGCTCTGCCACCTATGCTGGCTGCCAATATTTTCAAAGTGCTGTTTTCAACTTATAAAGTCTTAAATATTTTGGGACCTGGGACCTGAGAGACTTTCTCTGTCCCTGAGCCATGCTGCCACAAGTCTGTTCGATGGAGGTATTCGATGGATCTCCTTTGCTTATAAATAGGATGAATCTGGTGCCAGGGTATTCTGTGTGCAGAATTCTTTTATATGGAATTCATTGCCCTATTTGATCAGATCTTCTTTTTCCTTTTGGTGGGGAGATGCTCTGAGGGTTGGAGAAGACTGGGTTGATTGTTGGGGCAGATTGCTGGTGCATATTTATGAGATAAAGACAGGGCTGCCAATGAGGTGTGTGTGGCAGACAGGGCCCTTTAAATCAGTGCTGGAGCCTCGGGTGGCACAGGCCAGGTAGCACTGAAGGCTGGAGGAGGCTGGCCCTCAGCCCTGTCCCATCTGCCTGAGGCCCCAGAGGTGGGCCTCCACCTTGGCAAGGGACGTATTCTGTGACAGTTCTCAGATAAGAAGAGAGACACATCAACTACCCAGTGGGGGGTTTTCGGGCAGATGAGATGGGACAGGAAGGGTACTGATTAGGGATGTAAATGGTTAACCAGTAAGCCTCACTCTTAATTGGTGGGGGCTGGAGCAGCTTCCCGCCACCCCAGGCAGAAGGCTGCTCCAGACCCACAGATCCCACCGCAATTCTACAGCTGGAGCAGCCCCTTTCCATGGTGGATCTGGCCCAGCCCCCCAGTCTAAAGTATTTAAGCTTTATACTGAAGAGCCTGCAGTAGGATCACTTCTAGGATTTTTAGCAGTTACATGGTTACATTTTTAAACACCTTGTTACATGCCTCATACTGACAGCAGTGTATATGCATTTACATAAATCAATAAATTGACTTAATTAACTAACAAGTATAAGGAAGTATCTTTGACATCAAATACTGAAATATCAAATCATAGGACTGGTTCACTAATTAACTGAGATTTTACATCCCTACCCCAGATCCCTTTCTGCAGCACTCTCTCCTAGGCTGTCGTTTCCCCTTCTGAATGCATGCCACTGATTGTTCCTTCCTAAGTGGAGTACTTTGCATTTATTCTTATAAAATGTCTTCCCATGTACTTCAGACCATTTCTTCAGTTTGTCCTGATCATGTGCCACAGGCAGTACAAACCTTTTGTGCATTATACATACTTGCCTGCTATTACTACTGACCCTTAGCCAAGGACAGTAAGGGCTGATATGATGCATTCTCTGGCATCCTCCTGTAAGTTTACCTCCACCCTGGGTGAAGAAGAAACGTATAACTCCAAGGCTGGAAGTCTAAGACAGGAAAAACACATCAGTATCAACATAAGGCATTAATCAGCAGTAGAATTTTAAATACATATGATTTAAGAAACAAAATGTATTATAAATCATTTGGGAAAAAACTGAGAACTACTAAGTTCTAAAGAAATTCCCATCCCATATGCAACCTTAAATAGCAAAGAATGTAAAGCTTATATGTGAGAGAGAGCCCTTAAATGACACTCAGAATTCCAACAAACTCAAATTTGACAGTCACTCATGGGATTCATGAGAATCTTTCATATTGGTCTCAATAGTTACAGAGCTAAAAAATCTTAGTTTCCTCTGAACACACATGCGAACCAAACAGAAAAAAGAAGAAAGCAAGCTAGTTCTAAAATACGATGGCATTAATGTTGTTATTCTTTGGTCAGACTTTAGAGGCTCAAAATAAGAAATTTTAGGCTAAGAAAATGTATTACTCAAAGAAATTCCCAATGGCACACAGTTTGCCACTGAATGGTAATTAAATTAACGTAGTTAATAAATTATAGGGAGTGATAGTTCTCAAGGAGAAGCAATTTTGGAATAGATACTAAATAGATATGTAATCTATGGGTCTTAGCTACTCCTAAAACATATGCCAAAGCTTTCAAATCAGGCTGCTCCTAAATCCATATTTAGGCTCTTAAAAGTGGCTTTATTTTCAAAGATGACTTGGAGCTCCATTGATTTAAGTGGGATTTGTTGGTGTAGACTGAATTACAGCTCATACTTATTTGGGGGACTAAATATGGATATAGGAATCTAACTTTTGTTACACAAGGTGAAAGGGGAAAATAATCACTCAGAATGCAACTACATGGTTAATGATTCAACTTTCATCTCCGTGCCTTCTTCCATGAGGCCCTCTACACCTGCATCCTTGACCCAGACGGCCATGTTCTTGCCCCTCCGTAATCTCATTCCTGTTAAGATTAGGGTGACCAGATAGCAAGTGTGAAAAATCAGGATGGGCGTGTGTGGGGGAGTGGGAGTGGGAGGAAATAGGTGCCTACATAAGACTAAGCCCCAAATATTGGGACTGTAAAATTGGGACATCTGGTCACCATAGATAAAAATCTTCATAAATTCATGTCCTAACAAATAAAACAGACCAAAATAAGGAAAAACAACAGGGATGGGGGAGGCAAAGAAATCAACAAAAGATCAAAAGCAGAAAAGAAAAACCCCCAAACCACTAAACTAACCAAATACGCTCAACTTTACTGCTCTGTCACTTTCACTTTTATTGCATCCCCTTCTTCTTTTGTCTACTATACTGTAAACTCTCTCTAGGGAAATGGGTAGTCTGTAGGTTATATTTACACTACGTGCTTATTTCGAAATAAGCTATTTTGAAATAATAACCCCTGAAATAACTATTTTAAAATAGCTTCAGAGGGGTAGCCAAGTTAGTCTGTACAGGATAAACTTAAAAAACTTTAAAAATAAACTTAAACAACAACAAATAGTGTGATCGCACTTTAGTCTTTAAAGTGCAACCATACTATTTGTTGTTTTTTAAGTTTATTTTAAAATAGTTCATCCACACTACAAGTCCCCATCGAAATAGCGCAGATTTATATCAAAATAGCATGTTCACACTGATTGGGGCTTGAATTGCATTTAAAGCATTCCGGGCAGGGCATTAGGACAGCAGTCACTTCCTGTAGCTGCTTCCTGAGGCTATCTGAGGCTTGTACTTAAAAGGGCTCCCCTCGCAAGCCATGTCTCAGTCTCCTCTGCTTCACTGCTTACCTCCTTGAAAGACAGAAAACTCACACTACATGCTCTGGTTGCCCTTATGGACTCCACAGCACATCCACCGTGGAGCCGGACCTGTTGCAAAGCTAGTGTTGCCATATACTTTCACAAAAAATACCGAACATGGCAGGGGAAAAATTGGTTGAGCACAAAAAAAAATAAAAATAAAAAAAACAACCCCACACCAAAAAAGGGTCAATCCGCCTTTAAATCCCAGCGCTCCACACTTCCCGCCAGACGCAGCAGGGAAGGAATGTCCCAAGCGGCCTTCTATCTGAGAAAAACAGAAAAAAAATGTGTTTTGTTTTTTTTTACCAGACAGAGGCAGCAAATACTGAACTGTCCAGGCCAATATCAGACACCAGGCAACCCTATGCAAAGCAGGCACTGACTCTTAGACTTCCTGCTGCAGCTCCTGGCACAGTTCATGCAGGCTGCCCTCGTGGCTCTACAGTACCATGACAAACAGCTCAGAAGAGGCAGGGCCGGCTCTAGGTTTTCTGCTGCCTCAAGAAAACCATTTTTTGCCCCCCCTGTGGCAGTACCGATGTGGGGAAGGGAGGGGAATCACCCCGGTACCCCGCTCGCCTGTGTCTCTAGCCCCCTGTCTCTGCCCCTATGGCAGCTGCCGCTGCGCCCTGGCTTACTCTCAGCCAGGGGCGGGGAGGGCTCTCAACCCTCACTCCCACTCACGGGCCGCCGGCAGGGGTTTGCTCTCCAGCGGGCTCGGCCCTCTTCACTCCTCCGGTGGGGAAGTTGGAGTCACCCGTCGCCTGCCCCCATCCTCGGGTCTCCAGGGTGGGTCGTCCCGTGCTGGGTCTGGGCTGCGGGGGTTCGGCGCTCCTCCTCCGGGTCGCCGGTGCTTCCCCCAGGGTTGCCTGCGGGGGTAGAGAGAATGCCGCCCGCCCTCTCCCCTTCCAGCTCCCCCCCCTTTATATACCGGCATGCCCGAGACGTGCCGGTCCGTCCTCCGCCTCCCAGCCACCTCTTCCCGGGTCCAAGTGCCCGCCGCGGGCAGCGCGCCTTCCGCCGTGTGTGCCCCCGCGCCTGCCTCCCAGCTCGGCGGCTTTCCCTCCTGCTGGCCAGTCTCCCCCGAGACCCGCCCGGCCGTGCTGCCTGGCGCCTCGCCGGGGGCGCTGTTATCAGTGCAGGGAGTGTCTTCCCCGTCACCCCCCCCCCAAAAAAAAACACCGGAAAAAAATTCTGTTGAAGGAAAAAAAAGGGGGGGAGAGGAGACCAATGTTGTTGAGCAAAAAAACAAACAAACAAAAAAAAGACTTAAGCCAAAACAGCATTAAAATAGCATGTCCCCTTTAAGAGTGAGTGCAGGGATAGGAACAGGGGAGTGGTTGAGCACTAAGACCCATTGCTTCCCCTTGGTCTTTTGGCCGGCAGCCATTTTGTGCTGGCAGCCTTGCAGAACCAGGTAAGCATGGGGGCTGAGGGGGACTCGGAGAGGGGAAGCTGGGAGCTGAGTGCTTGTAGGGTTGCCAGGTGCCCATCATTTTCGACTCCTGGCCGGGGAAAAGTTAAGAAAACCCTAGGCGGGAAGGGGGCGTCCTACCTGGGTTTTCCACACAATGTAGGCGGAGAGGTGGCTGATGGCTGGGTCCAGGCTGCGGGTCTGGTGGAGCGGAGCCTCCAATTGGAGGGGAGAGGCTCTTGGAGGAGGTAGCGACCGCCAGGGAGAAGCAGGACTCAGGAGACAGGGCCAGCCAGCATGGTACCAGTGCTGGCTGCACTGCCGCGGTGTCTCCCATGCCCTTTAAAATCGGAGAGGCGGGGCTGGCATTGCCGTGGACATTGCTTAGCGACCGCTGGGGAGGGGATGAGCAGGAGAGGAGACAGGGGTGGCCAGCAGGCTCTGGGCGCGCATTGGTGCCAGCTGGCTGCACAGCCACAGCGTTTCCCAGGCTGCTGCCCTTTAAAATCAGTGGGGCGGGGCTAAGCGTTGCCGGGGGTGGCACCGGCTGCTTACCTGAAATGCCATCCCTGGCAAAGTGCCGTCCGAAGCACCTGCCTGATTTGCTGGTGCCTAGAGCTGGCCCTGAGAAGAGGGCACCTCTTCATCCTGGCCTGGACACTCCTCATGGCCGACAGTCCCTTCCATCCTCTCCTTCACACCATGCACTGCTGCTCCAGAACTTCTGCATGTAGAAGGCTTCCTTCCTGGAGCTCTGTGAGTGGCTCTCGCCTGCTCTCCAGTGACAGGACACCCACATGCGACATGCCATCCCCTTCCAGAAGCACGTTGCCATTCCACTTTGGAAGCTCACCGCACCAGACTGGTTCTGTGGGGAACCAGTTCGGCATGGGGAGATTGACCGGCAGGGCCATGCTCATGCAGGCTTGACTCTCTTACTATTGTCCTAAGAAGGTGGTGAATTAATGGAATGAGCTCCCTGAGGTATGTGTGTGGAACCTTCCTCCCTGGAGGTTTTTCAGTCCCAGCTTCACAAATCCCTGCCTGGGATGGTTTAGTTGGGGCTGGTCCTGCTTTGGGAAGGGGATTGGAATCAGGGAACTCCTTAGGGCTCTGTGATTCTATATTTCTCTGATTCTACAGGTGGTGAAGGCCATCAACGCCATCCTGCTGTGCAGGGTCATCACCCTGAGCGATGTGGACCCCATCATTGCTAGCTTTGCCATGATGCACTTCCCCAACTGCAGGAGGGCCACTGACGGCACCCACATCCCCATCCTGGCTCCCGACCACTGTGCCTCGGACTTCATCAATAGAAAGGGGTACTTTTCAATGGTGCTTCAGGCCTTGTGGTCCCCCGGGGCCGGTTCATCTGGTGGTCAGGAAAGGCACACAACACCCGCATGTTCAGGAACTCCAGCTTGTTCCAGAGGATGCATGCCAGCACTTTTGTTCCCCGACCACACCATCAGGATCAGGGAAGTAGACATGCCCATCTGCATCATGGGCAACACAGCCTACCCTTTGTTCCCCTGGCTAATGAAGCCCCACATGGGATGCCTGGACCCCATAGAAGTACATGTCAACAACAGACTCAGCAGGCACCGCATTGTTGTGGAGGGTGCCTTTGGCTGCCTAAAGGGGAAGTTCTGGAACCTCCTCACCCGTATTGACTTCTAAGACTGGAACATACCCCAGGTGGTGACGGCTTGCTGTGTGCTCCACAACCTCTATGAAAATAAGGGGGAGACTGTCCTGTCAGGGTGGAGGACACAGGCCGAGTGGCTTGCCGGGGCTTTTGATCAGCTATGCACTGCGGCCATCCAGCAAGCCCATCGGGGGCTGTGCTCATCCAGGAGGTCCTGAGGGAGAGTTTCAGCCAAGGAAGTTGCGAGACTCTCCCCGGGCCTCCCCACAAGGGGCCTCTCCATTGCCACTGCCTTTCCGCCTCCACCCCTTTCTTCCCCTGCCCTCCCTTCCCACCTTCGCCTCCTCCCCCGCAGATAAAATAAACTATATTTTTTGTTTGAAAAAATAAACTCAGTAATTTTTATTTGGGGAATGTATAACTGGGGAGGGACTGGTAAAAGAAGCTGGGAGGAGGGGGGAGAAAGAGGCAGAGGGAGCTCATGGATGGGGCCAGGAATGGCACCTGTCTTGGGTGTGTTGGGACGCCTCAGCTGCCTGAGAGGTCCCACCACCTCATGTGCACAGCCCTTGGAGGCCATGAAGGGGGCTAGGAGGAGAAGCTGGGGAGGCGGGGACAGAGGTGGGTGCTAGAGGGACTTGCGGGGGAACAGGTGCTGGGAGTTGGGGGGGAAGCAGTTGTGGGGTGGTGGGCTGCTGGACTGTTCAGTGGTGGTGACCAGACTCTTAACGATGTTGGTAAATGCCACACACATGGTCTCGTATTACCGGGACAGTTGCTCCCAGATGGTGCACTGCTGGTTCCGGTCAGCATGGTGCTGCTTCAGGTCAGGACCTCCCCCCGCTCTGCGCTGCTCCTGCTCAAAACTGTGCTGGAAGACATGCAGGCACTCGAGGTGTTCCCACAACAGCTCATCTTGGGGTCGCCTTCACCTGAGGATGTAGCAGAGTTGGGAGGATGGCGTGGAAGGTGGTGGACATGCCACACTTATACCTGGCCAAGCTGTGAAGATAAGTGAGAAGAGCGGTTATCCCAGGAGACAGTGTGCATGAAGCCAAAGGTCTCAGTTCAGATGATGGTGTTGTGCTTCAAGCAAGGCTATCTGTTGCCTAAAGAGTGGGCACTTTCCTGCAGGGACTTGGATATCCCAGGGGAGCCTCACTACCCCCACGTCCTAGGGACAGCTAGGCATGGGAAGGTGCCGGCCAGGCCAGAAGTCTATGAACATGAGTGGGGGATAGGGTGGCTCCTTCCCTCTGTGCCGTGCACATGCCTGGTCTGGCAGTGGTGGTGTCCCGCACAGACAGAACTTCTATCCCTGCCTACTGGAGGAGAGGGGGAGGGTTTTGGGGGAGGTGTGTGTAAGAGGCAGAGCCCGCTTGCTGGAGAGGGTGGTAGTTGGGTCCACTCCACTTTCTCCCCCTGGAAAGCTCCAGTGCAGGGGAGCTTGACTGGGAGAGGATGCTGCCCGAAAGTATGGGCATGATGAGACATGTGCGGCCCAGTTGCGTGGTTCCATAACTCCAGCCTCCTTAGTAGTGGCTTGTTGTGGGAAGGTGTGCCACCAAGGAGTCAGGAGTAAGGCAGGCCTTTCCTGTAACCTTGTGAGAAGGAGCAACGGGTTCCTGTGTGACAGCCTCATGTGGCTGGGTGCTCTGGACTGCTGCTCCATATGCAGCCACATGCACAGGCTGTTGTGAGAGCCTTAGGCTGAGAAGGCCAACTGAGGAGCAAGCAGCCCCTCACAACCCACTGCCTCCCCCTGGCATGTAGATAGGGAAAATTTTAGAACTCACCTGCAATGCCTTCTCTGGGTTTGTCCAAGCCCTAGGAGACATCCTGGGAGTGTGTGGGGGAGGGGGAGAGGAGGAGGGTACCAGCTCCAGGGAGATGACTAACTCCTGGCTGGCAAGCATGGTGTCATTGCTGGCCTCCTCCTTCTCATTGTGCTGGTCCACAGCCCTGTCCTCCTGGAGGCTGACAATGGGCATGTCCAGGCTGGAGTCCATGACAAGGGGGGAAAGGCGACTGGCACCCCTCCCAGAATGCCATCCAGCTGCTGGTAATACCAGCAGGTCTGGGGTACTGCTTCAGAATGGGAACTTTGTGCCCTGGTCTTGGAGTAGGCCTGCCTCAGTTCTTTGATTTTCATGCGCATCTGGTCCAGTGTGCACATTTGCCCCTTCTGAGCTAGGCTTGCAGCCATCTGGCTGTAGATGTCCACATTCCTGCACCTGGTGCAGAGATCCTGGAGGTTAGACTCCTTGCCACACATCTCTACTAGATCCAGGATCTATGCTCCAGTCCAGGATGGTGCCCTCTTTTGCCTTTGGCCAGGGGCATTCAAGCTGGCTTCTGGCATGCCTGCAGCCATGAAGGGCTCAGAGGGAGTGCTGGGGTATGGCAGCAGAGAAGGCAAAGCAGGGTGCTTCTCTGTGGCACAGCGCTAGCAGGGCTTGCGTCGTGCCACAAGCCTTCTCCCTTCTGCCTGCAGCTTTAAACCCTGCAGGGGAAGGGAAACTATAGAGTTTTGGACAGAGTGACCACTAGGGCAGCTGTGAGAAGCCCTGGAGGCCAATTATTTCAAAATAAGCACAGCTGAGCGTCCTCACTAACCCTATTTTGAAACAGAAATTTCAAAATAGTGTTATTCCTCATAGAATGAGGGGTTATTATTTCACTATAGCAAGCCCATTATTTTGAAATCATTTCAAAATAATGCACTTGCTGTGTGAATGCCACCTTGTTATTTCAAAATAACATGAGTTGTTTCGAAATAACTCAGAAGTATAGACATGCCCATAGAGACCAACAAAAATATAGAGCATTGTGAGTTTTCATGGGTACAACCCACTTCATAGCCAGCTCATCTGATGAAGTGGATTTTACCCATGAAAGCTCATGATACTATATATATATATATATATATATATATATATATATATGTCCGTCTCTAAGGTGCCAAAGAACTACTCATTTTTAAAGTTACATGGCTACCCTTCTGGGTTTCTTTAGGGCAAAGCTACTCAGGTTTGGAAGCTCTGGGGGCCACAATGACACTCACAGTACATGCCGAGGGTCACAATTTAAGTGCGATTGCATATACATGCAAATATATGCAAAGGTTAAGGCAAGACTACACAACACACAGTCCCCATTTAAATCAGTTCTGCTGATATTAATAAAATGCAATATTTCCCGATTTCCACCCATATGACAGCACTTTGAATGACCAATGACAGTCCAGGAATTTAACTATTAAAACTACATATCAACCCAAGACCATTATATTGATTACATTTTTGTTTTGGCTCCCACCCGCAGGCCATGTGTGGAGACCCGCATATATTCAAACCACACCGCGGGCCACAAACAAATGGGCCACGGGCTGCGTGTTGAGTAGTAGCCCTGCTCTAGGAAATTTGTTTTCCTACTTGTCAGTAAAGAAGATAGCTCACAATAGGTGCAATATGAAAATAAGTAAGAAATAATGCCATAATAATATTAAAAGGCAATTATGTACATGAAAAGATTGTAGCCTGAGATATTTACAACTCAAGGTAAGAATTCAATTCATAATATGAGCTTCAATTTGCAAGGACACACACATTTTTTCAGGTTTAAGATAGTATTTAGTAACTTAAGTCCCACTTCTGCAAACATTAATATCCATTACTTTACTCATATGAGTAGACCCATTATATCATGTATTTGTGTACATGTTCGCAGGATTGAATCCTAAATTATTGAGTATATAGGCTTGAATTGCAAACTCACTTTATATATTATGGTTCTTTCTTTATTTATTTACTTACCCCCTTTATGGGAAAGTATAGAGGCAAAGGCCCCTGTTCTGAAGAAGTTAAAATGTATTGATTTCAATAGGCTTTTGGATTAGGCTTTAACCAGACAGGATGGGAATTTGTAACAGTGCTTTTAAATTCAAATACAAGTTGCTGCATAGTCTTGGCCCCTCTGACTTTCATGACTATCTCACCCTATGCCTCCAGGTCATTCATTTTATTCTAGTTCTGAGAGCTTGCAGTATGGGAAATAGTTTTCTTCATACTTTGCCGCTCATGTATGGAATTCTATGCCTTTCAAGGATTAGACTGTCCAAGTCACTGTGAGAATGTAAATCCAGATTTAAGACATTTTGTGTTGAGTTATGTTTTCTTTGATTTGATGCGTGAATTATTTGTTGACATTTATATGAAGGGTGCACTATAAATGCAAATGATCATTAATATGAAGGGTGCCCATATATTTTCTACAGTCATTCTTTCATTTAATGTATGCCTTTTATTTTTATTTTTGACAGTAGATTAGCATGAGCATAAATTCATTAGCAAATGGTGAATTTGATGGCAGCACAAGCTATAGTATATAAGAAGCCCTTTTACTCCCTAGGGTCCCATTTTAGAACAACTCTATGAAGCTATGGAATAGGGTTCTGAAAGAGGCTGTGGAATCACTATCATTGGAGGGTTTCAAGAATTGGCTGGAGAAAAACCCTTCAGGAATGGTCTGCATTTACTTAGTCCTGCCTCGTGATAGGGGGCTGGACTCGATGACTTGTCAAGGTACCTTTCAGCACTACGTTATTAAGATTCTGTGACTCTAACAGAATCTCACTGAGGTCAATGACAGTTCTGTGTTCAGGCAAGCTGCAGAACCTGGCTAGCCAATAATTATTTTTATAGAGGATTATTTAATTCCTAAATAATTGTGTGTCAAACTCAATATATAATATTGTTTTAAATTACCTATTTTAACCATGATTTAAATCTAAAAGCAGGAAACTTATTTAAATTCATTATTCTAATCATGCTTTGCATTTGTACTTTATAGCTATTTTCCTAAGGAAAATCTTTTTGGTTGGTAACCATTAAAACAGATTGATTTTCAAATAAATATAGCCTTTAGGTTAAATGTGGATTATGCTTTTTGCTAACTAGGAAGATATACTGGATTTATACACATGTATTTAAACAGGCATATTAGTTAACTTACATTCATTCAGATTCTTAAATTTTTTTCATTTTTTATTTTGTTGGAAGATGGTGAATAATGCATTTGCTAAATGATTATTTTTTAACTGTGTCAAGTTCTATTTGGATGGAATTTCAAATTCAATTAAAATGCACAAAACTGGAATTTTAAAAATTAAATGATACTATATTATGTGCTTGATACAGAAGAATAATTTAATATCAAAACATGTTTTAAATACAAAACAACACTCATTAAATAGAGGACTTGTCTGAAATTAATGAATTAAACTGATTTCTGGTTGCTGCATATTCTCCTAGATCTAATTTTATATTCATAGAATGAATAAGGAAAACAAGCTTTCCTGTTTTTCCAACTCCCAACTGGTTTCTTAACTTTGTATGAACTTGTTATTAAAGCAAATAAACTGAAATGATGAAAATATTTTCAATGTGTCTGCAGAAGAGACTACTACTGTTAAAGGCTGATTTAGTGCTTCAGCAAATTCTGATTATAGGTGATTAGCTAGTGTCTCTAACAGTTCGGTGGTCTTTCTTTAAAATTTGGCAGAAAATATGTGCTGCTTATTACTATACTTCATATTTAATTTAAATTATTTTAGTAGATTATGAAGTCAGAGCTAACATACCTTGTTAATTTCCAATTTAATATAAATAGTTTTTATTTTTTAAAAGCCTGTATTTAATTTAAATAAAAAATCAGATTTTTTTTATTTAAAAAACCTAAAAACATCAATTTTGATCCATTTGGTGTATAAAGAGTTTGGTCCTTCAAGGAGTTGAGCACTCTGGCCCTGATCCAGTAAATCAGCAAAACATGTGCCTAATTTTAAACATGACTTTATTGACTTTCCACTGACCTTGGAGGCATTGTTCATATGCTTAAGTGCTTTGCTGAACTGGTACTAGCACACTCAGCACCTTGTGGGGCAGAGATCTTATACAGGGCCCACAGCATGCGGGGCACTTTACCAACCATCCTGAAATTAGAGGATTTGATATCTGCTTCCACAACAGTGTAAATCTGGAGTAACTCAGTTTAAATTGATGGTATTAAACCTTGCAAAACCTGTGTGAAATCAGAATCAGGTGTAATTTCTTTGCCTCAAAGCATTCACATCCTAAATTCTTTTAAATTAAATATGGTTCTACTATACAAAACCTATGGAAGATCACACTTGAAATATGGTGCCCAAAGTACTAGTAACAAATTTTAAAAAGAGAATGAATGTTTATCAACATTAATAAAAGAGTGAAGAGAAAGGCTTGAAGGTTTAGCTGGTGATCAGAAGGTCCAGAACATGAGGAAAGATTTCAAGATCTGAAAATGTTCAGTACTGAATATAGAGCAGTGACAGGTGGCTTTTCAATTGCTTATAGTATTTTAAAGGATCATATGATAACAGAATCTTCAAAAAGCTAATTCTGACTACGGCCATGATCTCAAGATGGTAAATGATAAAGGCCTAGTCCTATAAATCATTACTTCCATGAGTGGTCCTTATTCCTATTAGTTACTCCCACTTATTTTAATGTCACTATTAGTGCAAAATATAGGATTGACCCTGAAAAAGTACACTTATTTTTTTATCAGGGGTAATTTCTTCTCCCAGGGAAAGAACATGGAACTGCAACTGTCAAGAGATGTGAATTAAGCAGATAGCATAGAGTAATTTAAGGTAAGGATTGGCATTAAATTCTGCAATGTGTTGAGTGCTGCTTGCAAGGGAGCGCTGCTACAACTTTCACAGATTTCAATTAAAGTTGAGAGCTTGCAGCATCTTGTAGGATTAGCCCCAGTGGCTATAATGTAAAATAACTCAGGTCCTGGACAAAAAGAGTGTTGTCACTGAAGTGACTAATAGTTTAAACATAAACAAAATGTAAATTACATATGTTTATATGTGTTCAACATCTGCCAAAATTTAACATGAAATCTAAGATTACAGGAATTTTCTTTGGTTTTGATAGGAAATTTGGTATTTCCCATTTACTCTGACATGAAACTAAAAAAATAAAATTGCTCAAAGGTAAGTATATGCAATTATGTCCTTAGATCAGACAAGCTGTTCATTTCAGCTGCACTTCACTATCGCATTTTTGGAATCTTTATTCATTGAACTCTGGGTCAGCAAATAGTTCCTGACAGGCTGGACTTCCTGCCAGTTTGGGAATTCCTTGTCCCTCAGCACACTTTCCTGTGCCTCCAGCAACCCATGTGCTTTTGCGCAAAAGCATCCGTGCCAGTGTAGACGCTCTCTTGCGCAAGAAAGCTCTAATGGCCATTTTAGCCATCGGGCTTTCTTGCGCAAGAAATTCATGTTGCCTCTTGCGCAAGAATACTCGTGCAAGAGATCTTATTCCTGAGCGGGAGCATCATAGTTCTTGCACAAGAAGCACTGATCTCACACATTAGAACATCAGTGTTCTTGTGCAAGAACTCCCCGCCAGTGTAGACAGGCAGCATGTTTTTGCGCAAAAGCAGGCTCTTTTGTGCAAAATCATGCCAATGTAGATACAGCCCTGTAGTTTTAAATAAATGTACAAATCTTTGCAGAATTGGGGCCTGCATTACAATTTAAAATAAAACATTTCTTTTTCTTGATTTCATATATAACCAATATTATTCAATTTGAATATAAGGCTATAAAGCAGACACAGAATAAATATAGCAAAGTTTGCATTTCAAGGTTGCTGTATATTGCTTTTCCTCTTTGATCAGGGACTTTCCCCAGCTCTGCCTCTAAGTTGCACACAAAGTGTCTGCAACTTAGATGTAGCCTGAAACTGATAAGATTGGGGCATGTCGCGTTCTAACATGTAAAACTTTCCAAACACTTACAAAATTAATCACAAAAAGAGTCTAGGTGGCTTGAGGCTGCCAAGGAATGGGCCCAACTTGTGCTTTGCCTGTTTCTGCAGGTTTTGTAATATTACTTACTTGAACTGTTTACTGTAAAGTCAGCATTCACAACTGCAGCTGTAGATTCACCTGGTAAAGTACCACTGAAATACAGAGTAATTTCAGAGAACAAAAGATTTAGGGCGTAATTCCAGGAAGTGTCAGCAGTGCCATTGGAAGTGGGTGCTTGGCACCTTATGAGTAGGACTGTAACGGGATGGGCCTCACCACTGCGGCCCCTCCTGCTGACCTCCCTGAGAATTAGCTCATCCAAACAGTGCACTCTCCTCATGTGGTGTCTCGCTTGCTGTCACTTCCACTGTGTCCACCATTCCGGGACATGCACCCCAAACTGCAGTGACCTTTTCTGGGCACAGCTGGAGCCCCACTATATTATCTCCCCTTTCCATGAGACAGGCATCAACAGCCAACTGCATCTAAGGCCCAGCCCCTTGCCTCAGGGGGCAGACTGCAGTCTGGATAGGGTGGCTATCTGTCCTCTTTTATAGAGGACAGCCTTGGTTTTTGCTACTCTGTGCTTTATTAATGTGAAAAGGAGGCCTTTATGTCCTCTGTTTTTCTCTTGAGACCAGAAGTGAAAGTAAGCCAAGCAGCAAATAGCCAGTGAAAGGTGTGCAGGCCCCCGCAGTTTCTAGCCTCCACCCTCAGCTCCCTTTTGGGAGGGTGTGAGGTCTGCAGCCACGCATACCAGGTCTTCTTCCTCTTTCCCTATCAGGAAGTAGGGATGTGAACAGGTAATTGGTTGATGCTTACTGGGTAATGGTTAACTGTTACCAAGGGAGCAGCATCCCTGCCTGCAGTCTGCCCGCAAGGGCTGGGAGTTGGAAGTTGGGCAATGGGTGGAAGGGGAATGGCAGCAGGAGGGTGCTGGGAGTCCACAGCCTCGTGTGACACGGGGTGAGTCTGGAAGCAGCAGCACCTCCCATTCCCTCACTGCCGTTTCCACCCCATGCAAGACTGCTGATTCTCAGCCCATGCAGCCCAGCGTGGGTTTGGAAACAAGGCTGGAGCAGTCTCTAACTGCAGCACGGAGCCACTCCAGCCCAGAGGGCTGAAACAACCCTCCCCAACAACCCCTGTTTAATCAGTTAACTAATTAAACGGGATTTTACATCCCTATCAGGGAGCAACAGGCAAGTGCTTAGCTTGTGCCTTCCTCTCAGCAGGTGGGAATGAGGAAGGCAGAGGAAGAATGCAGCAGGCTGTGAACTTTCCCCTTGCTCCCAAAGTCAGAGGAAGAAGAGCAGCAGCAACCTGTTATGTTTGGCTGCAGCTCCTCCCACCTGCAATGGTGCCCTTGCTTCCCCCACACTTACCCCTCTCAAGCCTAGACTCATCCCCAGCCCCAGCCCCAGCCCTGACTCCTAAACCCCACACATCCTGCTGCTCTGGGTCCACTATGCACTAAATGCAACTGTCCTCTATACTTGAGGTACCTGGATAGCCACCCTAAGTCTGGATCAGCCACTCTCCTCATTGGAAAGTGGGATGCAAAGAGGAGATCCAGGCCTGCCCACTACTCTTGTCCTGACCTAGAGACCAAACTCTGCTGCCTGTTTCCCTGGGTCACTTCTCTGTAGACCCTGTATCATGGCTTAGATCTGGAAGCCAGTCAGATTTGAGCTCCCATTCATTCCCCTGCCATTGCCTAGCATTGCTCAATCTCTGGTGCTCTCCAACAGCCAATACCTCTCTCTTGGGCTACGTCTACATTGGCAAGATTTTGCGCAAATACTCTTTAACGCAAGAGTTTTTGCGTTAGAGTATTTGCGCAAGAGAGCGTCTACACTGGCATGTGCCTTTGCACAAGAGATGTGCTTTTGCGCAAAAGCATCTGTGCCAGTGTAGATGCTCTCTTGCGCAAGAAAGCTCCGATGGCCATTTTAACCATTGGGCTTTCTTGCGCAAGAAATTCATGTTGCCTGTCTACACTGGCCTCTTGCACAAGAACACTTGCACAAGAAGGCTTATTCCTGAGCGGGAGCGTCATAGTTCTTGCACAAGAAGCCCTGATTTCTTACATTAGAACGTCAGTGTTCTTGCGTAAGAACTCACGGCCAGTGTAACTCGCGGCTTTTGCGCAAAATCTTGCCAATGTAGACGTAGCCTTGCACTCTAGGGAGAGTCTTCCATCTCCTTTGCTGAGCAGCCCTTGCTATATGGCCTTCCCTTTCAAAATGAAACCATGATATTATCCGAACAATATCTGTTTTGCAGGAAGTTTCAAAACTTGGGCTTTTCATTCTGATTTGGAACAATTCTCCCCTAAACATCAGAATTCCCTACAGAATGAAAATACTTGTTCCCAGCCTACTTTGCCCTTAACGTCTGCTGAGTTATAATAGGGATGAATTAGGCCCAGCCAGGTTGTCACTTACTCAAGGTCACTCAGTGAGTTCTTGACAGAGGCAAGGGTTGTGCCTTCCAGAACAATACAATTACCGTTAGCCCACTCCACTTCTGACCAGCATTCTAGTGTTCTGCATAAAGAAGTCTGATTTATTCTGTTAATATGAGTTAGCTTAAAGATTATTATAAGCAGGAGGGAGACTTCCACCTATAGAACAAGGAACTTGGCACAGATGCTCACATCTAACTTATACAAAATACAGGACTATGTAGCACTTTAAAGACTAACAAGATGGTTTATTAGATGATGAGCTTTTGTGGGCCAGACCCACTTCCTCAGATCAAATAGTGGAAGAAAATAGTCACAACCATATATACAAAAGGATACAATAAAAAAAAAGTGAACACATATGAAAAGGACAAATCACATTTAAGAACAGAAGGGGGATGCAGGGGAGGGGAGGAAGGTAAATGTCTGTGAGCTAATGATATTAGAAGTGATAATTGGGGAAGATATCTTCGTAATGGGTAAGGTAGTTGGTGTCTTTGTTGAGCCTGACACGTAGAGTGTCGATTCTTAGCATGAATGACAGTTCAGAGGATTCCCTTTCAAGTGCAGATTTGAAAGGCTTCTGGACTAGGATGCAGGTAATTAAGTCGTTGAGACAGTGTCCTTTCTGGTTGAAATGGCAAGAAACTGTTTTTTCTTTGTGATCCTGTCTAATATCTGTTTTGTGGGCATTGATCCTTTGGCGAAGTGTCTGAGACGAAAGTGTCCGTCTGCTATGTACATTGGACAAACGTCTTTTGATGGTACTATGCATCAGAATACATCAGGATCCAGATGCTGAATTTTTTTGGTGGCACTGTTGTTCAGAGGCATGGCAAGCTCCAGATTTATAAGATGCAACAAGACTTGTAATATTATCTGAATAGTTACTAGAAGTTGAGAGACTACAACCAAAAATGGGCTAGATCCAGGAAGATCCACTACCTACAGCAATATGACTAGCGTTTTGTTTGTTTGTTTGTTTGCTAATGTCAAAGGAGTGCCTACTACATGTACCCCTGTCCATTATTCACAGGAAGAATTAGGAAGGTTGGGCCCCAACATTGGCTAGACCTGCCAAACTTTTAACCAGATCCTGAAAAGCCCAAGTTAAACTAGCCCAACTGTGACTTGGAAAAACTGACCTGGAATGTTGCATAACGTGCAGATGTCTTGGCTACACCAAACTAAAACGTGCAAGGGCTGCCTGTGGCCCGAATGTCCCGCTGAGGAGAGGGGCGAGACCTCTCGGTGACACACCGCGCGTGTCCCGCCCGAGCCAATCTCCCAGCTCCGCACTCGGCGGCTGCGAGGAAACGCTCCCCCCCCCCCGCGGGCAAGGAAACCGGGCGAAGAAGCGCTCGGGGCGCAGCTCTCAGCTGGGGCAGCAAACGGGCCGGAGGGAGGCGGAGTCTCCATCCCAGCGCAGGCCCCGCCCCGTCTCCAATAGCAGGGCCGCTGGGCGCTGATTGACGCGGCCGAGCAGCAGGCCCCGCCCGGGTGCGTGTTGCTCCGAGCGGCTCGCAGCCCCATGGGGTGAAGCGCAGGTTTGTGGCGGCGCGGCTGGGTGCTTCTCTCCTCCTCGCGTTCGGGGCCCCTCGGAGCGGCTCCCGCTGCGGCCCGGGGCAGCTGGCTCCGGATGGCGTAGCTGGGCTGCACGGCGGCGCGCAGGGAAAGTTCTTGTCCGTTTTCTCGGCAGTGGCTGCTGCGGGGCGTCCCGGGTGGAGGTAGGTCCGGGCGAGCTGCAGCCCTGCCCGGGGGTGGGTGCAGGGTATCCTGCGTCCGGGGGGGTGTCGGCCGCGACGGGGCTGCTCCCCACTTTCCTGGCCCCGCTGCTGCTGCTGCTGCGCGCGGGGGCTCCGGCCGTGCCCCCGCTCCGATCGGGGGTGTGGATGCGCTGCAAGGCGTTGGAGCGGCGGAGCGAGCTCGCCAGTGGGGCGGGTTTAGCCCGGGCGAGCCCTGCGCTGGGAGCCGCTCAGGGATGCCCTGCTGCGCGGCATCTCCCCCCGCGGGGGCGGAAGTAACGCGGCGCGCAGCACTGGGGAGGGTCCCCGCAAGCGCGCGTCTGTCTGTCTGTCTGCTTTGGAGTTGGGTGGCTCTTCAGTGGCTCCGCACTTGTGTCGGGGCCACGCAGGAGAGTCCCAGGGTTCACAGACTCGCCTCCGTTCCCTCCCCTCTCGCGCTGTCTTCCCTCAGAGCGAACTGACTTCGTTGGGATGGATGCACTGGGGTCAGTACTGGCAGGATGTTATTCTCTGACATTTAAGTTGGCCCCCTTGACGTTTTCTGTGGAGACTGTGAACTCAAGACAATGATGACTGGCTTTAGTTGGAGCATATTGTCTTCTGTTAACATTCTTTGCTATTGTGCAAACATTACTATTATTATTGGCATGGTGTGTTGACCAGGGCTGTTTCTGATTCTTGGTAAGGGTGGATATTTAGTAAACAACAATTACCTTTTAAGCAATAGGAGCTGAATTCTCACCCCGGGGGCATCCTATTGATTTTAATGTGAAGGCATCAACATAAAAGAGCAAATTAGCGGCCTTATATGATTATTTACCACAAACATGGGTCTTGGTGTTTGGTGGTAGAGATTTTTTATTATTTTTTTAGCATTATCTGGGATTTGTTTACAGTTCAGTGAGGTAACTTAATGATTTGGAGAAAGCATTTTACTTTTTTGTGCTTCTCTTCCCCCCCCCCCCCCCCCATAGATAAAAAGATGATAGGAATGGTCACCAGCTGGGTGGCATAGGATGTCCACCACATGTGTGGGATATAGATCAATTCATTAATGTTTGTAAAGAATCAAAGATGCTGTAGATGGGGGAATGTTTACAAGTGAAAAGCACTGTATTTGGAAAAAAATGGAGCTGTGAGGCAGGTAGTTTTCCTATTGAAGGTGACAGGTGTACTAGTGCAAATTCCTTTGTTTTACAGATCCTGCCTGTTCAAGAAAGCTACAGAAGTTAGAGTAAATGAGTGATTATATAAAGGCATCAAGTCAAATTCACGACTGATATAAACCGGCGCTTCATCATGCCAGCAGTGAGTTTGGCTTATGAACTTTCTAGTGTAGAATTGCAGTGTATAATTTCGCAATGTTTAGTGTAATGGAAGATAAAACAAATACCAGTGGTGTGTTATTTTGGTAGAATTTCATTGATGTGCTCCAGAAAAAAGATGTTGACATGTGGGATTTATTGCTGCATATATTTTGCCTTGGAAGTACTGCAGTTCAGCCAGATTTGTAATTGTATATTACTTGCATAAATAACAACAAAGAAAGTCATATGGCCAATTAAAGGACAGTTAAATGCAAGTGAAAAAGTTATCGAACCTTTCACAATTTCAGCTTCACATATAGTTGCAAAGTTATGTCACTTGAAATTGATCAGCCTTAAGAATGGTTGTGGTTGTTCTCAAAATAGCAAACATCTGGCTCGCTTTTTAGATATTAAGGGTGTTTCAAGTATTAGTTGAGGCATAGAGGTGTACACAATGCCATTTTCCCTTTTTGTCCTTGAATTTACTTTCCACGGTAAATGCTATTATGTTTATCAAAATGACATTATTTCAATGCCTTTAGCTCTATAAGTAATGATTATTAATTCATTTACACTTTTCTGTGTATAATTTTATTTTCCAGTAGGCATAAATATAATTAACTTTTACTAGAAAGTATTTTGATATGACACTTTTCTTGCCTCCAGATAACCATTGCAATCTGTTGTTTAATAAAATTAAACTAGATAATTCCCCTCCCTCCTACTCAGTAATAAGTACTCACCTCACCTCCAACTATATTTACCTTTCTGGCTAGTGCTGAGGCTTGGATATGAGGACAAGCTGGCTGAAACTCAAGCTAGATAAGATCAGGAAATGCTAACTGACTGTGTAAATAGCAGAAGAAATGCTGGAGATGACAATTGGTCCCTTGATTGAGGAAGTGTGCCCACTTTTTGTTACTAATGTCCCTAGCCCCAGGGTCTGATTAGACTATGAGTTGGAAGGCTCCCATAGCAGCAATACCCAGGATTGCTTTTAGGAAGCACATATCTTAGAAGTTGAATTACCCAGTGACTACAACCAGCGCTGTGTGTGTGTGTGTACACACTCACTGTGGGGGTGTGTGTGCATGTACACACTCATTTCTTTAGTAGCACTTTCTGCAAAAAGCACCTTACTCCAGTGTTCCTCCTGAATTCCTGATACTGATTGGTTTTAATTAGAGCTGTATAGAAAACTTGTAAAAATATTCTCAGAACAAGTTTTCGTGGAAAAATACATTTTTTTTAGAACAACTTTCACTTAACCTTTTAAATTGTAGATGGGTTGGATCCTGGCTACCAGAGAGTTTGACTCTCTTTCTGGAAGATACTGCAGCTCTTGAAATCTGCTGAGTTGTATGAACTAAAAACTCCTTGGTTTAATCAGGAGGGGTTTGGAGTTAGGCTGTTTGTTTCAGTGAAGATATAGCATCTAGACTTGATGATGATCTCTTGAGGTCCCTTCCAGCAATACACTTGTATGATTTCAGTTCTGGAATTTGCTTCCCTTAGTTGTTTGCTTAAACCCAAATTTGCTAGTCTTGTGGTCACACTTCAGTCTCCTCTCAGGCTTTTTCTGGGAAAGTGGTGTTAAATGTGTGATACGTGAATCCCCTCCCAACTAGGACTCTTTTATCTTCTTATTTAGCTTTTGGACGTATATACAGAACTTCAGATAGTCAGACAATTTAAAAATACGTTTCTATGTACATAATCATTCTTTTTTTCTTTTAACAAACATAACTTTAGCATCATAAGAACCTAAGGACTACACAGTGGGCTACCCTATAGTTCATCTTTCCTAGTATCCTATCTCTGATGGCCCATAGCAGAGCTTCAAGGGAGTGTACAGAATAGGACAGTTGTGGAGTGATCCATTTCTGGTAGTCATAGTCTGGATCATAGGGGTTGTGTCCCTGATCATCTTGGCTTATACCCATTAATAGACCTGTCCTTCATGATCTTATCCTGGTTTTTTTTTAACCTATTATACTTTTGGCCATCAAAACATTCCCATGGTGATACGTTTCTGCATTGTACTTTCCCCACACTTGCTCTTGTTTCTATTAAATGTGCTGCCAGTTAATTTTACTTGGTGACCTCTAGCTCTGCTGTTGTGTGAAAGGGTAAATAACAATTCTCTATTCACTTTCTTCATACCATTCATGACTTTATAGATTTCTATCATATCGCTTCCCTTAGTCACCTGCTTTCTAAGTTGAACAGCTCTAATCTTTTTTTTTTCCTTTCCCATTTCCTTGTCATGCCAAAACATCCTTTAAACATCAATATTATCAAGTGATACCCAGCTCTGAGGAAGTGTTTAAGTTAATTGCAAAACCAGCAGGGGGAACACCAAACATTGTATTCATGTAGGCTCTTCTAATTGCAATTAGTTAAATTTGGGGTTTGTACTTCTAATAGTGTTTCTTCAAAGGTAAATTGTAAACCACATTGTAAAACCATGGTGCTTTAGCTTGTTGTGCTTTTTAAAAACGTTTATTTTATTTCTGCAGACTAAATTCAGCCGTGGCATAGCTGGCATATTGACCACTGATTTCAATGAGAGTTGTGCCTGTGTAAATTGTGCCAAAGTTCAACTTAGTTCAAATTCTACGGTTTGCCTAAGACGCATAAGTGAAATTGCTACTTAAAAATGTTTCATAGTTAGCATTCAGGCATTTACAATCAATTATTAAATGTATTCAACCTGAGCAATAGTATGAACAAACTTTTAGGGTACGTCTAGACTACAGGCTTTTATCGACAGAGGCTTTGTTGACAGGTACTGTCAACAAAGCCTCTGTCGAAAAAGAGCATCTAGACTACAGCCAGTTCTGTCGACAAAGCGAGCTGCTTTTTCGACAGTCTAGATGCTCTATTTGAAAAAGCACAGTGTGGATGGAGTAACGCCTATTTTCGGCATAACTCTGTCGAAAAAAGGCATTATTCTTTGTAGAATGAGGTTTACCGCTGTCGTCAAAACTGCCAGGTTCTGTTGACTTACTGTCGACAGAACTTGGCAGTAGCGTAGACGCAGGTATAGTTTTGTTGACAAAATCCACTTTTGTTGACAAAACCCTGTAGTCTAGACACACCCTTACAGTGTTAGAGCTGAAGTTGTCAGAATTTCCCCTGCATGTCACCAGGGAACTGTAGCTCCCTCAAAACCATGCTCACTATTTAAGATTGCCCTAAGACTTTTGCTATTGAAGGGAATATTTTTAGATATGAAAGCTCACCATTCATATTACATGGAATTGTTAATGTCCTTGACCATTGTTTGCTTATTTTATCAAATGTCAAACAGAAATGATTTTCCATTTTGGTCCCTACAGTAGTCTGCTTATTATTTTATTCTGAGGTACTTGCTAAACAGATATATATTTGATGGTCACATGTTTGCTACATTCATCCCTTACTGTTTATTAGTATAGGTTAGTGAAACTTGGTGCAGCCAACTGGCAAAGGCTTGGAAAAAATTGAAATCAATGGAGCTTTTACAAATATTTTTCTAGTACTTTTATAATGTTTTATTTAATAATTTGGTTGCCAAATAAATATTTAACTTAAATAGGTTATCTAGGTGCATATAACCTAACCAGAGTACACACAATTTCTGTGGGCTGCAGATTAGAAATATCTTTAGTGTGTTTTGATATTGACCTGTAATGCTGAAAGCTGTCTGTATACAGTAAATATGGGATTATTTCTTCCATAGCACTGATATGTATGAAGATTAAACGTACACTAGCTTTTAACAGCATTAGTAGTACATTTGTAGCTAAGCCTACTTTAATCTATTAAGAAGCAGTAAAGTGGAAATTGCTTTTATTTCATAACCATGGAAAGCCATCAGAAGTGATGGTTGTGTGGTAGAGCAGCATTGAAACAGTAGCAATTTCTCTGTTTCTGGCCTAACTGAAACATATGAACACAACTCTCAAAAGTCCTTTGAGATATGGACATTGGAGTAGTTTCTTGGTCTCTTTTCCATCCCAAAATTTCTTCTTTTTTTTTCTCTTGGGGGAAATAAGCAAAATTTTAAATTAATCATGTGGTGTTGTTTTGCAAGGGTCTTGTGTTTTGCTGCGTGCAGCGTCTCTGATTTGTAAAGTTCACCGGAGTGGACTTTTATAGTCCTGAGAGAGAAACTTTTGTAATTGGTACGTTGTATGCTAGTTTGATAGCATTTATAATGAATTAAATTGTTTTGTCTTGCGAAACTGATATATCAGTATTGTTTTACAGGTGTGACTGCTACTTCTAAATGAACTGTTTTGAATTTTTTTTGACATTGCCTAAATTCATTCACTTCAATAAAAGTGTTTCTTAGTTGTAAGTGTCTAACTTAAGTTATACTGGTGACCCAAATTGGCTTTTGTGTAATTATAACAGTATGTCACAAGATATGGAAAAAAATTCAACTGAGAGGGGAATCCCATTTTAAGTGGGTGCTTCTGTGACCTTGAAAGACTGGTTTAGATTCCAGGAGAATGGCTTATCTGAAGGTCATGAGATGAAGATGGTTAAATTTAGGACTAACATACATAGGTTGTTTTTCTGTGGGCAAAGGGAGTGGGGGCAATGTAATTTTTATGATGATGAGGAAAAAATAGAAAGTCATTTAACGCTTAAGCTCTGTTTTCCGCATGCCTATACATTTCCCATTGAAAACAGGTGGGATCTTTGTGTGCACCAGGAGCAATAAAGACTTTTGTCATGTCCAACATTCTTACCTCATGCCATGTATTTGCTAAAAAAGCAGGGCTTTCTTTAAGCATGTTAAAATCTCATTATCTGGCTAATAGTATAGTCAATACAATTTGTATTGACTATACAATTAGTGGATAAGCGCCACTGTGTAGAGCTGCAGTGGGGGGGTAGCTCCAGGAGCTGACTCCAGCCAGGAATGAGCTCTTGCTGCCTTTGGAGACACCTGCTGCTGGGCTCTTACTACATTTAAAATGCAGAGGTGCAGTGATCAGCACTAGCTGGGACTGCTCGGTCCTGGCTTGCACTGAGAATAGCAGCCCCTGTTCGTGGTGGACAGCCTTGGTTGTCACGAACAAAGGTTGCTTGGTGACATCAGCCCCTGTCCACAGGGGAGGGAGGCAGCTCCCCATTGGGACCCCTGTGGACAGGTGCTGCTTTGCAGCAGCATCCCCAATACTCTGTCCCCCCTCCCAGCATCGGCTCCTGTCCCCACAGTGAGCACGGGGGGAGGAGGAAACTGCTTGAGTCCCTGCTCATCCCATGCTCCCTGTGACATTTCAAAAGCAGAAGTGCCTGCAGTAGGAATGGCACGAGTGGGGACTGAAGGAGTATTAGGGACAATAAGATCTCTGGAAGGGTTTGTGTGCTCTGCAGCTACCATGCTGGACCATATTTTTGACAGAGATATCACTACTGAACCACAGCACATCATGGACTCTATTGAGGATACACTTGCAGATGCAGATCCAGAGAGGATTCATCCTAAAATCCAAGATCTCATTGATGCAGTGCCAGAGACTCAGAAGACCTCTTCCCAAAAATTATGCTCAGAGGACCAACCTGAATCTTAGTAGAAACCAACTTGTGTAATAAATATGATGTGCTATATTTAAACAACTTGGGTACCATCAGGGTTCTACCCTATGGGGCTAGTCTCCCTCCACCACCTCCACTTTTAATCTTCATGCCTGATGCTAAAATGGGGGTTCTCTGAGTTTATATGCTCTGTACTGTTCCTTTCTCTGAAATACACAAACATACGGCCACCATTCAACCTTTCCAGGTCCCATTTCAACAGCATTTACAGTGGTGCTTATTGCTCCATCTCTCTTCTGTGAATAGCCCACCTCTTCCACCTGTACAAGAGAGCATTATCATAAGGATTAAAAATGAGAGGTTTGAAAGGAAAGCATTCCTTGTAGGAGCAGATACAGGAAAGAAAAATGCTTTTCTGACTCAGTTTTATTAATGCCTTCCTTCAGCTTTGAGCAAACTTCAGTTCTCTTGAGGTAACGCATCCAACTCCATGTTAGACTTTTCAAAAAGGAAAGGGATTTTAAGGTGTTCATGCATACCTCTCTTTTGATTACGGAAGAATCATTTTTATTTTGTGATTCATTGTATGCTGATCCTTGGGTGTTAGAGAGAACGTAGTGCTCTGTATTGGCATGCTGACTGCACAGCGGCTCAGCTCTGTTAGCATCGCCCATGTAGAGGGACAAGTGCAACTGTTGGCCTTTCCTAGCTGGCCTGTCTTCCTCTCTGCCCTAGCACTGGCAGCCTAGGTAAGAACACAAATATGCAATTAGTAAATTGCTCTCCAGATGTGCTAACTCATCCTTCATTCACCCCTCATCACCACTGGTCCAGCTCTCCTTATACAACCAGGGAAGAATGTTTTTGAAAACATCTTGCAATCTCCAAGCTCACTGAAGACATGGGATGAACTTTGGAAGGGTATTCCAAAATCAGGAAAAAGCAGCATTTTATCACTTTTGTGTAGAGTACAATTCGGACAAGAACTCATTTTCTTTGTCTCCCTCCCTTCCATTTCCATTTAGATAGGGGTACTAGCTGTGTGTGAATACCTGACCAGTGTGCATATGAAGAGAAAAAGGACAAGGATTGGTACGTCAATCTTATGTCTGCATCCCTGCAGAGTGAGGGGAAAAAGACAGAGGAGTTGAGAGAGAGTTTTCTTAAGCTGGATACAACAGAGAAAAAGGACAGGGCACTGGCTAGTATTTCACAGGCACAGTTGCTGAGGAGGGTGGAGAGGCAGATGACGCTAGCAGAGAATATGGAGATGTTATGTTGAAGGATTCCACCCCAGCCTACCCGGTTTCTGTAGCCCTTGGAACACTGTTTGCTAGAATACACCCTTCACTTCAACTCCAGGGAACATGCTCTTTGCTCAGAAGTCCTTTCCAGCAAATGACAAAGATCACAGTGCATTCTGGGAGTACCCTTTTACTTTCTTTCACAGGACTCTTGTTCTCCCTATCCCAGCAGTCAATGCTTATTGGCCGAACCCTTAAGAGGTGGTGAGAGAAATCCCAGAATGCAGACAGGTCATTGTATAGTGGGGTATCTGCCTAGAATGCTGAGCACTTAATTTAAAATAGTGCAGGGTCTTGTAGATGCACTGATTTCAAAGGGAGATAATTTAACTGGGTGATAACAGTGTGTTGTGAATGCACTGCTCACACAACAGCTTGTCTGTGTTAAGTGGTCCAGAACAGCAAAACCCACAACAGCGTTCAAGTGTTGACATGCTCTGAATATTTTTGACTTTCTTGAATGAAGGGAGGGATTAGGGTTACACTAGGGATAAACTTGCTCCAGTATACTTGAGAACTGTGGCAGTATTGTATTAATAGCCTTATAGTACTTTGTATTTTAGTTATGACAGGTTAGTTACATTTTGATATACAAAATTGTATTCTAAGTACTTGAGAATGTATGTATGGTGTGTGTGGTGGTTTTTTTTTTTTTTTGGTATGGCCGTTAATTGTTCACGTGAAAAGGCTTAATAATCTTCTCCCATATGCAGCTTGTACTGTGTACTAAGGAAGTCTCCAGAGGTCAGTAGAAATTAGTAGGCTCATAGATAGCCTTCAGTTTTCCCACTCCCTCCCTCTGGCCTTTGCACTCATAACTAATTACATGCTGTTCAGGGCCTTTTGCAGCCCTGTGAATAAATCAGTTTTAAAAAATGTTAATTAAGCTGTTGAAAGTCTTCCTTTTTCCCAAAGAAAAACCAAGTGTTTTCACAAGTTATAGTCAATTGAGTTGAAATATATATGGATTGTGAATCGTGTGGCATATGCAGGTGATACACAGAAATGTGTGTGCTAAATCCTCTTGCGTACTTGTCTGAAACATACCTTTATTTTTCTATCTTCATTTTTACAAATATCTCATTTCAACTTAAATGTGCTTCTCTGCATGATAAATAAATTACAGTGATTATCTGGCAGACGTTTTGTGGGAGGATAGATGACACCTACTCAAAGGGAAGCACATTTTGACTCATTGTTTTACCAATGTTGCACTATAAGGTCTTCCCCACATATGTGGGAGAAGTTTCTTAACTCATAAATGTGCTTCTGAAGATTTAGAGACTGATTACTGACTGACTGATGGTTATCTTAACTGTATTTTTGCTTGAGTTTCTGCTTTCTTTCTCAAATATGTATTCTAGAGTAAAATTCAGTAAACTCTGCTCCAGAATGGAGCTTTTATCTCTTGATGCATTAAAATGTTTATAAGAACAGCTTTTTTGCCCCTCCCCCTTTTTTTACACAACTGTTTCCTAATAGTTTAACTGCTTATCATTTTTAACTTTCTTTTTTTTTTTGTAAAAACTGTACACACGTTTTTTTCCTGTCTGGGAATTGTTCTGTGCGCTCACTTGTAAACAGTCGTTCTTTTACTTCCTTAAGAGAACATGACTCCTACCCCAGATTTAAATTGGGCAATGATTAATGTAGATGGTTTTCTGATACAGAGTTTTCCATTAGGGCTTGTCTTAGATAATCTATTGCTGTCTATGGAAAAACAAATTGCATTAAGGAATTGCCTTCGATGAGATCTCAAACCTAGACTCGATCTGGGTGGAGGCAAGGTTCCATCCTGCTGGGGTTCTGTTGCTATGACTGGCCACAAAAAGATGATGCATTAGCCAGGGTTACAGCAAGGGTTCTTGATATGTATGTTTGAGTGGTTTATCATTTTGGCTGAGGGGTGCAGTCAGGGGCTGAGCCAAATAAAACCAAGATTAATGGTACTTGTGTGAGGTAGTTGGCAAGCATTGTATTTGTAGAGTAAGATACTTTAATGCCAGGAAACTTATTCTGTTTCCAATTAGAAACCACAAAAATAAGGTGATTAGGCCAAATAAACGTAACTTTTGAGTGGGGAAAGGTTGTACAGACCTATTCCTTTGAGCCTTCTAATCGTTTTGATGATTTTTAGCTCTGTCCTGCAGATATGTGCTGTAGTAATTGGGGAGTTTTGTTAAGCACTTTTGAAAATGTTACCCAAAACTTGGAGCCTGTTCCATTTTCAGAAACGGCATTGGCTCCTATTGACTAGCATTAGAATTTGACCTCTTGGCTCCCACTGGCATAAGTTATTTTTGAAAATGGGACTTAGGCTCTTAAGTCACTTCGATACTTTTGAAAATGTTACTCTCTATCTAATATATGTCATCATTAGAGGTTTTTGCCTTCCCTTCCACTTCCTCCTATTACCTGAACAGCCATCAGGAAAATATCCAAACAACTTTGTCAGTGCTATTACACAATGAGGGCAGGGAGAATTAGGTTGTTATTCACAGGCTTTTCTATGTCATTTATCGCCATAATATCTGCGCATTTCACTAATTGAAAAGAACTACTCTTGCCACAGCCCCATGAGATAAGTTAATATTATCTGTCTAGATACTGATACAACCTTAAATCTGTGGTAGAGCTGTGACTAGATCTTGTGAGACACAGTTTAGTGCATTAGACTCAGACCATTAGGCGATCCATCTTGGTCTCTTTTAAAGATGCTGTGATCCATGGTGTCACTGACAGCCCCTTGTCAAAGTAGAAAAGCCCTGATTCAGTATTTGTGAGTGGAGGCAGGGGCGGATATACGGCAGGGCGAACGGGGCGGCTGCCCCGGGCCCCGCGCTTAAAAAAGTCCCGCGCATGCGCTGTGGCACCACTGCGCATGCGCATGGTGTCGCGGCGCATGCACCGTGGCAAAGGGGGGGGCTCCGCGGAGTTATGCTGCCCGGGGCCCCGCAAAACAGTCATCTGCCCCTGAGTGGAGGTTACTTATGAGTAGCCTGCCACTGCTCCTTTTTCAAATCAAATTCTAAAGTAATTGCCAAACATTCCCTTCCATAGAGTCCTGATGCATTTCCACAGTCCCCAGAAATCGATGCCTCATTGTAAAGAGAATTCTGCATGTTCTATCCCGTTCCTCTATGAGGAGATACTTGTGTACTCCTTCTGCTGAGGGGATTTCCTCGTGTATACTTCCCCTTCCACCTGAGGAGAGAGCCACCTATGCTGGAATTTTGTAAAACCTCTCTCCATGTCTTCTCTGATTCTCCTGTAGAGATGTCGTAAATTCTTGTTCCGTGGGTATTGTCCCCTAGTTTCCATAATGAAGAAAACCTGTCTTTACTCTGAATAGTTGCCCTCTTAGCTCACTCTGTAAGAAAAATCTCTAACCTACAAAAAGATAGTTTCTCTCTTCTTCCAGTCTATCCTTTTACATTCAGGCCCTATCCTACATTGGTGATTCAGTCAAAACTCCCACGGTGTCTGGTTCAATGATTTTGCTGTTTTGATGCAAATTCACAATTAAAGTGAATTGATAGCAAAGCTGTGTAGGCTGAAGGGAAACTTGAGTTGAGATTAAGATTGAGAATGGTTGTCTCCCATCCTAATCAGATCTTTGTGCCAAGGATGTGCATTATTTGGGTACAATTCTAATTTGCTGCTACTTCAGGGCCCTGCAATCAAAAAGGGTGAAATTGTCTCATGCTTTCAGGGACTGATTGTATATGTTGTGTAGCTTTCTGTAATTTAACAGAATATGCTCTAATATACAGATGGGCAATAATTTTTGACTAGGGCCCACTTCAAAAAAAAATTCTGAAGTGGTCCCAGGTTGCCCTGGAAAGGGACGGGGCCAGGACACTCGTGTGCTTCCCCGCCCTTGACACTGATTGGTCTGTGGGTGGGGGAGCATGTGAAGTCTTTGTCCCCCTCCCTGGTCTGAACAGCTGGCTGTTCCCTCTAGGCACCAGTGCGCCTGGCTGTGGGAGACTTCACGTACTTCCCACCCCACCCCCAGGTCAATCAGGAGTTGGGGGCAAAGGGAGCATACAAAGTCTGCCCCTGCCCTGAAAGGTAGTGCCACACGTAGTCACCTGCCAAGCTGGCAGTTTAATCTTAAGTGCCGAACCTCTTGCAGGGCAGGAGGCGCTGCCCACTCCTTGCAGGGCAGGGTGGGAGGAGACTTCATGAACTTCTCCCCCACCCCCAGGCCCTGATTGGCCTGGAGGTGGCGGGGAACACAAAATCTCCCGCTCCCTCCCCTCCCCTCCAGCTTCTGGTGCTTAGTCAACTGCCAGGTACTCCCCCATTCCTAGGTCATGATTGGTGTGGGGGTGGAGAAGTGGCAGGACATCTGTGGGCTGGATCAGCCCTCTGAGCAGGCCGAATCTGGCCCGTGGAGGGCCTTTTGCCCACCCCTGTCCTAATATGTTAGTGTAAAAACAAAACGAAAATGTTAAAACAAAAGTAACCTGGAATAGGGCACGGTTTCTAAGTGGCATAAAGACTCTTCCCTTGGCCCTGTTCCAGTTCCCATAGCCTTTAACTGCGACTTGTTGAAATGTCCCATTACAAGCACAGCAGCATACGAACTGCTAGGCAAGGCATCAGAATAAATTTTTCCTTGAGCTTTTGATATGTCAGGATGTTTAACTTTATTACTATTTATTCCCTGATAATGAAACTGCTTTGGTGTTTATAAATCAGAAGCAGTCTCCTTTATGATTTCTGAATAAATTACTGTTCTACACAGGGGAACTTGCATGCATACCTTGGCTGTAGACATGAAAAAGATTGATGTGCATTTTGAATCCTACAATAATATTTGCTAGTACCTTTCAGCTTAGAGATATGCAAATCATACAGTATTAATATAAACATCATCTAGTATAAAAAAGACATTTCTTGAAAATGGATGTTTAATAAGTTTGGGGTTATACCATTTCTTTCAAAGCCCACGTTAAATGTATTGAATGCTTATGTAACTGAATCTAGCATCTAGATTGGGCATACTTGATTAGGAACAATAGGCTTTTTATTTGTGCAGTACAATACATATTTTCATTGTACAGAGAACCAATGAGAACATAGTTAAACAAGTGAAATGGTTGCCATGTTTAAAACAAACAAAAATGAAAAAGCTTTGGCCTGGGAGGATTTTCTTGGATGTCCTAGAAATTTGGGTTCATGTAGCTATGGCAAAACAACACCAGGACAAATCCTGCAGACTTCTTCCGAGTAGTCCACATTGAAGTCAGTGATTCAGGTGAGCAGGAGTTGGTTCACATTAGTAACCAAAGTATTTGAGCTGTTACAACACGATGGGAGAGTCTTGTGCTGTGGCATTTTGCCTCTTGAAGGTAACAACTGGTTGTGAATGTGGAAGGGCGACAGCATTTAAAAGAATAGTGATAGAGATGCAGCCGTTTTAGTCTGGTGTAGCTGAAACAAAAGACAGGATTATGTAGCACTTTAAAGACTAACAAGATGGTTTATTAGGTGATGAGCTTTCGTAGGCCAGACCCACTTCCTCAGATCAATATGTGGAAGAAAATCGGCACAACCATATATACCGAAGTGATACAATTAAAAAAAAAAAAGTGAATGCGTGTGAAATTGACAAATCAAATTTTAGAACAGAGTGGGCTGAGATTGATGGTTGGGTGATTCTTTATGATTTGGACCCATGACCAAGAAACACTGGATACATTACACAGAGACCTTAACAACCTACACCCCACCATCAGTCTCAGCCTGGACCATTCTACACGAGAGATCCATTTCCTGGACACCATAGTGTAAATCACCAATGACAAATTAGACACCACACTCTACAGAAAACCCACCGACTCATACAGTTACCTACATGCCTCCAGCTCCCATCCAGAACACACCATACGATCCGTCGTCTATAGCCAAGCCCTTAGATACAATCGCATCTGCTCTAATCCCACTGACAGAGACCAGACACTTCAGGATCTCGACCAAGCATTTATAAACTTCAATTACCCACCCGGAGAAATAAAAAAAACAAATTGAAAGAGCCAGACGAATATCCAGAAACCATCCACTTCAAGACAGACCCAGGAAAACCAACAATAGAATACCACTTGTCATCACCTATAGCCCGCAACTTAAACTGTCCAATGCATTATCAATAAACTACGACCTATACTGGAACAGGATACTACACTCCAAGAGGCTCTGGGAGACAGAGCCATAGTCTCCTATAGACAACCACCTAACCTCAGGATGATTCTTACCAACAACCACAGGACATGTCACACTAATACCAACCCAGGAACTTTCCCTTGCAACAAACCCCGGTGCCAGCTTTGTCACATTTACTCTGCTGACACCATTATTGGACCTAACCATGCCAGTTACAAGATTAAGAACACATATTCCTGTTCATCCAGAAATATAATTTATGCCATCATGTTCCTAAGGTGTCCGTCTGCTATGTACATTGGACAAACGTCTCAGACACTTTGCCAAAGAATCAATGCACACAAAACAGACATAAGACACTCTCAGAGAGAAAGCTGTTGCCTGCCATTTCAGTCAGACTGATCATTCACTTCATGATCTTAAAACATGCATATTGCTTCAAAGAGATTTTAACTCCAGACTTCAACGAGAAGCTCCAGAATTGTCATTCATGCTTAAATTTGACACTTTATGTATGGGTTTAAACAAAGACTCTAATTATCTGACTCATTACAAAGATAGCTTCCCCAATTATCACCCCTAATGTCACTACCTCACAGAAACTTACCCCCACTCTGTTCTAAAATTTGATTTGTCAATTTCACATGCGTTCACTTTTTTTTAATTGTATCACTTTGGTATACAGGCAGTCCCCGGGTTATGTACAAGATAGGGACTGTAGGTTTGTTCTTAAGTTGAATTTGTATGCAAGTCAGAACTGGTACATATTGTAGGGGAAACTTTAGCCAAACATTTCTCCAGAGCTCAGTTTTATTCTCCCACACCTCACTTCCCTCAGTCCTTTATTCTCAAGCTGAGGTGTCTGCTGAAAAAAGCCGCTCCGCGTCTCCCTGGTCTGCTGGGGGGGAGAAGGGGGCTCTAGCTTCGCGTCTCCCTGGTCTGCTGGAGGGAAGCAGCTAGTGCGGGGTTGCCTCACCCCGTTTGTAAGTAGGGATCTGATGTAAGTCGGATCCATGTAACCTGGGGACTGCCTGTATATGGTTGTGCCGATTTTCTTCCACATATTGATCTTAGGAAGTGGGTCTGGCCCACGAAAGCTAATAAACCATCATGTTAGTCTTTAGAGTGCTACATAGTTCTGTCTTTTGTTTCAGCATTTAAAAGAATCTGTTGTAATGAGGAAAAGATGAAGAGGTATGGAAGCTATCCTTTGGCCAGTGACAGAAAAGGCTACGCAAGAAAGATGTTAGGGTTGGAATAGATTTAAAGCAAAGTAAGGACATACATGTGAAGGGGAGGATATAACTGCAGAAGCAGGTGGTGACATTTGGGGAAAGGGCTTAGAGGAACAGAAATAAAAGGAAAAATTGGAGCATTAAGGGAAAGACCTGCTTAACAATGAGTATGTCCAGCTCTCATGCAATGCAAATACAAAGTAGGAAACGGAAGCACTCCAGAAACGTTCTGTGGCATTATGCAGACACATTTATTGCTGTGCTGAGCTTAGAGAAAAGAATAATGGGGAGAAGTCTCTTACAGAATTAGAAGAGTTAGGAATAAAGATGGAGGGAGAAAAGTTGCTAAGAGGAATAGGATACAGTAATCATTTAGCTAAAATACAGAAGCAGACCAAATAAAAGTGTGCATGGGTAGTCAATACACAGAGCTTTGCAGTCTCTGTTAGTGAGACCAGGAAGTCTCCTATGAGAGAGACCTGTTTAAGTAAGTACTGTACATTGTCTGTCTGCCTGTCTGAAGCAGGATGCTTTAACTTCTGAAATCCCTGAGCAAATTTTAGTATTAAAACTGATTTTTCTGACAGACTTTATGCTAGCATAGAAGAAGATAGGTTTAAAGACTTCCATGAGAAGACTGGGAATTCTGGGGAAATAGGATTTTTCGATACTTATAAAGAAACAAATATGAATTCAGCAAATGTAAAGGTAGCAACATTGCTGAGATATTGTAGTCAATTATCTGATTAACTGCTCTAGGAATATTTACTTTGTGTCATTTTAGGAGAACCCCAATATCTTGCTTTTCTACAGCACATTTTGTTGTCCAGAGGTCTTGGACCCCTTTTAGTAGTCCATGTTGAAGCTGCAAATTCTGCCATTGAATGTTTCATAACATCTTCTTCCTCAGTAGGCTTCTTTAGTCATACTTTTGATTTACATTCATGTGGCCTTGCTCTCAAAAGTAGCTATCCAGGTGCACCCTCTTGGTAATGTCTCTTGCCTCAGCTCTACTTAGATTTGTATTTGCTACTGTAGCTGGACCATTTAGGTTCCTGTTTTTTGTGTACTTTTTCACATCTTAATTCAAAGTAGTCATCCCTCTCACTTAGTGGGCTGTCTGTTCTTTGTGCTTTGCTAAACCACCAGACTTTCACATGTTAATTTTGTTGACAGTAGGTTTCAACCTGCAGATGGATTCCTATGTTTTCCTTTAGAGTTTAAACAGAGAGGGTCCATCATTTTAAAAATAATTTGCTCAATGGTCATTCTGTTCTTTCTATCTAATCTATCTATCTTATCTCAATATCTCAATTATGGATTTTTGACAACACCAGTCTGTCAAGGACTTCCAAAAAGAATGTGTATAAACACTGGCATGCAAATGTTATTAAACATGCTGACCCAAATGAGTCCCTGGTATAACTCCTTTGAAGCATTTCTTTATTTTGAGATACGAATATCTAGCACAGCATCTTATAAAAGGGTGTTATCTTTTCAGCCCCAGAAAATGGCTTCATTTTTTTTTTCTAAAAATATCTCCAGAGTTTACATCTTTGGTAGGTGTCAGAGCTGTTTTTAGTCAGGTTAAAGAAATAGCAGCTGGAAATCCATGTGATAGTCTAAACCAGAGCTACTCAACTTTGGAAGCCCTGGGGGCCACAATACTCACAGTGCATGCCAAGGGCTGCAACTTAAGTGTGTTTGCATATATATGCAAATAGCTTCTGTCACACTGACAGGCATGGATACAGGAATGACAGGAATACAGAGATTAAGCCGCAGCACTGGACACAAACGTGGCCAGCGTAAACCAGCCAGCACCTCTGACTCTGGCCGCAAGGCTAGCAGCCAGCACTTCCCACAATGCCCTGGCACCCCCAGCACCTTCTCCCTTGGGGCTAGAAACTCTGACACCCTGTACCCATCTGTTCCAGCCAGCCTGTCCACTTGAGTCTTTCAGTGCTCACCCCGCCTGGGAGATGCCTTGCCATTGTGGAGCGTGTTCCCAGTGGAGGCCATGTTCAAAGGATCCCACCCACGGGCCAAATGTTGAGCTCCGCATAAATCCAAACCGCACCGCAGGCCGCAAATAAACAGGCTGTGGACTGCATGTGGTCCACAGGCCGTGTTGAGTAGCCCTGGTCTAAACCTTTTTCCTATTTTCATAAAGTGTTGTCAGTGGCCTAAGCTTGTGTTACGTACTCTGAAAACTCTGTATTACTAATATTCACCCAAGTCTCTGATTTGCAACATCGTCGTATATAACTTCTTCAGTGTTTCAGTTGCTGTAATTTTATTTCACTTCAGTATCGGTTTTTTTCATATTCATAAGATCTTTAACTTCTGTTATACTCTAATTGCTTTAAATCAGAAACTTATGTAGGAGGAAAATTGGGTGTGGCTTAAATCAGATTCCTGACATTTGAGTCAAGTTATTCGAGGCACGGCCTACGAGGGGTTGTTTCATGTTAGCTGCTGGTTGCCCAAAATTTGTTGTACATAACCTTCCTTTGGTATTTCTGTAAGTCTGAGAAGGAGACAAACTTTTTTTTTTATTATCAAATCTTCAACCCCAAGGGCCCTTTCTAGGTGCAGCTCAGGCTGATCTAACTGTAATCCCCAGAATTCATACTCTCTGCAACCCCTCCGCTTCTGTGAGTACCTTGAAATCTTTGTTCTGCAGCTGCGGCAGGAGTACAGCCTCTTGTCTCTTTCATTGGAGAAAAATGTGTGCCTTCCCCTTCCCTCCTTCTCCCCTCCCTCCTACATGTCATGGAAACTGAAATAAAACTCATTTGACCATACCTACATGGGTAGTCTCTGTGGTTAAAGAAAGTGTGGGAGCCTTAAATTACAAGGACAACAATGTCATTATTGGATTATACACTTAGGTTAACAAAAGCAGTGGCGACTCCTGGGAGGGATGCAAGGAGGGCATGGGTCACATGATTGCCTTCATACGTGACTCCTCTCCTTGCCATCTCTAGGAGGGTGTTGAGCCCAGAACAATTCCGACTCTTGCCATCTCTGCCCACCATTGACAGGCCAGGGGACTGGCAGGGGGGCTGTCACTGGCAGCAGGGGTCGCCCCTTCCCTGTACTCACTGGCAGCGATGAAAAGTGGTGCAGTTGGCCTCAGCATTCTCTGCTCTGATGGCTCCCAGCCATGTCACTCCACTTCCTGTGAGGGAGGTACCACACTTTCCCATAACCCCCCTCTTCTAATGATGTGGCTGGAGTGGAGTGGGCTGGGGCAAAGTTTTCATGTGCTTCCTCACACCTGTGCTAATTAGGGTGTGTGGGTGGAGGAGCATGGAAGCGCCTTGCCCCTGCCCCTTCTGTCTGAAGCCTCGCACATTCTGGGGCTTCGAGGGGCCACTTAAAATTTGAGAACTGCCCCCCCTTCTAAAATTATTGCCCACCTCTGTTCTAGACTGAACACAGAGTCCCATTGGGTAGATAAAAATATTAATATAAATAGCCTATCCAGAAACCTCTGGAACCCCATAAGATTGGGTCTCTACTCCATGAGCTATTGGAACTCATTTACAATAAACAGTACATGAATTAGGATTAGCATTTATATTCCTATTCTTGATGGGATATCTTTGAGCTATGATATATCTTAATTAAAACTATCTTTAAATAGGTGTTTTTCCTTTAAAGCATTTTACCAAATAATCCGCTTTAAATGAAAAAAAAAAAATTGATTTTAAAAAAAATAAACATTGATTTTTATCCACCCTGCTGGGTGCTTATTCTTAGCTTATTTGCCTTTATGGCATCTTGCAGCACATTTTGATATTCTTTTATAACTTTGCCTAAAAACTTTGAATTTACTATATAGGATCATTTGTTTTTAACTACAATAAAAAGTTGAATCAGAGATCAAATACTTTTACTGGACAGATTCAGCTTTCTGTGTATCCAGAGAAACAGGAGCAAGTGGTTCCAGCTTCTTTCAGACTTCAGAGATGATATTCAGGATCATAGAATCACAGAACTGGAAGGATCCCCGAGAGGTCATTCAGTCCAGTCCCCTGCACTCATGGCAGGACCAAACACCATCTTGATCAGCCATGGGCAACCTAGTGAATGGGCCAAATAAGTGGTCCACCTTTATTTCAATGGGCCGCATTGTCATAACCAAGATGGTCTCCCTGGGATATGGTAGTTTTGCTAACTGTGTTTTCATGCCTAGAAATTGCATGGCGTGCTGATTGAACCATAGCAGTGCTGTGAATGAATGCAGGGGGAGTGCACTGCTCACAATGTTGTGTGCAATCCCTTCACATGTTCTGGTTTTACATGCATGTCACTTCAATAATATCAGTAGGAAAAAATACCTATGTGGATGGAAACCAGAAGAATGTGGCAGCCCTGCATATGGACAACAGTAAACAAAATGTTTCATGGGCCACATGTAGGACCCCAATGGGCTTGCATGTGATTCTTGGGCCACAGGTTCCCTATCACTGATTTAGACCATCCCTTACAGGTCTTTGCTCTTAAAAATTTTCATTGATGGAGATTCCACAACATCCCTAGATGATTTATTCTAGTGGTTAACCACTCTGGCAGGAAGTCTTTCCTAATGTCAAGGATCCAGCATGAATCCAAAGGCTTGCCTTTTGGCAATAAACGCACTTGGGTTGATCAACCATGTATTGCTATTATTTAATAAAATCAAAAGATTGGCCTTAATTTACCACAAACTTAAGGATCACTCTTGGGTTTGAAGATTAATGATATGACTGCTTCTTATGCTGTATGGGGAGGGATGACACTGAAGTCCGGGACCTCATTAAATGCTTCTGTTAGTTTCAGGACCAGTAACTCTTGTTGGTCTTATAAAATACTCCAGGGAAGCAGTCATCCTCTGGAGCTTTCTTTGCTTTAAGCCTTTAATAGTCTCTGCTACTGTGTTCATCCTTCTCTGTAATTAGAGGACTGCCAATTTACAATAAAGTTTTTAAGTTTGAGAAGGAATTCTTACGTTACTCTGCTTGTTCGTAGTTTTAAGGAATGTCACAGGTAGCTTGGGACATTAGAACCAATCCAGGTAATACTTCTCAGTATACAGATGCATACAGCATGCTGTCACTTCAGGCATACAACATATATGATGCATGCTTGGTTAGGACAAAACATTGCTATTTGACAGGAATAATATACCTATCCCAGAAATTGTATCTCCTTAAATGTGATCATTTCCTATAAAGCATACCCCCTGAGTACTCTGAGAACAGCATTGACGTAACGGGGGATGCAGCACTAAGCAAGGACACTGACTTAGAGCAGATTTTACTGTGGCCAAATCATTCTCTAGATTGTTTCAGGGCCCTATGGGGAAAGAAGCCTTCCTTGTGCAGATGTACTTTGTTCTGTGCAGAAGGTGGACGGGTCAGATAGTCATAGATTCTAAGGCCAGAAAGCATCATTGTGTGACAATCTAACATGACCTCCTGTATAGCACAGGCCATAGAATTTCCCCAAAATAATTCCTGGAGCATATATTTTAGGAAGAAAACATTGTTCTGGATTTAAAAATTGTCAGTGATGGAGAACCTGCCATTGCCCCTGGTAAATTGTCCCAGTCATTAATGACTCTTGCTGTTAAAAATGTATGCCTTGATTACAGTCTGAATTTGTCTAACTTTGGTTTACAGCCAGTAAACCACTTCTTCTGCAGTGTCTTCCTCCTCCATTCTGTGAGACCCTCCAAAGGGGGGGTCTCTTCCTTGTCAAGAGCTAGTGGGGGGGACGGGGGGGGAACTTAAGTATGGGGTTGTTGAGCCGTGTGCTATGCTGTAATGCCAACAGGTTGACCTGAACCTGGGACTTCTGGAGCTTAGTGCATGAACCGCTACAGCTTGAGCTAAAAGCCAGCTGGCTCTCAGTGAAGGTCATAGAACACACTCATTCTTTCTCTCTGTAAGCGGTCTCAGTGCCAGCAGGGTGTGTGGGTCACATGACAGTGTTTGCCTCTCAGCAGCCCTTTGTGATTAGAATACAGCTTTCAAAACAGCTCCATTTGCATGGAGGGAATTCTACCTACCTCTGTCAGGAGGAATCTGAGGGGCAGCTGAGATCAGAGGTCCTAATAGCTTTATAGAAATCACGGAACTGGAAAGGGAGTGGAAGGCGCGTTTGAAGTTAACTCCAGAGTCAGTGTGGTAAGATGAGATCTCTATATTGATGGCTCTTGCCTAGAGAGCAACTGCAGCTTATTCTGCTGGGGGCAAACCCTGTCTCTTGAGAATGATTTTGGAGAAATGTTGCAAGGAAGTTTTTGGAGTCTTTCTCAAACTTGCAGAATCTCTGTGGGAAAGTGTGATTTGCTCCTTGTAGGCCGTCAGTGGTCATAGAACCATCCATAATTACTCTATGGTCAGGCTGCAGATCACATGGTGGGCTGCTCTAGTTTGCCCAATGTATTTGTTCACCTCTAAAATATATTTTTTAATAACTACAACAAGAAATCCTATGGCATCTTAAAAACTGACCAGTTTATTAGGCTTAGTCTTTAAGGTACCATAGGTCTCCTTGTTGTTTTTTCTGAAACAGACTAACACAGATACTTCTCTGGAATTTATAATTTTAAATGGTGCTAATCTTGCCTTAGATTGGAATTCTCTCTCAGCTCACCTTCATTCTTTCCCCAGTTTGTGGGGTTTATTTTCAGGAAGTTACACTGCTGAGTAATAGGGATGTTAATTAACCTATAGTTAACTAATTGACTGGTTGATTAGTTGATAAGCTGTGGAGCCACAGCGGGGCTAGTTCCTGGCCCACCGGGTTCTTAATACATTTAAAAGGCTACAGTGCAGCATGGGGGACCCAGCGTGAGCCAGGCTAGCTGATACCTGGTTCGTGCTTGGTCCCCCCTGCTGTGCTTTAGCCTTTTAAATGTATTAAGAGCCCGTTGGGCTTTTAAGTCAACTCTGCCCAGCACCGGCTCCTGCTTCCCCCGCATTGCTGCCTCTATCAGAGGGGGGAAGTGACTAGTCGACTATCCGATAAGCTTTTGTTTACACCCCTACTGTGTAGTAATTGGTGGTGGCTGAGGCATCTTTGTTCATTTTGAGAAGACGGTTAGTGAAATAAATTCAGTTGCTTAATTTGATTGAATATGTGATAACAGCATGCTAATACCCTGTTTGCTGACTTCAAATTCTTGTTCTGGTCAGCTAACTGCCTCTGAGAGAGTGCCAGGATACGGCAGCAGTATTACTGTTTCTTTCATAAAAGTATATTAAGTTTAAATTTTGTGTGTGTTTTGTGAGGTTTTTTTACTCTAACAAATGTTTTAGTTTCAGATCTTTCAAATGGTTTTCGAGTTTGTGCTGCCAAGAAATGCATATCAGAGTTATTGTATTACTTATAAACAAGGCTCTTTGTATGTGGAACTCTCTCATTATATTCTTAAGGTTGGGTAATATATCTTCTGTCTTCAGTGATCCAAAGAAGTTTGCATACTTAAAATAAACTTACCTGAGATCATATGGGCTGCTTCTGTGCTTCAGCATGATTTCAGTATTATGTCCCAGAATGCATTCTGGGAAATCCCATCTTGACTGGAGTACAACTGGTGTGATTATTTTGGGAGGATACACAAGATAGAAAAATGAAAGGGGAAAAGATTAGTTACCTGCTAAGTATCACTTTGGCTATTGAAGATATTCAGCAGTGTAAAATATACTTGTGAAACATTCCTTTAAAAAAATCTGTTTTTCTAGATATAATACAAAATATATGAGGACATTTCTGTAAGACGTATTTTTAATAAAATATATATATCTTTTTTTTCTCTCAGTAGGCAATTAAAATCTGGAAGACTTGATTTCAAAGCTTATGCCAGTGATTTTCAAAGGAAGGACATCTACATGAAGAACTACAAAGGGATTTGATTTGAGAAGAGCCAGTGTCGCAAAAATGACTTCATGTTGTATGATTCCAGTGTTTGCTTTGATGGTTTTATGTTTAGCAGCTGCAGGTAGGTGCCATTATGTAAATCATGTGTTCATTGTAGCTCATTGTGTACATTTGGAATTATTGATCAAAAATAGATGTTCATACTGAAATAATTTAGGTCAGCTAAAACTCTTGTAGGGTCTAATTGCAGAGATAAAGCAGTAGTGTATGGTTATGATAGCACTTTCTGGTATGAGTATTTGATGAGAAATAACACTGCTTCTATCACAGGGCTCTTGCTTACAGTTCCTGTTAGAATCTTTTAGAGTTTTCAAATAGTTAATATTCACTGGCATTCATTTTGTTACAATTTTACCTGTATAGGATTTTTAAAGTGTCTTACTGATTTATTATGTCAGTGGCAATATTTATGGTAGTCCCTGTGATCAGGACTTGAAAAGATCATCTTGCTTTGTGCTGACTGGAATCTGTGTGGGTGAGTGCCATTAACTTGTACGGAATCTAAGATTTCATTTAAAAAGTATTAAGTTTCTGGATTGAAAAAATCCTTCCAAATCTGGGTTAATTGTAAATAGTGCATCAGTGTTTTCCCAAGGCTGCAGAGACCACTGCTGTTGCCGCTCCTAGTGAGTGTCTTCTTTAGTAGTTAACCTGATTGACTGACTGGAACCTGGGTCTGAGCAGCCAAGTTTGCCTAGTCCACTTGCAAGCCTCCCCTCAGTTAAGCCCTACCTGTGTCACTACGTCTGGGGGCCTATGGTTCTTTTGTACTGACATTATTCTAGGATTCTTAACGAGTCACTTGTGCCAGTTCAAGGAGAACTGGACCATCTATTGGGGGAATTAAGAACTATCAACACTCAGGTAACTTTTATTTATTTATTTATTTTCCCTGTATCCTGACTGCAAAGTTTGCGGTTCCAGACTGAGTTGAAACAGGCTCAAACCAACCCCCTCAGTAGTTTAGGCTAGCTCAGGCTTAAAGAACCTCCAAAAAGGATAGGGTTGCTGGGGTTAAATATAGACTTAATGTTTGCAGGTTTAAGGCCTATACTCAGTATGGCTATAAACTCACTATGTGGTGTATTTTAAAAGATGCGTGTAAAATTTTTTAATGGTGACCAGTGTATTAAAGTTACCGGAAGGGATATAGACGAGGGAGGTACATTCCGATATATAGGGATTGGATCTACTCCATATTTATCCCTATGTAAATACTTTTCAAGTAGTATTTTATAACCTCTCCTAAATGCAGAAATAAAATGATCTGAAGGTTCAAGTCTATATAAACACGCACTTTTACTTGCATTTTCTGCAAGTGATATTTTGAAATGTCCACTAAATTTATTTGTGCTTGTTAAAATTCTCTCTCTTTAGTGGAGCACCCTTTGCTTTGCTTTTTGTTCTCCTTGCTTGCAAGTATATTGTCCAAAACTCTCCACTGGGGAGTGGCAAACACAGATGCAGTCAGTCAAAATGAGGTAGTGGGGAGACTGGACAGTGGACAGATGACTTGTTTTAAATTTGGGATGTCCTCATTGTGGAAAAGATTACCAATTATGGAAGAGATGTCTAAGCAATAAAGTACATTGCAATCTGGCTTCCTTTCTCCAATTACATGGAAAATGTTTTTTTTTTTTTTTTCAAGAATGCCCTCAGTCATTAAGGGACTTAATCCAGGGGTGACCTACCCTCTAAGTATCCAGTCAGTACTAGTAACTCTGATTATTGAATAGTACTTGATGCAAGAGTCTGCAATGAGTTCATTGTTTTATAAGTAATCTTATGCAATATGGGATTTGCCTGTTTTGTGTGTCTGTCTGTGAACGTGTTTTGCATGTGGAGATGAGGCTGTAAGTGCCATTGTGTGATGGGAAAAGGGGATACCTGCTCAATAGAGGAAATCATAACTCTTTTCAAAAGGAAAAAAGTCTTTAAAAATGCCAGTATGTGCATCTGACGTGTTCATTTTACTTATTATTAAACATATTGGCAGTTCCTTTTCATGTCCTTCTGATAAAGGGCTAATTTACTAATCTAACCCTAACCCACACCCTAGCGCAGACCTTGCACCTTGAAACTTCTTTTATTTTCTCCTCCTTTCCCTGTTTCTCTTTGCTTAAGATATTTTCAGGAAAAAAATATTGCTGTTGCTCAGGAATTTATCAGCTGCTTTTTCCTCGCTTGGAGCCTGATGCTTCCCTGCCCTTGCCCTGGCAGAAGGGAGCACAATTGAGTGAATCTATATAGTGGGAGAGTAGGTGGGCTAGAAATGGTTTTGTGGGATCTGTTTCCTGCTGTCCTGCAGAGGCTCGAGTGGAAGTACCAATCTTAGGGCAGACTGTTGAGAAGATGGACACAAACCCCAAATTGGCTTTGAGTTTTGTATTTTAAATGTCATCAACCAGTTACCAAGTATAAACTTCTTTGCCATTAAGAGCATAGCCATGGAGTCAAGGTACTCCATCTCCCTTTCACCTGCACAGGTTTACCTTTTATTTAGGTAGTTTATTACAGGACTAGCTACAAGCATTGTTTTTGCTGTGAGATCTAAGGCACACTGGACATGTGGAAACTGACAGTCCTTTAAGACTAAGAGTAACCTGAATGCTGTTGTCTCATGCAAGGGACTATCTAAAAGTGGTTGGAGCCCTGGAAGGAGCTGTTGGCTCTTCAAATTGCCTCTGGAGTCCCAGGACTTATGGCTGCTGTCACTGCACTCCCAGGGCTCCTAGTGGCTAGGGTAGTAGCAGTCATGAAGGACTGGCTTTGGAAATTTGTTCCCAGCCCTATCGCTTCTGGAACCACAGAGCTCTTTCCTCTCCTCCCTTTGCTCAGGACCCAAGCTGCCCTCGACTGCATAAGTCTGGGTATGTATATTATGCTACTCTGCAGGGATAAAAGTATCTCAACTATGGGACTGTCACTGGTATAGGCTGGCTTCTGAAATCCGTAGGAAATCTGTACTGAAAGGTTTCAAACTTGAGTCCTTTATGTGCAATTTTTCCTGATAGCAGAAATATAATTAAGACATATTAGGGGGCTGTGCCCCCTACTTGCTGTGCTTGCCAACCCCCCTCTCTGGGGGTAAACAACCCTGGTCTCCCTGCCCTGGGCTGCTTGGGAGGGCCAGACCAAGGCATGGCAGCCATGGCCTGCCCTGGCTCTCTCCCCACACCTGCCAGAACCCTCTGAGGCCTGGCTAGCCTGAGCTCTCTCCCCTCCCCGGCTGCCAGGGGCTTGGGCTGGACTGAGGATGGCCCAGCTCTTCCCCCTGGCTGCCAGGGAAGGGCCCAGGGCTGAGGTCACCCTGGCTCCCTCGCTCCCCCCGCTAGACACTGGGGAGGGTCTGAGGCCAACCCAGCTCTTCCCTCTCTCTCCCCCTCCTCCCAGCCCTCCCCCCCAGAAGCTAAAGCTGCCCCTACCTCTTTGCCCCACATGTGGCCATCAAGGATGGGGGCCGAGGCCTGGCCATGCCTCCAGCTGCCAGGGGGAGGGTGCATGGTTCCCAGACTCCCTCCCCCCGCAAGGGGAGAGGGTGCGTGGCTCCCGGCCCTCCTCAGTGCTCTGGTGAGACCAGGGAAGCTGCATGGCTGCCACCTGCCCCAGCACCGGGGAGGCTGGGGCACTCAGCACTGGGAAGGGAGGCGGCTGCGTGGCTGAGGGGGACGGGTTGCAGGACACAGAGCGATGTGATGACATCACAACGTTCTGTTGGAAAAACTTTTCTATAGATACAAAAAGATATTGGTAAAAGTATTTTCCTTTGTCCCTGAGGTGAAGGATAAGTGAGGCAGAGGGCAGCATGCCACCTCTCTAAGGAGATACCTGGTATACGCTGAATTTTCCCCCAGCTAGAGTTCCTCTGCTCCTTTAATGTTCTTAAATGGTAAAGTTTCAGGAGAAGATGACATCTCTTTGTGAAGCCCAGAAAGCCTAAATTAACTTCCGTACTGCTCATACATTTGCTGATGCTGACCAGTTCTCTTATCTTCAGTAATGTTGCCTTTTGGATATGGGTAAAATGAGGTACTTCTAGTCTGACTTTTCTATTTCTGCTTAATCGACTACTGATTTTTTTTTCCAGTCTTGCCTCTGAAGAGTACCAGCGTTAATTGTGCTTTGAATACTATGAGGGTTAAAAACATAAAGATAAATGAGAAGGATATCACAGTATTAAGGATAATCAATTCAGGTTTCAACTGTAAAACTGCATATGAAGTTCTGTGTGTTGATTTTCTAGTTCATAGATAGTTATATGAATTCTGCAGATATCGGAATTGATCCATGCAGTATCCAAGAGGTTGTCTACCACCCAGTTCTGGGTCCCTTTTTACCCAGCTATGTCTGTGGATACTTGCCTGAATTGTACCTTACTTCTGGTTTGCAAACAAACTTCTTTTAATTTTTTGTTTGTGATATTTGATTTCTAGGTAAAAGCTCTGTTTTAAATGTTCAAAAATGTTTTTCACCATGGAAAATCTGTTACTTCTTTGAAGGCAGAGTACTGAGTTGCTGCCAAACTACCTGGCTGTTTAAAATAATTTTATCTTTGAAGTGAGGACAAAGAAAGATTTAGCAGCCTGGAATGCATTGTCGGAACTGCACATAAATAATTAGAAGTGCAAACAGTACATTCTTGGATAACCTCATAAGCAAGTCTGGCTTTGTAGCTTTAGGAACACCGCTATTCACACTGAGGCTATGTGTAGACTGCCGAGAAAAGTCAGAAAAAGATACGTAAATTGTGAACTGCTATTTGCGTATCTTTTTCAGCTTTTTTTCCGAAAGAGGCTTTTCTGATATTTGGACCATCTACACAGAGCTAAATTTCGGAAAAAGCTCCTCTTTCGGAACATCCCTTCTTCCTCTGACTGAGCGGAGTACAGGAATGCTGAAAGAACAGGGTTGCTTTTTCGGAAACTGTTCCGGAAAAATGGATGCGTTTCTTGGACACTGCAGAGGTATCCCAGAAAAGCTCTGCAGTCTAGACGTAGCTTGAGTTACCAGTGTGATCGGTTGCAGACTTTGATTTAAGCCACATTTCTTTTACTATCTGTTAAGTATTTTTTAGTGGGGAACATTGTGAAATGACTTCAAGGAGGTGAACAGAAAAGAACAGATGCTACAAATCCTGAGGGCCTGATCATCCTGTGAGGTGGTTATGTATGCAAGGAGAAAGTGTAAACTTTCCTTATTGTGTTGGCTTCCTGGCATGTCCAACTTTGTACTTGGATTTGAGAGGAGATTTGTGTGGGGAGGGGGGCTTCCTGCATCTTATGATTCTGCAGAGGCCATGGCCATCCATTTGGAAGCTGTGAGGCAGATTTTTAGCCTATGTAAATTGTCATAGTTCCATTAATGTCATGTTACTGTTGGCTGAGGAGCTGGCCCCTGTACTGTGCGATACCTGGGGGCTCTTCAGTGTTTGGTAGTGCCCCTCCCTGTGCTGAATTGCCACAATTGTGATAAGGAAGATGGATGGGCTTCGGAGAGAGAGATAGTTAGTAACTAGCCTGCTACAGACTTAATCCATAGATTCCCCATTAGAAATGTTTTCACCTATGCTGGCTCCAGCTGCTCTCTGAGATTTTAGCTGAAAAACGGCCTTTCTTCCTAAATGGCTTCTCTAGGTCCTTTTAAAATTATTTCACTAGTTCTTGTAAATAACCTTGTGCCTGAGAAGCAATTTACTTACTAGCAATTTACTTTCTTATGTCCCATTTGATACTTTATCTATGGTAAGGGAGCTTGCATTTATGTGAGCCTTGGACCTGAGCCCTCAAGTACTGTGATGATGGGCAGGAATAAACAGGCTATATCTTCCCATCCTTCTTTCAAGAGGAACTTCTTGCTGCCTCTTTATGCTGTAGATGCAGAAGCAATCAAGACCCCAATAGACTCTAACAAAGTCCTTCTATATAAGGAAACAAGTTGGGGAGAGAAATTAATAGGCTGTAACACTGGCAGGCAGTGGCAGATCTTCCCTTCTTAAATAAGATTAATTTTTACTGCAGTGTTTATTTTTCTATTGCAAAAGTTTTCAATAGGAAGTTATTTTGAGTTTGGGAGAAATTACCAAGAGCCAGTGTGTCATAGATATTGGAAAACATGAAGAGCTCATCTGGCTCTGAGTGCAAATTTGATACTATCTCTGAACCAGATGAGTACCCAGACATCAGCTTCTTCAAGATATGCCCAGCAAACGAAATAACAGAACACAACTAGTCATTCTCTACAGCCCCCAAATTAAACCTCTCCAGCGCATCATTAACCATCTACAGCCTATTTTGAAAAATGATCCCTCACTCTCACAGGCCTTGGGGACGGGCCAGTTCTCACCTACAGACAACCACTTACCCTGAAACATTTTTTCCAGCAACCACACAACACACCTCAAACATACTCACTGGGGAACCCACCCCTGCAATAAACTCAATTGCCAGCTCTGTTCATGCTTCTATATGAGCAACATCATCACAGGACTTAACCACATAAGCCACTACATCAGAGGCTCATACAACTGCACTTACACAATGTGATTTATGTTATCAAGTGCCAGCAATGCCCCTCTGCCATGTATATCGGCCAAATTGGACAAAGGATTAAGGGATACAAATCAGATATTCAAAATGGCAACACACAGAAACCTGTTGGGGAACATTTTAACTTGCCTGGCCACTGATTAATAGATTTAAAGGTGGTCATTGTCTTATGAAGTAACTTCAGGAATCAGCTAGAGAGAATCTGCAGAACTGGTGGTCTTATGCAAATTTGACACTATCTTTCATGGCTTGAACAGAAACATTAACTGGATGGGACATTATATTGAACACCCAAATGCATCAAAAGCTAAATATCAGGCAATCACAGCCCACTCTATTAGCTTCATTTAGCATGGACACTTTGACAGGGTTCCCCCCCCCTTCCTCTTCTCCCCTCTTTCTGCTTAATAATTGAGCCTCTGTGCCTCTTGCTCCATATTTGTCATCTGAAGAAGTGGGTTGTGCCCATGAAAGCTCATGATATTATCTATATATTTTTGGTTGGTCTCAAAGGACATGTCTACAATAGGAAATTATTTTAAAATAAGTTATTTTGAAACAATAGTTCCCCAAAATAACAATTTTGCAATAGTGTCCACATTATGGGGAAGCTTCGAAATTAGTCTGAGGCAGGCTCCTTTACTGTGGATGTGCCACCTCGACTTAGAGCCCCAGAAAGCATGGGGGAGCAATTACTCTGAATAACTCTGGAGAGGAGTTATTTTGAAATAGCAGCAGTGGAGCATCCACACTACCACTATTTCGAAATCGTTATTTCAAAATTAGCATTATTATTCATGGAAAGTAGGCGTTCTTTGAGTGATGTTCCTGTAGGTGCTCCACAGTTGGTGTCAGGCTTGTCCTGGCACCACAGATTGGAAACTTTGATAGCAGTGATTGGGTGGGCTGCGCATACGCGAGCAGAGAGCGACGCTCCCACCTTTGAAGTAGTGCACACAGCCCGCTTCTCCTCAGTTCCTTCTTCGCCGCCCTCGGCCACAGACTGAGCTCAGTTCTCTCCTCCTCAGAGTGCTCTGCAGGATAAAGCAGAAACACCTTAACAAAGTAGATAGTCCTGAGGCACTCGGGACTACCTTCTTTTTACACAGAAAACAGACACAACAACAAAAAGCCGCCGCCGACAGCTTTTATCGCCGCGCAGTGGCAAGTTGCAACAATCAAACAAAAGAAAAAGGAAATGGAAACCAGCGACCCACAAACAGTCTCAGATGCTTGTACAGCTATAGATAACTTCTGGGAGACATGCCAGACTTTCCTAAGGAGAAAAGATGTGGCAAATGTCGAGAATTTATGCCAGCCTCTGATGCCCACAGTGAATGTATATGTTGGGGGACACACATGTACCTCCAAAATGTGTCCATTACCATAACCTCATAACCAGAGCTCACAAGGGACGGAAGCTCACAGTGCGCACACGGTCTATGGATAGAACCCTGGAGAGCAATAAGGGCTCGAGCACAACTTCTTCTCAGGGCAAACAGCCAAGCCTTTCACCTCAGAGAACACGCTCAGAACCTAGACCCTCACCAGCCAACTCTCTCCCCTTAAAAAAAAAAAAAGCAAAGGAGACGAGCCAGGCACTTCAGGCATGGCAAAGTCTCCAGCCTCTTCAGTAACGTAACGTGCTCAGAACAGCCCTCAATCAGCTACCACAAAAAGGGCATCTAGCAAGGATCCTGTGGAGACAGAGGCTCCACTGGCATTAAGGGCCCTGGCTCGCCACAGGCACATTCAAGATCCTTAGCACATTGCCAACCTACGGTACAACATTTGCTGGTGGCATAGAAAACCGATAGGGCTACCTCTAGCTGCCCCCTAGTATCCCACACTAACTTTAGATCTCCTGGGGTCACGGCTGCACCCAGGCTACCACCACAAGTGCCGACCAGCGTGGCAGTGGGTCACAAGCCTGCATTCCATCATCCGTTCCTCAGGTTGCAAAACACAAGTGCCACCAGGACATGATGGGGGGCATCTAGGACCTTGTCCCCTCCTCAGCCTTCACCATGACACTGTTCATGATCCCCACTATGAACAAGGGGCTCGCCATGGTCACCATCCTTATCACAATTCAGTGCCTACCACGGGGATTCAGGGAGCTTTGTTCTCCTCACAAAACTCCTCCCTAGATAGGGCACATGCACGTTATGGGGCATACAGATCACCGCATTACCAACATCCCCTGTGGCACACTGATTGGCATTACTGTGATACTCATCACAGCCAATGGTCCCCCAATTGTTACTGGGCACCATGACACACCTCCACTGCCCCGCCTATGCCTGCACAAAGTTCTCTGCCCTCCATGCACTCAGATGCTTCACATTACCCATCTGAGGGCTCCGATCTAGAGGAAAGACAGATCGAGGATGACTCAATCATCCACCGATCTGATATAGCACCGAATGATAATTCATTCTCTGCTCCTGATGAAGCAGTTATTCCAAACGACCCAACATACACTGATGATATCAAGCAATTCCAGTACCTATTTAAAAGGGTGTCTACCAGTCAGGAGGCCCAGGAGAAACCACACAAACTCCTAAAGAATCTACAGCCCACTGCAAAGTCCAAAATCACACTGCCTCTAGATGAAGCAATTCTTGAGGCAGCTGATGAAGTCTGGCAAACACCTGCAACGTCCTCTCCAGCTAATAAAAGGGCCACTAGGAAGTATTTCGTGCCATCTAAAGGCATAGACTTTCTCTACCTGCACCCCCAACCAAACTCCTTAGTGGTTGACGCTGCCAATCAAAGGTCCAAAGAACGCACAACACATACACAGGACAATCACTACAGACTGGTGGGTCCTAGAGCTAGTCAGCCATGGTTATTCGATCCCTTTCACAGCAATTCCTCCAACCTCCCCACCTATTACCATTTTGTCAGAATACCTTCCTGGAGACAAGAACATTATGGCAGATACCCTCAGTCGCAACTTCCTCACAGAACACGAGTGGGAACTACATGATCAGATCACCCACAAGCTGTTCCACCAATGGGGGTGACCACAGATAGAACTCTTTGCCACCAGGCGGAACTCCTTACCCAAAATGAACTCAGAATTCCATATTAATGAACCAGTAATCCTTCCCACTTTCTACCCAAAACCACCTCATTCCAGGGAAAAAGCCATATTACACTCCCTGGATGTCAGAAGGGCAATTGCCTTCTATCTTGATAGGACTCAATCCTTTTGATCATCTCAGAGATTGTCTTCCCAGTACATATCAAAGCTCATAACACCATGCATTACTACGTGCTACGCGCTCCGGAATAGGGTGTTACCAACGAAACCAAAGGCCCACTCTACCATATCTATGGCGACATCCGCTGCTTTCTTAAAGGGAGTCTCACTCCAAGAAATACACAGAACAGCGACATGGTAGTCTTATCACAGTTTCATAAAGCATTACGCTATTCCACCATGCTCCACAACAGATACCGCAGTAGCCAACATGGTTCTTTCCACAATCTGTAGCAATTGATCGAAGGCCACAGTCCATCTCAATGGGCACTGCTACACAGTCACCAACAGTGGAGCACCCACAGGGACATCTCTTGAAGAAGAAAGAGAAGTTACTCACTTTGTGCGGTAATGATTGTTCTCCGAGACTTGTGTTCCCCTGGGTGCTCCACTACCTGCCCTCCTCCCCACTTTTTCGGGCAATAATAGCAGTCCACAAGGGTGTCAAAGAAGAAACAGAGGAAAAGTGGGCTGCGCGCCCTACTTCAAAAACGGAAATGCCTCTCTTTGCTTGCACATGCACAGCCCGCCCAATCACTACTGTCAAAGTCTCCAATCTGTGGTGCCCGGATGAGCCTGACACCAACTGTGGAGCACCCACTGGGACACACAACTAGAAGAACAATTGTTACTGCACAAAGTGAGTAACTTTTCTTTATTATTTGGAAATAATGCCTTGTTTTTAAATAACGGGCTTGGTAGTGTAGATGCTCCCCTTGTTATTTCAAAATAAGGGGAGATATTTTGAAATAACTCCCCTGTGTAGACCTGAGCAAAGGTGCTACAGGACCATTGTTAAATTTTCTTAGTTACAGGCTTCAGTTAGTCTCCTGTAATGATGGAGTTGTTTGTAAGATCAGGACTGTAAGCACAGATTTAGTGAAACACTTACCTGCGTATTTTAAGTGCTTTGGGGTAAATTGTGACTTAAAGCTGGCTCTGATGGAGTTCTTCTTATAAACACCAAACAGACCATCTGAATACTTTCTATGTGGTCAGACATTGCGTAGACTACATGCTAGGCTCTGCCATACTTAAGTGGAATGGCTGCCTTTTGTTTCTGTAACTTCTGTGGCTAGGATGTTGACTTACTGCTCAGCCCTCTACAGAGAGGAACAGTGGATTGCTTTTCATCTGCTCGCTATTCTTTGACCTGTCCAAGAATAGGTCAAAGGTTGGATGATCCTACTAGGAGTTAGTGCCAGCTAGCATAGCTTTCTGGGTATGTCTGTAGTATATTTAATTGCTGGTTACCTAATCCCATTAGGTAACTCCGGTTAAAATAACGGTGAAAATGCATGAATTTAGCTTTTAGCTCAGGCTAGAAGTTTGAGTTTTAGCTGATAGGGGAGAGATTAGTTGTGAGAGCTGCTAATTCAAGTTAAAAGCTAAAGTGCCATGTCTTCACTGCTGTTTTAAAAATTAGCTAACGTGGAGTAGGTAACCCAAGCTAAGATAATTGTTTCTGTGTTTTGTTATTTTGCACTATATTCATACTCTGTGTCACTGGAATACACAAGCCTTTTCACCATCTCAAGGTACAATCTCAAAGTAGCATGCACCCATTTCATAAATAGCATATTTTATTTTTGCAAGAGTGCTGACTGAGTTTTCCTTTCTTGTAGCTCCCTTTTTTTCTTACTGCTTAAGCCTTATTTCAGTGAAAGTTTTCCTTTTCTCGTCCTCATCTGGCCTTTTCTTCATCTCTCCTTCAGGTTTAAGAAATGTGTCAAAAGAGATATTAAGATGAATGTTTAAGACTCTATTTAGCTGCCTTTACTTATTCTATCTTATGGACATCATGAATCCGGTTACCTTGTTTTCAGAGAACCATAACTTGATTCCATGTTCATGGCACTGCGCGGGAAAGAGTGAAAACTGTGAAGAATGGCATTCCATGTTACCTTCTGTACTGTGGAATATAGCTCCAGTAGAACTACTTGAGCCTTTTCAGTAGCTCCATCTCCATAGATCTTCTCAATAGTCCTCTTTGTTTCTCTTTAACATGACCACTTAGAGAAACTCCCCATAATACAGTTTGCCCAAATAGCGTGGAGGGAATCCACGTTTGTCAAACAGTAAAGAATGTCTGGAGGAGAAATTAGGGTACACATGGAGTAATACCAAAAATAAATTGGAATATGGGCCGAAACTGAGCATCTGCTGTTGGAAAAAACAATAACTACCATGATGTTCTCATTAAAATTGTTACTGAGATCCCACAGTTCTTGTCTTTTCCTCTGGAATAATATTTGCATGTGCCAGCATTGTGCCAGATGTGTGTTTTACACTGACTCTTTGTTCTAAAATCTTCTTTGGTTAATAATCAAATAAATGGAATTTAAAATTCCTCAGTCCATATATATTAGGACAGATTAATTTAGAGGAAAAATATATTTTAGTACAAAAATTGTATCCCTTGGTTTTCTGTTTGCAATTACAAGTGCATTGTACTTGTTACAGTTTTTGGAACATGGAGCTATTGTTTCATTATCTGACAGCTGCTGCAGTGTGGGACTTGTTAAGAGGCATTTTTTTAAAAAGGGGATTTTACCTGGCAGGGAAATATAAACTAAATACATCTGTTAATTATGAGAGAGATGTGAAGAAATTAGAAGATTATGCAGCAAAAAGGTTCATAGAGTTTGTCCTTTTTCCTCTCAAGAAACTTTACTGTTCTTGTTTGAGGGGAAAAAAATTGCCACTGATAACCAAAAGGGAGCAAAATTTTTATTGCGTTTCTTTTCTCCTTTAAACATCTTTTTCCAGACAGAATATTCTTTGTGATGCACTAGAGCCTAAAACTTTGTCTGGGCCTATGCAACTCTAAAACCTTTTTTTATTAAGGCTGTCAAATGATTTAAAAAATGAATCAAGCAATTAAAAAAACACTATTTATTTAATTATTTTTGGATGTTTTCTACATTTTCAAATTGTTTTCTAATACAACGCAGTACATAATGTGCAATGCTCGCTTTTTTGTTTTTACATTTTAATATTTGTTATAAAAAATAGTATTTTAGATTTCCCCATTACAAGTATTGTGACTCAATCTCTTTATCATGAAAGGTAAGCTTACACATGTACAATTGTGTACAAAAACAGCTTTAAAAAATAAAACGGTAAAACTTTAGAGCCTTCAAGTTTGCTCAGTCCTATTTCTTGTTCAGACAAACAAGTTTGTTTACATTTGCAGGAGATAATGCTTTCTTGTTTATAAGTCACCTAAAAGTGGGAACAGGTATTCCCATGGCACTATTGTGGCCAATGTAACAAGATATTTACGTGTCAGATGTGCTAGAGATTCATAGGCTCTTTCATACTTTAACCAACATTCCAAGGGCATGCATTCGTGATGATGATAGGTCCTGCTCTATAACTATCAAAAACAGTGCAGACTGCTACATGTTCATTTTAATCATCTGAGTCATATGCCCCCAGTAGAAAGTTGATTTTCTTTTTGGGTGGTTCGGACATCAGAGTTTTGCTCTTTTAAGACATCTGAAAATATGCTCCACATCTTGGTCCTCTAAAATTTTGGAAAGCACTTCAAATTCTTAAACTTTGGGTCAAATGCTGTATCTATCTTTAGAGCTCTCACATTAGCACCTTATTTGTGTTTTGTCAAATCTACAGTGAAAATTGTTTTTAAAATGAAGAACATGTGCTGGGTTATCTGAGATTGCTACATGACCTATCTATATGGCAGAATAGGGATAAAACAAAGTAGGAAGCATGCATTCTTTCCTAAGGAGTCAAAAATTTAATTAACACTCTCTTTTAGCAAGGATCATCTGCATGGAAGCGTGAAAATGCAATGACTGTTTAGCATACTTGGCTTGTAAATACATGGCACTTCTATAGCCAGCATTGTAATGCTAATGCCTATCCTCACTTTCAGGTGACACATAAGGGCAGTGACTCTCACCGTGTCCAGATTACTGTACCCTTTCAGGAGACTTGTTTCTCCGGTACATCCCCAAGTTATGACTCACTTAAACTATTTCCTTAAAGTCAGACATAAAAATACAAGTGTCCCAAACACTATTACTGACAAATTGCTTACTTTCTCATTTTACCACATAACTATAAGATACATTAATTGGATTATAAATATTGTTCTTGTATTTCAGTGTAAAGCATATACTGTAGTTTAAGTCACTGTATAAACTTTTAGTTCTGGCTTCACTAGTGCTTTTTGTGTAGCCTAGCGTCCAACAAGGCAGAGCCACTGCACGAACATATGTGTAATCATCCGAGATGGGTGTAAATGGCAGCTTGCATCATGCAGCAATGCCCCCCCCCCCCCCCCCAAAAAAAAAACTTTTGTCAGAGCGGAAATGCAGTGGCTGATGAAGAAGGAAAAAAGAGGAAAACGAGGCTGAAGCGCTTAAATTTTTCTTTCCGTATTTGGTTTTCTCTGGAGTATTCTCTGAAAAATGAGAATTTTCCACAGTAGTGGGCATAATATTTTGTTGAGGTCATTGAGCTATAAAAAAGCATATTAACCTGCACACCTCACATACACAGGTAGGGGAGGACTAATGTAATGTCCGTACAGGGTTTGGAGCAAATTAGGTGCTACGTGCTGCTATTAATAATTCTTTGTATGTCTCCCATTTTTTTAAAGCATGAAAATGACAAAGGATATAATGAAAGTGCTGTCTCCAAATTTTGTTAAAGTTAATTGTTTGTGCAGATGTATGCAGGAGTTCTTTGTACATTCAGGTAGGGAAAGAGCAGCAGGCGAAGGTTTTGTAAATGGAGAAATTGTAACATATTTATGAGGTCCTGAGAAGTATCTTCATTTTTAAAATGCCCTCTATATTTTACAGGGCATCCCTGCTATATGTCCAAGATATATTCCAAAAAGTTGGACATCTAGCAAAACGGCAAAGCGGGGAATATTTTTTTTCCTTCGGCTGACTTCTGTTTGTATGAATTGGTCTTTTTTTTTTATGACGTAAGAGCGGGAATGGGTGGATTTAACACAACAGTTTCTATAAGTGTCAATGATGTTAGTGCAGAACCAGTATGTACCAGGGCGACATACAGTGGACACGCCCTGTAAACATATCGCTTTTTAGGAAGAGGGGACAGCCATACTAAAACTAACAGCAAAAGATGAATGGGATAAACTTCTAATGCACTTCAGGCAAAAACATTTTTCAGATGAAATGACAGGCACATTGTGACTTGTTCCTAAGAGATAATTTAGGCTTCTTAGCATATGGCCTGCATGAGATTCCATGACTGGTTGAGCTACATGTTAAGGGCTTTTAAGTGAGATTTAAGTTTCTTCATTGGGGTAAACTTGACCCTTACAGAGAATGGGGAAGATTAAAGATTCACTAACTTGACGCTTCCTAAAAAGCTTATTCTGAGTGCCAGTTTTTCCTCAGTTTAAAAGTACACTTCATTAGTCTCTGAAAGGTACCAAAACAATCTGGCAGAGTTTCATTTTGTAGTGCTAATGAATTCCAAGCAGTAATTTATTAATCATTTTAGGGTATATTTTACCATTGAAGCTCAATCTGAAAAACTGGCAAGAAAACTGTTCAGAGATTAGATTGAACATTACCCGTCTCAATTGCTTTTTGGATCTCAGCCAGTAATCATTGTTTTCCTTGCTGAAAGAGTGCTCGTGGCCATATTGTTCCCTGTGTTCCCCGTCATTTCTACAGGGACTAGTGTTTGATCGCTCTGATACCAGATATCTTCACAGATGGAAGTAGGAGGGCTACAGAATGCATTGTCAGAGGAAATTTCTTAGATGTTTTCTTTTTTAAAAAAGAGAAGCAAAATCTCCTAAATTAAATAGTTCCTAAGTGTTTCTTGTAAGAGGGCCAGCTGGTTAAATCTAGCTGGGCCTATTCAATAGCAGTAGATTCATATTGTTAATGGAAAAAGTTCAGTGTTACTGGACAGATTGTTTTACTGTTAATGGCATGAAAACGACACTCACAAAATCCTGATTAGTTTTCTGTTCTGTCCTTTATATAAAATCAGCAAAACCAGATCTTCTAAACCAGTTCTGGGCCTAAAATACCACGGTGTATAATTTTCTAGCCCTCTGTTGTATTTACAGGCTCTGAGCTGTCCATCTGCAGTGAGAAGCATGTGCATAAGTCAACACTTACGAATACCAGACCAATCCTTGACTTTATTGACGTGATTCAGAAGAAAAGAATTCTAATTAAACTTTTCTCAGTGTTGAGCCATTTATTAGCTTTGTTAAATCTTTCTGTAAGTTGAAAAAGCATAACAGAACCAACTATTTCTGCTGCTTTTCTTCACTTGAAACACCTTAGACCAGTGGTGTCTAACACTCTAGCCTCTCGCCACATGTGGCTATTTGGCCGGTTGAGTGTGGCTAGTTTACTATATAGCAGTAACCACTATTGCAGCTGCTGCTTCAGAACAGGTTGGACACCACAGCCTTACAAATGTTATACATACAAATTCTGTGGGGCTTGTTTGCAAAGAAATACTTTCCTCTTGCCTGAGGAGTCCCATTCATCATGTTCACTTGCTTCACTGATATGTCTACACAGGGATGGTAAACCTGTGGTGGACCCAGCTGACTTGGATTCATGGGGCTTGAACTCCAGGACTGAAAAATACCTGTGAAGATGTTCAGGTGCAGTCTGAAACCTGAGCTCTGAGATCTTTCCAGGTTGGAAGGTCCCAGACATGGGCTTTGACACAAGCCCAAATGTTATTGGGATTTTTTTTTTAACCCAGCAAGACCAAGTCAGCTATAGCTGCAGGACTCATCCTTGTGTAAATATACCCACTGTGTCCCTCTGGCTGGGGTTGGCCATGTAGTTGCCATGGAGTTAGCCATATAACAGTGCCCATCTGTTATAAGAAATAAGAACAACCCAGGACACTACAGACCAGTCAGTTTAACTTCTGTGCCAGGAAAGATAATGGAGCAAGTAATTAAGGAATTCATCTGCAAACATCTGGAAGATAATAAGCTGATAGGTAACAGCCAGCATGGATTTTTAAAGGACAAATCATGTCAAACCAATCTGATGGCTTTCTTTGATAGGATAACAAGCCTTGTGGACAAGGGAGAAGCGGTGAATGTGGTGTACCTAGACTTTAGTAAAGCATTTGATATGCTCTCACATGATCTTTTTATCCATAAACTAGGCAAATACAATGTACATAGGTCTCCTATAAGGTGGATACATAACTGGCTGGATAACTGTTCCCAGAGAGTAGTTATTAATGGTTGCTGGAAGGGCATAACAAGCGGGGTTCCTCAGGGGTCTGTTTTGGGACTGGGTCTGTTCAATATCTTCATCAATGATTTAGATATTGGCATAGAGAGTACGCTTATTAAGTCTGCAGATGATAAAAAGCTGGCAGGGGTTGTAACTGCTTTGGAGGATAGTGTCATAATTCAAAACGATCTGGACAAACTGGAGAAATGGTCTGAGGCTACATCTAGACTGCAAGCTTCTTTCAGAAGAAGCTTTTCCAGAAGAGAGCTTCCGGAAAAACTTTGTTCAAAAGAGAATGTCTGCACAGCAAAAGCCCAATGAAACAGGGATGTTGTGATCACTTGCATTTCAGTTGTGATTGCTGTGGATGGAGTGGCCACCAGGGCACCTGTGCTTTTTCCTGGAGGCTGCCTCTTTCAAAAAAACTCTTCCACATCCACACATGCCTTTTTCCAAAGAAGCTATTTTGGAAAAAAGCTATTTGGAAAAAGGCTTTTTCCTCGTAGAAAGAGGTTTACTGCTGTCGGAAAAACCTCCGTTCTTTCGACTTTCTGTCAAAAGAACGCACTAGCAGTGTGGACGTAAGTGTAGTTTTTCCAGAAAAACTATGCAGTGTAGACATATCCTGAGGTAAATAGAATGAAGTTTAATAAGGACACATGCAAAGTACTCCGCTTAGGAAGGAACAATCCATGTTTCACATACAGAATGGGAAGCAACTGTCTAGGAAGTAATATTGCAGAAAGGGATTTAAGGGTCTTAGTGGACCACAAGCTCAGTAGGAGTCACCGCTATGTGACCCTATTGCAAAAAAAAGCAAATATGATTCTGGGATGCCTTAACAGGAGTGTTGTGAGCAAGACTTGAGAAGTCATTCGTCCACTCTACTCTGCGTTGATTAGGCCTTAATTGGAGTATTATGTCCGGTTCTGGGCACCACATTTCAAGAAATATGTAGAGAAATTGGAGAAGGTCCCCGGAAGAGCAACAAGAATGATTCAAGGTCTAGAGAACATGCGCTATGAAGAAAGACTGAAAGAATTGGGCTTGTTTAGTTAGGAAAGGAGAAAGGGAAATAATAGCGGTTTTCAGGAATCTAAAAGTGTGTTACAGGGGAGGGAAAAAATTGTTCTCCTTGGTCACTGAGGATAGAACAAGAAGCAATGGGTTTAAAGTGCATCAAGGGAGGATTAGGTTGGACACTAAGAAAAACTTGCTAACTGTCAGGGTAGTTAAACACTGGAATAAATAGCATAAGGAGGTGGTAGAATCTCCATCTTTGGAAATATTTAAGAGCAGGTTAGATAGACATCTGTCTGAGATGGTCTAGACAGTACTGGGTCCTGCCACGAGGTCAGGGGACTGGACTCGACCTCTCGAGGTTCCTTCCAGTTCTAGTGTTCTATGATTGTATGTAGATTCATAGAGCCTGTGTGATTTGTACAGCTGTTACAAACCAGCTGGCCTGCTTTGACATTTTTTATTTGAAAACCATTTTCCTTTACCTGCATGGACTGCCTGCCAGCCAGACCCACCAGGGTCACCCAACATGGAGTAGAACAGGAGTAGAACCAGGGTCACCCAACATGGTAGAACCAGGAGTAGAACCCTTGTCTCTCAAATCTAGGGCTGCCAAAATGCCAGTTGCACAAAACTGACACTCCCCTTTTTTTCCCAAGGCCCCTGCTCACTCCATTCCCCTCCTTCTCTCACTCTCTCTCCCACCCTCACTCACTCATTTTCACTGGTCTGGGCCATGGGATTGGGAGGGACACAGGCTCTGGGAGGACATTTGGGTGTGGGAGGGGACTCAGGACTGGAGCAGGGGCTTGGGGGAGGGTGCCAGGAGCAGGATCCTTGCAGCGCTTGCCTTGAGGAGACTCCATAGTCAGAGGCATGGTGTGGCCAGGCAGCTCTGATGGTACTTGCTACTTCCCCCTCAGTGCGAGCTGTGGAGCCAGCGCACAGGGCAGAAGGAGCGCACAGACCTCGCCCCTGGCTATCTGTCCTCTTAGGAGCCAGAGAGACATGTCACTACTTCCAAGAGCCACGTGGAGCCCAGTAGGGAGCCTGCCAGCCTTGCCAGTCAGACTTTTAATGGCCCAGTCGGTGTGTTGACCAGAGCCACCAGCAGGGGGGCCAACATCTTCCACAGGCCCTTGGGCAAGGTGTCAGGGGGCCTGCTCTGGGCCCTTGGAAAGTGTGGGGCCTTAAGCAGAGGTAGCGGCGCTGGGGACAGCCAGCCCTCAGCACTGCCTGGGCAATTCAGTGCGCCTGCATTGATTTAAAAGGCCTGGGACTTGAGCTACAGCTGCAGCAGCTTGGAGCCCCAGACCCCTTTGAATTGCCAGGCCATGGGCAATTACCCCCTTTGCCTACACCCTAGTCCCCCTCTCTTCCCCCCACCCCCATCAGTGGGCCTGGCTGACAGGGTCTGTCTTTGACCAAATATTCTGGTTGAAAACTAGACACCTTGCAACCCTCCCCAAGTTCTAACCTTGTACCTGCTCCGCTGCACCCTGCTGCTTCCCTTGCTTAGCACCCCCTAGGCAGGGATGGGGAAACCTATGGCCTGTGCTCTGGATCTGGCCCCTGGCTTGCCATGTCCGGCCCATATGGCTCAGCACTCCCCACCTTGTATCAGAGGAGTTTCTGAGCCTCTGCCCACCCTGTGAGGCTGGGGGGTGAACACCAGCTCTTTGCTGCAGAGAGAAGTGGTGGGGAGCTGGTGCAAAACTACTGCATAGCCAGCTCTGCCTGGAAGGTGGGGTGAGGGAGCAGCTCTGCATGCTGCCATTCACCCATTCCCTCGGCTGGGGGAACAGCAGTGCTGGGAAGCACTTGCCCTCAGGCTCCATCCCCATTGTTCCTATTGGCCAGGAATTGCAGCCAATGGAAGTGATGGGAGGAGCGATTCCTGCAAGTGAGTACAGTGTGGAGCCATGTGTGTTCCTTTGCAACAGATAAGCGCCTCAATCTCCTGCCCACTTCCACACCCCATCTCCCACTCAGACCTCGCACCCCCCAGCCGACTCCTGCATCCTTTCTCTCACCCAGCTCCATTCCTTATCCTGTTTCCTGCCTAGACTTTGCACTGCCCCTCCCAGCACAGCTGTTCTCTGGCAACCCCTCCTGCATACTGAACCTTTCATTGGTGGCCCCATTCCAGAGCCAAGGGAGCCCCACAAATCTATAGCTCCGGCCCAGAGCCTTCCTCCTTCTGCATGACTTGGAGCACAAGAAGACCCCTGGTATCCTGAGTTGCATGAGTGAGAGATGTTGCTTTTTTTCTCTGTCTTCTCATTTAGAGATCACATCAATCAGATTGTTTTTGCTTTTCATGTGTGCTCTCCACCCCTCCCCCCCCCCCAAAAAAAAAGGTTTTCCCTCCCTGCCAACCTTAAGGTATAATAAATACTGTACTCTGTAATGATTTTAGAGATCAAGTGTCCAAGTACTTGTTGCGATCTTAAGAGAGTCTTAACTTTTTCTTGAACAAAGAAATCAGAATTTCTTAGAGCTGGAGTCTTTTTTCTAAATGGACAAACTGAGACTAGATGATAATTGATTACTTTATATTCTGGGGGTCTTCTGGGTATCCTTTTCTTTCACTTCCCCAACTCCTTTCCGTGGTTTTGATTACAGCAATGCTCTCTCCAGCTGGGAAGGGCTGTCTTTGACTCCTCTGGGAACTTTTTATTGCTGGCCCATGCATTGGCACACATGGATTACATGAGAGGCTTTTTTCCTGAATAACATGAGGCACTCTTCCCTGGGGATTCAGCCTGCTTCTTCTGTAGTGCAGCCAGTAATTGCAAATAGGGATGAGTTCAAAATTTGATCTCTGATTTCCCAGAGTCAGCATGTGTTGGTCTCAGATGTGATCACATGTTGCTATATCTTAAAGACTTAGCGGTGGAAGAGCTTTTGAGGGATTTCAGATTAGTATAGATAGACCATTCCTGGGTTTCCATAAGGGATTTTGTCCTGAGGTGTTGACTACCTGATTGATTGTCTTGATTTGGTTAATTTATTTTCCGTATGGGTTTCCCCCTCCCCCACGTATTCTGTTCCCACCTACTGAATCCCACTTTTCATTAGTTGTTGCATCCTTAATTTTTGTCTCTCAAGCTCTAGCTGATGCAATTATAGCCAGTGAAGTAGTCCATTAAGTGATGGGCTGCTAGCTGAGGGTCAGATTTTTTCAAAGTGACCCAATAAACATAATCTATCTTTTCCACAAATAAGTGGATCACATCTGCAACACTCCTACCCTTGGCTGTTTTGCAGGTGGCTTTGGGGCGGAGGGAAAGTTGATGCTCCTAGTTCTAATATTTTGTTGTAAATAAAGTCAGTACTGATATCCCAGGTTTTAGAAAAAGATATTACCTCACCCACCGTGTCTTTGATATCATAGGAATGTGTTAGTCTATCATCTGAGTGATGCATTCCTAATGCATGTTTGATGCTTTTAATATTCCCAAAATACACATGTGCATTAAATGGATGTCAGGTGATTGGGACTTTAAAACAACCATCCTCCTACTAATCTCCCAGATAACGTCAGGAACATTTAATCTCAACAGTGCAGTTAAATTGTAGCCTCTTAATATAAACCAACTACATGAATGCAATGGAAATGGGATTACCTTGTGTTTATTTTTGGTGTCTGTTGAATTTACAGTGAGTGAAAATTGCAGCTGGCTATTAATCGTGTGGCTGCATTGTTAGTGACTGTGTCATGGGCAGTTGTAAAGATGGTAGTTAGGGATCTGTTTGGACACTAACTTCTAACACATTTAGTTACCATCCTAACTGGAACTTTGTTTAAACTGTGAACAGGGAATTTGGTTTAGTTGGGGAAAAAAAATCCTTGCTATAAGCACAACCATATTTGTTGGGTTAGAAGGCCATCAAATTATCTGCCCTGTTTGTTTTATGGGAGGATTTTTTTTGCAGCTTGTGTTGGTCTCAGGGTATGAGACACAAGGTAGGTGACTAATTCTCACCAAATGGGTCCAATAAAAGGTATTACCTCACCTACTTTGTGTTTCAGTTTAATTATTAAGAAATCCTCTCCCCATTTTTATCCCTTGAAGTTTCATGTTGCTTCCACCACCCTTCCCGATGCAAATGTACCACTAGAGTCTAGACTGTATCTGTGCCATTTCTTAATCACTGGGGGGAAAAGTCTTTGTTAGGCAATGCCAGGTTTTCCCCCTCTAGTGAGATGGAGTGGCCACCCACAGACCCATAGGGGAGGAACCCCTTCCTGAGCCCTGGTTCCAACCCACCCTCCTGCTGGAAGTCAGTGGGTGGGACAGAAAATACAAAAGGCAGACCCAGAAGCTCAATTTGGCCCAGCCACAGGAGGCGCCAAATGCTTCCCCTGAGCTGGGAAGTTGTTCTGGACTTCAAGGAAGCCGAGGACCGCTAGGACCCTTGACGGACTGAAGCTCAGAGGAGCTGCAAGCCCTTATGGAGGCTCCATACTCCATGACCCAGAGGACCCGCTACAAAGCCAGATAAGCCCAGAGGGGGGAGTTAGGAAGTAGCCTAGGGATAGCTCACCCCATTGTGGCTGAAACATTGAGGGTGAATGAGTCAGCACGTTGCAGTCAGGATCCTTGCTGACCTAGTGGCAGATCAGGCCCTGGGCAGGGACACAATGGAGCAGATAGACCCATGTTCTCTCTCCCCTCCTCCCCCTCCTCCCCCCTGTCAGCTCTCCCCTTGTCGGCTCTCTGCCAGAGCTAAGGTCTTCGCTTTGGTGGAGCGCCTACAAGCACAGGCATTTTGCCTAGGAAAAGGGGAGGGCAGACTGCTACCCACAGACTGGGGAGACAGGGGGGACACAGGTGCACATTCTATGTGAGAGCCTGGATTTATTGACTTTTTACAGGTTCAGTCTGAGCTCCTGCAAACCCTGTGCTTCCCCACCACAACCCAGGGCCTGGACTAACTGTTTGCTCAGCCTGACTGCAGGGCCTGGGCTAAATGACAGTGTTTGTTGTGTGATCCATACCCGTGACACCAGTTGCCCTGCTGATTTTTCCTTGTCCAGCACCCAAGTTGGATGTAGTGAGGCAGACTGGTTGCCCACAGACCCCAAGAGGGAGGAGCCTCATCCAACTGGACTACATGCTCAACTGGGAAACAAGGATGTTTCTTTTGTAGTGCTCCTAGGCATTGCTAGCAAAGGAAAAGAGAAACTGGTAATCAGATGACTGTCTGCAAATACAGTGGCATTTTTGTTATAGTGCTGTGTATAGGGTCCTGATTTCATGGACATAGGTGCAAGTTTAACCGTTGACTCCACTGGGATCATGAATAGACTTGTGTCTCACACTACATCAATGTAAAGGCTTTTAGGGTTAGAATCTCCTCGTGCTGGGGTACACAACCCCTGCACTGGGGGGAATAGGCTGAGAAGCAGATGAGGACTCAGTCAGTCTCCATCCATGTGGCATACCTATCCCAGAGAACGAGCCTTAAGAACATAAGAATAAGAACATAAGAATGGCCATACTGGGTCAGACCAAAGGTCTATCTAATCCAGTATCCTGTCTGCCCACAGTGGCCAGTACCAGGTGCTCCAGAGGGGGTGGACCGAAGACAATGATGAAGCAAATTGTCTCCTACCAGCCTTTGACAAACAGAGGCCAGGGGCACCATTTCTCGTCCCCTGGCTAATAGCCTTTTATGGACCTAACCTCCATGAATTTATCTAGCTCTTTTTTAAACTATTATAGTTCTAGCCTTCACAGCCTCCTCTGGCAAGGAGTTCCACAGGTTGACTGTGTGCTATATGAAGAAGAACTTTCTTTTATTAGTTTTAAACCTGCTACCCATTAATTTCATTTGGTGTCCTCTAATTTTTATATTATGGGAACAAGTAAATAACTTTTCTTTATTCACCCTCTTCATACCACTCATGATTTTATATACCACTGTCATATCCCCCTTCAGTCTCTTCTCTTCTAAACTGAAAAGTTCCAGTCTCTTTAGCCTCTCCTCATATGGGACCTGTTCCAAACCCCTAATCATTTTAGTTGCATTTTTCTGAATCCTTTGTTAATGCCAAAATATCTTTTTTGAGGTGAGGAGACCATATCTGGACCCAGTATTCAAGATGTGGGTGTACTATAGTTTTATATAGGGACAGTAAGATATTCTTTGACTTCTTTTCTATCTTTTTTTAATAATCCTAGCATCCTATTTGCTTTTTTGACTGCCGCTGCACACTGCGTGGACGTTTTCAGAGAGCTATCCACGATAACTCCAAGATCTCTTTCCTGAGTAGTTTTAGCTAAATTAGCCTCCGTCATATTGTATGTATAGTTGAGGTTATTTTTCCCAATGTGCATTACTTTACACTTATCCACATTAAATGTTATTTGCCATTTTGTTGCCCAATCATTCAGTTTGGTGAGATCTTTTTGAAATTCTTCAGTCTGCTTTGGTCTTGACTACCTTGAACACTTTAATATCGTCCGCAAACTTTGCCACCTCACCGCTTACCTCTTTCTCTAGATCGTTTATGAATAAGTTGAATAGGATTGGTCCTAGGACTGACCCTTGGGGAACACCACTAGTTACACCTCACCATTCTGAAAATTTACCATTTATTCCTACCCTTTGTTTCCTGTCTTTTAACCAGTTCTCAATCCATAAAAGGATCTTCCCTTTTATCCCATGAAAACCTAATTTACGCAAGATCCTTTGGTGAGGGACCTAAAGCCTGTCAAAGGCTTTCTGGAAATCTAAGTAGACTGTATCTCCAGGATCCCTCTTGTACACATGTTTGTTAACCCCTTCAAAGAACTCTAATAGGTTAGTAAGACATGATTTCCCTTTACAGAAACCCATGCTGACTTTTGTCTTGGAAAGGCAGAAGCTCAGTTTAGAAAGACTCAGCCTTGACGCATCTGTCGCTACTAGATCCTACGTGAGAGATGCTAGCAATTGGAGAGAAGCTTGCTGAATCCCTGGAATCTGGTGTACAACTTGTAAGCCTGACGCAATATCAGCAGTTATAAATTCCTGCAAAACACATTTTAGGATGAGAGCTGCCCCAGTGGAGGGTTGCCTCAGTAATAATAGTTTGTACATATATCGTTGGTATTTAGCAGGTGGTCACGTTATTCATATTGCTTAAAGCTCCATTTGTGCTTTTTATACCCTTTGTGGGGGAATGTGGTAGCTTCAAAATACATGGACAACCTTTCAGGCCTCACAAACTGTTTATAGTATGGCAAGACTAGGGAAAGCCCAAGCACTAATCTTCCTTCCATATAACAAAATTTTTATTTTGTTAATAAGCCTCCCTCACAACTGTAGTGCCTTATCTAAACTCAGTGAAATCCACATTTGCATGTGTGAGAGACTGCAGCTGTGTGTAGCTTTCTTTTTATGTGGGAAATGCAAATATAATTTGGCACAGCTGGATAACTCTCAGCATCCTTGCTCACTCTTAAGAAGAGCTTTGTACATGTTCTGAAAATGCATATGAGAATAATTTCAGTCACTGGTTATGCGAAAAGTTTTAATCTTACTGTCCCTGTACAAACTAGTCTTAAGGTAAACATGACACTGTACCTGTGCTTATGGGATACAACCTTTCAGAAGTTACTTCAGTACAAAGTATAAAAGTAAAATTGCACAAGAGCACACTTTCCATGCATTATACAAACACAAACCCATTACTATTTTGCATGATGTGTATTATGTGACAACTTGTAGCCCAATCATGGGCCAGTATGTATCTTACTAGGAAATCACCAAGGTTGCTTGGGTTCAGTCAAGGGCAGGATGTGACTTGATTCACACTGCTGCATAATGGAAGATCATGGCCTGAAGGATCACTATAATATGTCTTCCTATTGTCTCCTTCATATATGTGCACTGCCACTCCACAACGTCTTATGCCTGTAGCCCTAAGTTCTAACTTTAAATGTGTTTCCAGGTAAAAGGACCTTGTACTTCAAACCAAAATAAATTCTTTTTTTCTCCATCTGTGGCATCACCAAAAGCCTCAAATTGTACTGATCTGATGGAATCAAACATAAGATCCAGAGTATTAAAAAATAGGCTTCCATGACTTTCTTGCCTGTTCTACAGTCAACCCACTGTATATATTTCAATACAGGTTCTCAAATGACTGTAAATGTGCAAATCTAGCCATAGACATTGGAACCACTAAGCAATAGTTTGGATTGTTTTTTTATATAATTTTTAAGGCACCCATGGGACTCTGGGCACCCAGCAATAACAAATAAAATATCACTAAAACACAGGTTTTGGAGATCTTCTTAGTTCTGAATAATTCTAATCAAAGACCAGTGAGAAGCAATACTCTTTGCTCTGGAGAACGGCATAACAAGAAAGAGTTATTCTCTAATCAGTGCATGAATAGATCTGCTGCTTTTACAAGGTCTTAGCAAGAGCTGAACTTCTTGTGTACATTTGTGTTTTTCAATTAAACTTGAATCAGTTTTATGTTTCCATTAAGTATTTATCCAACTTGTGGTGATCAGAGATACAGATATATGTATTATAAAGAATGTATTAGATACATATGATTTAGATCACAAATTAACTCTCTTTCCTGCATTCCCTTAATGAATAAAATGTGAAACATTTTTCAAAGAGAAAGGGCCTTGTGCTTGCATTGGAAGACCACATCGGTTCTCTCTTCATGGTTAATGCTGATTTAGGAGTACAGCACATTGGTGTCCTGGACTTGAATTGTTTTTAACTTCTTAGTATTGTGGAAAATGAGTTTAACAACTAGCCACCAATGTGCATGCTCTTTTCTGCTACAGCTAACAAGAAACAGCTGGTCAATGTATTAACAAACTAAAGAGTCAGTTAACTCTTGCAGAGCTACATCTCTAGCTTCCTTTAAACATCCCTATCTCAGAACAATATGAGATGAATCCAGTGATCTGGAAAACAGCAAACATTTAAAAAGTGGTTGAGGGGGGGTGTTTGGAAAAAATGGAAGAAAGAAAACGAGCAAAATCCTCAGCTGTCCATTTTATTTTATTTTGAAATAGGAGATGCTGGTGACAGGACACATGATATGTTTGTCAGAGAATGAAAAAAAAGTGTGCTTAATATTTAACAGAGAAACTCCTAAACAAAATCTATATCCGGGCAACTGGAAAGAGAACACATGAGTCAGCTGCTTCTTCCCTAGATGGCTTGCTTGCTTTTAGGTTGTTCCCCGGCACCCTTGGGTAATGTTAGGGCACATCCCCCACACTGAAGTTCCATTGGCACATTTTCACTGTGCAACCTGCATGTTTTACATTTGTTGTGGTTACCTTCAAAATATGAACTGCAATCTTAGAGAAGAATATTTTACAATAAATAGGTCTTCAAAGTAATTTTAGGTGTGACCATTTCTCAACTGAGCAATCAAAAACAAAAACAAAACCAAGCAAGCTTAGCATATGTATGACCAAATCCATTTGCATGTGCTTGCCATCTGCATGAGCTATGAATTATCTCCTGTTAATCTGCATAAAAGATCCACTCCCAAATTCATTAGGACAGTCCTTTCTCTGGAAAATATCCTGTGAACTTCAGCCAGAATCTTTCCTGATTAAGGACTAAACTAGATTCACAAAGGGACTTGAATACCTAACTGCTACTTTATGTGCCTAAATCCCAGGGTCAAGCTCCAATCCCTAGCTCAGATGCCATTTAACTCTCTAAGCACCTACATTTGCTTGGTGCCTGAACTTTTTAGCAATAAACATTACTTAAGGACCTCTGGTTCTGCTTCTGGGCATGCACGTTCACTGGTCATCCAGACACAAATCCCAGAGCAATTCATGAATTGGGGAAAGATGGACATTCCTCCACATAACCAGTCTGTGGGACCTAAACTGGTATACATGCTTTGACCTCACCTCCTGGTTACAAAAAGTGTGTTTACCTTTTGTAAAGTCTTGATATGTGTTGTGTTCAGAAAATGAAAATTAATTTTCAGTGAGCCACAGTGTCCACACACAAGCCATGTAACTTCATTTCCCACAGAGAATTCAAATCATGCTTCCTGGCCCTCTCACTGGTTAAATTGCAAGTATATTATCATGATTTGAGTTCTGTGTGGGAAATGAAGTTACACGGCTTGTGTGTGGACAGTTCTAACACAATTCCAAAAGACATTTCGAGATGTTAAAACTAAACCAAATAACTGTGCAAAGAATTTCAGAGAGGATTCATGTATATGCTGTTAATATAATTATTTGTGTTGTATGCTGACAGTGTTTATGCACTAAGATCTCAGTCTAGCACTGTGTGGTTAGGGTTGCCATGTGTCCAGTATTGACCCAGACAGTCCGGTATTTTTGCCTCTTGTCCGGTTTAAAAAAAATTCAGAAAATACCGGACACCTAAAATGTCCAGTATTTTCTGATCCCCCCCCCCCCCCCCCAGCCAGTAGGTGAAAATAGCGGACACCTGGCAACCTAGCACCCCGGGCCCCAACACCACCTGCCCCTGGACCCAATTCTTACCTGGTTCCGCAGGGAAGCTAAGTTCTGGCTTGAACAAGAACACAAAATGGCCACCAGCAAAAAGCCTAAAGACTAAGGGGAAGCAATGCCTTCCCTGGGTCTTAGTGCTCAACTGGTCCACTGTTCTTATCCCTATTCTGACTCTGCACTCACTCTGAAAGGGGCCATGCTGGGTTTTTTGTTGTTGTTGTTTTGTTTTGTTTTGATTTTGCTTAATAAGTTTCGGAGTCCCTTCTCTCCCCCTCTCCCCCGCAACAACTTTGGTCCATTCCCCCCCCCCCTTTTTTTTCCTCAGAATTTTTTCCCTGGTGTTTTTTTTGGGGGGGGGGGGGGAGTGTTCGATATTTCTGGTTCAACCATCTGGCAACCCTATATGTGGTCCAGATCTCAGCATAGTAGAAATGCATAAACTGTGATCCCTGCCACAGGGTGCCTAACATAAAAAATTACAAAGCATGGAGGTAGGAGTATAGTGTGATAAGCAGAGGGATCAGGATGGTGATGGGTTTCTGACTTTGAATTTATTTGGTCCTCCTATTGATTTGTCTTTCATTAGGGTGGCTAGAGTGAGTAAATGAGGTCTGGGGAAAGTTGTGTGGAGTGGAAAGGGATGAGAAAATGGGAGAAAAGAAACGGGAAGATAATAGATAGGAGTCAGGAAAGCTTTGAGGGTGAGGAAAGGGAGGAGGAGGTCCAAGGCACATAGCCACTCAGCAGACAGAAAATAACATCCAGGTGTCAAAATGTATTACAGCAGTTTGCTGATATCAGTTTGCTGATATCAGAATATACAGGGGAGGGTAAGCAGCAGATGAGAGTAAGATGGTTTAACCAAAAATACTGAACACTCTCCCCCCTTGGATGTGTACCAAACTGTGTTCAAAACCTCTGAAAATGATAATGATTGTAAACAGGTCCTGCTATGACAGATTTTGAAAGGGAAAATAGTTCAAGACACAGAGTTAAACTGTAATTGGACTAAAATACATGGTTTTACAAATGTTATATTGTGTTTGACCAACCTTACCTTTTGCTTTGAGAAGATAACTGATTTTCTAAACATGTTAACCATTCACATTCCTACTTAAACATTATTTGCTTACAAAATCAGAAATAAAAATACAATAATGTCATAGCACATTATTACTGGAAAAATACCATATAATTTTAAAATAAATGATTTGGAATTGAACCTCAGACCTCTGGAATTTAAAGTATGAGCTTCCAGTGCATGAGCTAAAAGCCAGCTGGCTCTTATCTAAAGCTGTAGAACAGACTCATTCTTTTCTTTTTCTGCAGATGGTCTCAGTGCCACTAGATGGGACAGTTCACCACACCCAGAAAGTGTATGGGTTCCATACAGTATATAGAGTAGTATAAACAAATCACTGTATGCAATTTGAGTTTGTACTGACTTCACTAGTGCTTTTTATGTAGCCTGTTAGTTGAGGTATCTGCTAGCAGACCTCTGTATGCTCTCAAGGATACATGTACCTCTGGTTGAAAACCACTCATTAAATTACCTTGAAAACTGGAATAATAGAAAAGGGATGACATTTAATAATGCAAAGTACAATGTTCTGCAACTTAGGAACGAACAACAAAAAAAATATGCTTGAAGCTGCGGATATGTCCTGTTTCCAGAGGAGGAGGAGAAGAGGGTGGATTATCACAGAGTGATTATGAGCGAACAGTGTGATGCAGCTGTGAAAAAAGACTAAGGAAGTCCATCACATGAAGTATTCCAATTAGAGATATGGAAATGTTCTTATAATTATACAATGCATTGGGTAGCCCACATCTGGAACACTGAGTGCAGTTCTATTCTCACATGTTTAAGATGGATGAATATAAACTGGAACAGATAGATGTCAAGAGAGGCTGCTAGTGTGATCAGAGAAATGGAAAACCTGCCTTCCGAGAGGTTACTTAAAGAGTGTATCGAGTTTAGCCCTACCAAATGAAGACTGAGGGGAGAGATACCATTTCTGCCTGCATAAACACATCAGAGGGATAAATGCCAGGAATGGAGAGGAGTTATTTAAAGCCCATGTTGCCACAAAAACAAATGGATGTAAATTGGCCATCAATTTAGGCTTGAAATTAGATGAAGTTTTGTAACTGTCAGAGGAGTGAAGTTCTGGAACAGCCTTCCAAAAGGAGTAGTGCAGGACAAAAACCTAATTTGTTTGAAGACTGAACTTGATAAGTTTATGGAATGGATGTTGTGAAAAGTCTACCTACCATGACATGTGTTCCACCCGTGACTTCTATTAACAAATATCTTCAGTGGCTTGGAAATGGGATGATCGAAGGGGAAGACCCCGAGTTCTACAGAGAATTTTCCCCAAGTGTTAGGCTAGTGGGTCACACCTACGTGCTCAGAGACTGATTGGCAGAGACTCTAGGGTGTTTTTTTGTATTTTTGCCGCCTTCTTCTGCAGCGTGGGACACAGGCCTCATGTTTGTTTGACCTAGGTAAAAGGTAGATTTTCTGTAACTTGAAGTCTTTAAATCAAAATTTAAAGACCTCAGTACCTTAGCCAGAAGTTAGAGGGACTATTACAGGCATGGGTGAGTGAGGTTCTGTGGTCTGCAATGTGCAGGAGGTCAAACTAGGTGATCATAATGGTCCCTTCTGACTTCAAAAATCTAACACGGGCAAATGGTTATGGAAGTGCTGCTAAGATGAACATTCCTTTAGAACAGCCTAATCAAATAATTGTGAAATATACTAATTAAGTTTGCTCCGTATTACTTCCCATTCATGAATAGCATGGGACCATTAATTTTTTAAAAATTGGAAGGACAGTAAGGGTATGTCTACACTACAAGCCTCTTTTGAAAGAGATCGTCTAGACAGCAACAATACTCTTTCGAAAAAGTGGATCACTTTTTCGAAAGAGAGTACCCAGGCAGTCTGGATGCTCTCTTTCGAAAAAGCCCTGTTTGTGTTCAAGAACTCCTTTTCTCAAAAGAGCTGTTTCGAAAAAAGGTGTTCTTCCTCATAAAATGAAGTTTACCACTGTTGAAAAAACAGCCACATTCATTCGATTTAATTTCAAAAGAATGCAACGGCAGTCTAGATGCAGGTGAAGTTTTTTCGAAAAAAGGCTACTTTTTTGAAAAAACTGCGTAGTCTAGACATAGCCTAAGTGTGTGCTAAAGTTATAAACAGTACACATTCTATATGCTGTACATGTTTCAAGGTTAAATTTGTGCTTGTATTTCTACTATAAGTTGTACTTTTTCATCCTCTGTTCTTTGCCTTCCAGTATGTTTAACAATATGCTGCCCATACTTGCTTTTTTTTTATGAAGAAGTGATTAATTATGAAGAGTGTATTTAATGTCGAACGCTCAAAAGGAACATGCTGCTTTAAGTAAACAGAAATTAATTGGAAGTCTTTAAATTTAAAACCATTGAATTATTTGCCTGAGGGGCAAACTCTTTAAACACCTATATTTCTTTTGCCTTGTAAATTAGTGGTTATAACAGTGAGAGGTTGTAAAAGGGGAGAATGTAGTCACAGTCATCCTTGTGCAAAGCATTTACCTCAAAATTCCCTTTAAATGAGCATTGGCTTGGGCTTCAGCAGAATGGGTGCTGCTTTTCTAAACAGTTTAAAAGTGCAAGGAGAGAAGCCCTTGGCCCATTGGAAATATTATGAAACTTATTTAGGTTTATAATTAGAATTGGTATTTCTGAACCTAGAGCCTATGACATAGTTTCTTGAACTCTTTATTATTAACTTAGTAGAAAGAAACATTTAAGGTGTAGTGTTAATTTAACTGAGCACGGAGCCCATGCACCAAACCTATTAATATTCACATTGCTTAGAGTTTCTGGTGTCTACATTTTCCCTCATCAGTGCCTTTGTGACATTGTTCATATTACAAAGTGCCCCAGCCTAGAATCCTCTCCCATACCTTGAACCCCTAATTTTTTGCCCTGGTAGGAGTACCCTCCTGTACCCCAAACCACTCTTCTTCAGCCCCATCCCAGAGTGCACTCTCCCCCCTTTACACCAACCTCTGCCTTAGCCTAGTTAAAGTGAGTGAGGCTGGAGGAGAACAAGGGAGGAAGGATGGAGTGAGTGAGGGTAGAGGCTTGGGGAAGATGTGGGCAAGGGATCAGGGTAAGGGTGTTCAGGTTTGTGAGATTAGAAAGTTGACAGCCCTATCTGAAGTCTGAATAGGTGTTTCCATGCAGCTGTTCACTGTAGCTAGTGTCATATGTTATTTATATACCAGATGTGCTAAAGATTCATATATTTATTCATGCGTCAACCATCATTCCGGAGGAAGTGTCCATGATGAGGGGTTCTGCCTGATAACCATCCAGAGCAATACAGACTCGAATCTGCATGATCATTGTCATCATCTGAGTCATGGCACCAGCAGAGATGGTCGATTTATTCATTTATTTGGTGGCTTGGTTTCTGTAGTTTCCAGTTGAGAGTGTTGCTCTTTTAAGACTTCATGAACCACACCTCCTCCCTCTCAGATTTTGGAAGGCACTTCAGACTCAAACTTTGGGTTGAGTGCTGTAGCTATCTTTAGAAATCTCACATTGGTGCCTTTTTTGCGCTTTGTCAGATCTGCTTCAGTGGAAGTGTTCTTAAAATAAACGTGTGCTGGGGCAGTCTCTGAGACTGCTACAACATGAAATATATGGCCAAATACAGGTAAAACAGAGTAAGACACACACAATTCTTCCCTGCGAATTCAATCACAAATGTGATTAACTCACTATATTTTTTTTTAATGAGCATCATTGGCATGGAAGCATAGCCTCTGTAATGGTGGCCGAAGCATGAAGAGGCATATGAATGTTAATAATATTTAGCATGTTTTTTTGTACCATGAAATGCTGGGTACGAAAGTGCCATTCAAATGTCGATTTTCATTTTAAGGTGACATAATAAATAAGAAGTGGGAAGCTTTATCTCCTGTAGATATAAAAGAATCTTGTTTGTCTTAGCAAATGACCATTTGGCCGAGCAAGAAGTAGGACTGAGTTTTGCATGGCTTTATTTTTGAGTCCAGTTATTTAATAAAAAAATAAAAATCTACCTTTGTAAATAGCTGTCTCGCCTCTACCCCCAAGTGCCACATAGGGTTGTCAGATGGTTTAACAAAAAATACCGAACACCACCTCTCCCCCTCCCAAAAGGGAAAAAATTCTGCTGAGGGAGGGGGAAGGGGGGGGAGACACTGTAGTCTTGATTAAGTTGTTAAGCCAAAAAAAAAAGCCTTCTTCCCCCCCCGGAACAGATTTGTGGAGAACATTTTTTTTAAAAAAAAAAAAAAGGAGGCTGCCCGTTTAAGATGGCCGCCATCTTGGGCGCCATTTTTAAAACCCTGCAGCTCCACCCGGGAAGCACAGTGACTTCACTACGACTCTGCCTCACTCCCCTGGCCCCGCTAGACGCGACAGGGGAAAATTGTCCCCACCGGGCTTCTGTCTGAGGGAAACAGGAAATATCGGATGTTTCGTCTGTCTGATATTTCCTGTTTTTTCTTTACCGGACGGAGCCTGGAAATACCGGACTGTCAGGGTGAATATCGGACACCTGGCAATCCTAGTGCAACCCTGGCCCCACTCAGTCAATGGAGCCCCCTCTGCTGTTGCTGGAGTGGAGCAGCAGAGGGGCTGGCATTCACTTCCCCTTGTCTGGAAAATACCCTGATTTGGGACCATTCAGGTCCTGAGGGTGGCTGACGAGAGATGTTTGACCTGACATATAAAGTGAGCTCTGTACACTTTGTACTGAGTTGCAATTGATATCAATGTATTTGAAAATGTAGAAAAACACCCAAAAATATCTAATAAATGTAAATTGGTATTCTATTGTTTAACCGTACAATTAAATCTGTGATTAATTTTTTTAAATTGGGATTTATTTATTTTTTAGTTAATTGTATGAGTTAACTGTGATTTGCACACAACCCTTCTGGCCCCTTCTGGCTATATAACTTGAGAATCTATGAATTGTGGTAGAGTAGAAGTCTTTTGTTATGGAATAAAGCTATCTGCAGTCCAGTGTTACGTACTTCCAAGATCTCGGTGTAATCAGAAAAGCTTCTTTCCTTTGTAGAGAACACATCCTTCCCCCCCCCCCCCCCCCCCGAAAAGCTCTCTTTTCACATTTGAGGCTACACATCACATCACCTGCCACAATCTTATCACTATGGTAAATTGATTTGAATCAGATGACTCATGCTACTTGTTTTGCTATTCTGTGTATGGTAAATGTGATGTTTCACTATTGTCGTCATATTTGATATGGCTATTTTGTTAGCAAATTACCATTTGGCCTTTTCCAGCACAACAGTAAATGATGAAACCTGGATTTCACCCACTCTGTTAACAAATGGCCCAGCAATCAAAATGTGCATAAACTTTAAGGTTAAATGATTCAAAAATGTAGTCTAAAGTTAGAAATCCATATACATTAGTAAGTAGTTGTCCTTCCTATTCCCCAGAGCCCCCCCACCTCTACTCCGCTCCATCAATGGCGCCCCTTCTACTGTTGCCAGTTGCAGCAGAGGGGCCAACATTGTGTTGGGTTATTAAAACCGCTATTACAGCAGGTTGGAAACTAGCTTGTATTCCTACTTTGGGTTCCCGCATGGCTAGTAACACAACTTGACTTCCCTTTTAATCAGGATTCCAATTGCAGGAGGCTGCATTGCCAATTGGAATAAAAACCTTTTTGTTACTTCAGGCAGATGTTAGACCAATCAGACCATATTTTTTTCAATTCTGTTTTGCATTACAGTTGGAGCAAACAGTCATGTGTTTTTACTACAGATGAAGCCCAGTGCGGTCCAAGGCAGCTGTTTGCTCTACTCTGAGACTCCCAAAACAACAAGGGTCCCAGTCTCCCACTGTAGATTATTTGCACAGGAATAACACTATTAAGAATCATTGGAATTATTCATATGCGAAAATGAAAGAATCAGGCACTTGAACACTGAATGTTTGTGGAGGACATTCAAATCTCTCCTAAGACTTTAAGCTGTATATTCCCAAAGTAAAGTTAATTCTGCATTCTTTTCCCCTGAAAGTTGAAAGTTTTTTTTAAATACAGCATTGAGTGCATTTGACTTTTTCTTTGTCCTCTCCAGGCAATTCAGTGGTACTAGATCTCTCTCTCTCTCTCTCTCTGGGTGTGTCTAGACTACAGGGTTTTGTCAATAAAAGTGGACTTTTCTTGACAAAACTAAACCTGCGTCTACACTACCGCTGCGTTCTGTCGACATAACGTTGACAGAACTCAGCAGTTTTGTCAACGCTGGTAAATCTCATTTTACGAGGAATAACGCCTTTTGTCGACAAGAGTTCTGTCGACAGAAGGCGTTATTGCATCTAAACTGTCCTTTGCGTCTACACTGCCATGTCGACAAAGCAGCTTGCTGTGTCGACAGAACTGAATGTAGTCTAGACGCTCTTTGTCGACAGAAGCTTTGTCGACAGTATCTGTCGACAAAACTTCTGTCGACAAAAGCCTGTAGTCTAGACGTGCCCTCTGTGATAATTTCAATGTATGCCAGCACCTTTAGCAGCTAATGGCAGCTTCCTTGGGCATTCAGGCAGAATTTTTACAGAATTATGTGCAAGTTGCATAACATTTTCTAACAGTCTGCTCTGGAGAAAGTAGCTCTCTCTCTTAATAATGCTGTTCTGGTACTGGCAAAGGCAAGGGCTTCAATGCTGCCCATTGTGAAGCACCGGGAGAAGTGCTATTTCATGTGGGTTTCTATTCTCAATCAGTCCGTAATACTCTTCTTGTGACTGCAGTGAATGACAGACCTCGACAGGGTAGGTAACTTCTACTCCTAAGGAAAAGGAGTCCAAGAAGATGTATTTGCCTTGGAGAAAGATTTATACCCCCAGTTCCCTAGAAAAGGGTGTCGCAAACCAGCAAGGTTTGCTATACAAACATGACTTCTGTTATTTGGAGGGCCACATCTAAATTGGCAAACAAGTTGCCAGATACCCTCCAGAATGCTTTTGTGGTTGAAGTTTGTTTGATGGTCAAGACTTCTCAGTAGTTGGTTTTGGAGTTAACTGATGTATTGGCCTCAGCTGTGACCATGAGGAAGCATCATGACTGCAAAATTCACCTGGTTCTCAGGTGTAACAGACTATTGAGGAGCTTTCCTTCAGTGGCTAGATGGTGTTCTTAGACGAGACTGATGAGACTCTTCACTCTTTTAAAGACTCATGAGCCATGCTGTAGACTTTAGGAGAGGGCAAGATCTGGCCCTTGGGGCATGGAGCAGTGCCACTCAAAGCGTCAAGCTGCTCCTTGTGGCTCTCTGGGAGAGGGAGAGGGAAAGAGGAAGAGCCTTTGGTGCTCTGGAAGCTGACCCGTAGGGCCTAAAAGATTTTGCTGTGGCAGAGGCAGCATGCAAAGCCTCCCCCATAGTGCAGAGAGCCACGTAGAGTGTCATGGGCTGCTAGCAAGCCTGGAAGCCTGCCTGAGTGCTGCTGCTGGCCAGGAGCTGCTTAGGTAAGTGCTGCCTAGCTAGAGCTTGCCTCTGGCACCCCACCCCTTCCCATACCCCAGCTCCCTCCCAGACTCTGCACCACCTCCTACACCCCTCCCCCAGGCCAGAATCCTCCCAGACCCATACCACCTCCCAGACCCTGCACCCCAGAACCTTGCCCAGGTCACATCCCCTCTTTCACCCAAACTCACTCTCAGACCCCACACCTTCTTCTACACCCCAGTGCCATACCCCAAACTCCATTCTGTACCCAATCTCCGTCCAAAAGCCTGCACCTCCTCCATAGAAAAGTGCAGCCATCAACCACTTACCAAAATCTTAGAGTGCCCCCCACATTAAAAATTACTGCCTATCCCTGCTCTAGGGGTTAACTTAATGTTTCGAGATGGCATACATGATAGCTCTGAGCATGCCGTTCACCCCCTAAAGGGTGTGTGCTTGTTTTACCAGAGTGCATGCTGCGTCAGTGATGTTTTTACAGTGACATTTCAATACTGTACAATCTGCAGAGCTGGCACTTGGTCAGTTATGCACACAGTATGCCATTACTTCAGTATCTAGCTCAGATGAACATTTTGGGAAGGCAGTTCCAGTACAATTTAGACTAGATCAGTTTTCTTAGGGAAGGAGCTTTTCAGGCAAAGTGGAGGTCTGAGTAACTATCACCTAGAACCTACTAATGGGAAGTTGTTTGCAGCAACTGGAAATGAGAATTGGAATCCAATGTGAATTTGGGTACTAGCTCTACAAACTTTTCTTTTCTTGAAAAATACTGGTATACAAATAACCATTAGTATGCCTCAAATTTAACTCTTCTATTCCTTTCGGGGATTTAAAATTCTCTTTTAAAATTTACTGCTTATTCATGAGTGCTTTGTAACCTGTGAATCTGTAACCTATTTCTGTGATGAGCAAAATTATTTATTCTTCTTCTACTGAAGAATGAAATTAAAATATATGTGGGTTGATGGTGTTATATTCTTCATGCTTCCTATCTGATATTCTTTTTCCTCTCCTTGTTGCCGTACCATTACTTTTACATGAAATGGCTTTAGACTCTTCTCCTATATTGCTGGAGGTTGATTGAAGAGCCATACAGTAAATTCTTACTCTAAGGGTACGTCTACACTTGCATCTTAGTTCGAACTAGGTATGCAAATATAGGCTATTGAAATTGCTAATGAAGTGGGGATTTAAATATCCCACGCCTCATTAGCATAATCTTGCCTGCGCACTATTCCGATCGCCAGCTGATTCGAACCAGGAAGTGCACTCTGGGCCACGTTAGTTCGAACCAAACCCCTTGGTTTGAACTAACATTACTCCTAACACTAGTTCTAGATATTTAAATTCCTGCTTCATTAGCAATTTCAGGCGCCAACATTTGCATCCCTAGTTCGAACTAGGGTGCAACAGTAGACATACCCTAACATATTTGCGTTCCTTTTGAAAATTTTCCTGTTTCACTAATGTTCTCTTATTTAGTGCAAGTGGACATAGTAATTAGGATAGGCTTCCAGTACGGCCAATAATATTGAAGGAAGGCTAAATAATTGGGTCTGGACAGAAAATGAGCAGTAATTTTCAAAACTATTGTACTTCTATACCTTTTAATCATAATTTTAAAAGCTCGAAATTAGTGTGTTTGGTCATATAAATAATCAAGTAATTCATTGTGCTTTCACAAACCTTAAATCCAGAGAACTTGGGAACTCATTCAGAACAGTATATTTATGTCCTTACCCCTATTCTTAGACTTCTCAGGACATAACCTTTTTTTTCCTTTGAAGATGGGAGAGAAGATTGTGCAGATTCTGCTTTTATTGCAAAAATAAATACCGCTCTTCCATATTCTTAACTTAGTTACACCATTATTTTAACTTTAGTTAGGTATACCCAGCAGCTCGACTTTCAGCTTTGGTTAGCAGCTCAAGTTCAACCCCATGCTCCACTATAGGCTTTAATTTTAGCTTCTAACCAGAGTTAAACTTCCATGATATTTTAACTTGAGTGAACCTAAGTTAACGATTTTTTTTTTACAGTGTAGATGTGCAATAAGAGCTAGTCATGGAAAGGCATTACAAAGCCCTCTAAAGCCTCTTGAAAAATGGATAAATTGGAAAGCAGTCAGTCAAAAAGAATGAGTAACTCCATGGTATCTGAAGGATTACCACCATGATAGCCTTTATGTGTAAATTAATCAAGGCTATTGTGTGTTCGCTTACAAAAAACTAATAAAAACTGTTCCAGACCTCAAATCTCTGCCATTGGAGTACTGAGAATAGACATGAGAGAAGTTTTTATAACATTCCCCTAAATTGTTACTCTTTGGTACTGAGCAGCTTTAAATGGAAAATACAGGCAGTCCCCGGGTTACGTACAAGATAGGGACTGTAGGTTTGTTCTTAAGTTGAATTTGTATGTAAGTCGGAACTGGTACATATTGTAGGGGAAACTCTAGCCAAACATTTCTCCAGAGCTCAGTTTTATTCTCCCACACCTCACTTCCCTCAGTCCTTTATTCTCAAGCTGAGTTGTCTGCTGAGAGAAGCCGCTCCGCGTCTCCCTGGTCTGCTGGGGGGGGGGGGGGGGGGGGGCGCTAGCTTCGCGTCTCCCTGGTCTGCTGGGGGGAAGCAGCTAGTGCGGGGTTGCCTCACCCCGTTTGTAAGTAGGGATCTGATGTAAGTCGGATCCATGTAACCCGGGAACTGCCTGTAAAGGGAAAGTAGAAAAAAAGTTTTAAATTTTCAGCTCTTGGCATGGTGCTGTTTAGCTGTCTTTTAAGAAATAATCCAAGCCTTACCATCAGTTTCTGAAGTATTAATAGTGTGCTTGTAGGGAGACTGGTGAGAGAGGCACTGTTGAGAGACCTTATGTCAAGACAGCAATGTCCTGCCATTGTAAAGAGTGAATTTAGTAATTCTGAGAAAAGTAAATGAAGTCATGCCAGGAAAAGCTTTATGTTTAGAAACAACAATCTCCTGTGTGCTCCCAAGAGTGGAACAAATCCCTTTATATTACTGAAGTATAATTGGTTGTTCTTGTTTCCACTAAATTCCCAGTAAATATAAGTCAAATAGTATCTCCAAATAGTATCTCCTAATTAATGTGTTACCATGAAATTTAGACTGAGCTATAGCATGAGGCATACTTTAAGTAAAAATTGATAGGGCTGTCAAATAATTTAAAAATTATCACATTTACTCATGGGCTAAAATAGTCATGCTTAATAGCAGTTTTAATCACTGTTAATAATAGAATACTAAAGTGACTTTATAATAAAATATTTTGGATGTTTGTCTACATTTTCAAAAATATAAATTCAAATTACAACAGAGTGCAAAGTGTGTGGTGCTCACTTCTATTTTGTATTACAAATATTTACACTGTAAAAAGCTAAAAGTAATACTATTTTTCCGTTTACCTAATACAAGTACAGTAAACTTCCGATAATCCGGCAGTTTTAGAACCCAGGGGGTGCCGGATTATCAGATATGCCAGACTATCAGAAGGGGGGGGCTATGAGGGGTCTGGAGTGGGGTGGGAGGGGATGCCACCCCAGACCTCTCATAGCCCCCCCTTACGATAGTCTCGCTCTGCCCCAGGCGTCCCTGATTCAGCCGCTGCTGGTCAGTTTCAGCAGCAGCTGAATCGGGGATGCCTGCAATAGAGCAGCTGGAGTGCTGCCGGGTTGGTCCCGCAGCGCCGAGGGACGGTGCTACGGCACCAACCCAGCAGCACTCCAGCTGCTCTTGGGGACGCCTGGGACAGAGTAGCTGGGGTACTGCCCGGTTGGTCCTGTAGCGCTGCCCCTCGGGGCTGCAGGACCAACCTGGCAGGACCCCAGTTTCTCTGCCCCAGGGGTCCCCGATTCAGCCGCTGCTGAAACAGATCAGCGGCTGATTCCAGGAAGCCTGGGGCAGAGCTGCTGGGGTCCTGCCGGGTTGGTCCCGCAGCGCCGTCCTTTAGCGCTGCAGGACCAACCCAGCAGCACTCCAGCTGCTTTGCCCGAGGCGTCCCCAAGAGCAGCTGGGGTGCTGCCGGGTTGGTCCCGCAGCCCCGAGAGGCAGCGCTACGAGACCAACCCAGCAGCATCCCAGCTGCTCTGCTCCCGGCTTCCCCGATTCAGCTGCTGGTCAGTTTCAGCAGCAGCTGAATGGGGGAAGCCTGTCCGGCTGCCCCAGCACTTCCGGGTTCCTGATGGTGCTGGACCATCAGGAGTCCTGGAGCATTGGATGCCCGACTAATGGAGTTTTACTGTACTGCAAATATTTTAATCTCTTTACTGTGAAAGAGCATGTTACAAATGTAGAATAATTTTTATATAACTGCACTCAAAAACAAAATAACATAAAACTTTAGCGCCTAAAAGTCCACTGAGTCCTGCTTTTAGTTCAGCCAGTCATTAAGAGAAACAAGTTATTTATGTGCCAAATACATTTTTCATGACAGCTCTGCCTTGTTCTCATAAGAACAGCCATAATGGGTCAGATCAGACGTCCATCTAGCCCATTATCCTGTCTTCCGTTAGTGGACAATGTCGGGTAACCCAGAGGGAATTAACTGAACAGATAATCATCAAGTGTTGAATTCACTGTTGGACCATTCCCAGCTTCTGACAAACAGAGTCTAGGGACACCATTTTTGCCCATCCTGGCTAACATGATGAGCAGGAATGGTGGTCTTGTTTTCAGATGATCTTGTAAATAAGAAGTAGGCAGGAGTGTCTCCCATAAATGTAAACATACTGTTTTGTTTGAGTGTCCCTGGTCCCTGGTCTGCTTTGCTCCGGGTGTCCCTGGTCTCCTGGTGTCCCTGGGACCGTCCCCAGCAGACCAGGGACACCGGGAGCAAAGCCGCAGCAGCTTTGCTCCCCGTGTCCCTGGTCTGCTGGGGGGGGAGCGCAGCTAGTGTGCCCCCCCCCCAGCAGACCAGGCTTTTGTTGTGGACCCTGGGGTAGAGCAGCTGGGGTGCTGCTGGGTTGGTTCTGCAGGGACCTACCTGGCAGCCCAGCTGTTCTGTCCCAGGCTCGAGATTCAGCCGCTGTTGAAACTGATCAGTGGCTGATTCCAGGAAGCTGGGGGCAGAGCAATTCTGCCTCCAGCTTCCTGTAGCCAGCCCCTGGTCAGTTTCAGCAGCAGCGGCTGAATCTGGAGCCAGTTCTGACTTACATACAAATTCAACTTAAGAACAAACCTATAGTCCCTATCTTGTACGTAACCTCGGGACTGCCTGTAAAATTTTGGTCAATACCATATGGTGGTTTCAGCAACTGTATGGGTACATTTTCTGTATATTAATCTAGAGAGTAGGAATGTAGCCAGGGTTAGGACTTAAGGGTTCCTGTTCCATATCCATTTTTTAAAAAAAGGTTGGTCCAGATGAGTATTTACATGTACAACCTCAAACCCTTCCTTTTCTCTATGAAACAAATTTCTGACAACATACCGAGAGATGTATATGTGTAAAAGTAATGAATAAACAGCAGATCTACTAATCAGAGGATATGAAGAGAATAAAATTACTTGGAATTCTATAAGCATATTGTACATTAGGTGGACTCTTGAATATGGTAGAGTAATAATGCAAATTGGGCTGCTGAGCTAGTATTTTGTGGTTCAACTGTGTTGAACCAGGAGGGAAAATTGTATAGGAAAATCTCTTCACATTTGTGGTGTTTTTCAGCAATCCTTATACAAAATTAATATTACACATATGGGTAATTTATTGTAATTGATCTCTTCAGAGTATTCTTCTAATAAGTCATATCCAGTTGAGTGGGCCAAATTCTACCTTCATTTGCATAAGTGTAAATCCAAAGTAACTCAGCTGTTAGACACCCGTGGACTGAAACTGAGTATACAGTACACACAAACCAAATCTTGTTTTTCTCAGTAAAAATAATATTCGTGTCATATCAGTTCAAAATGAAGGATTTTTTTTCTTGCTGGTTTGTATGCTTTTGAACACACTGAGTAAAAGCTGAACTTTGTTTCTGGATGTCTTCCAACAAAATTGGCTTTCTGATTGAAAATAATCCATGCTTGTCTCTGACCTTGAGAATATTCATGGCTTTGCTGGAGCACATGGGCCAACATTTGTTGTGCTCAGGCAGTTTTAAAAATTATGCCCACAGTGACTAGCTCACAATTGTAACAGTGTGGGGAAGGAGTATCACTATGGTAACTTGAAGACAGTTTGTGTCTATTCTTTAATCATTCCTATAGTGTAAACAAAAAAATAAACTGAGAATTTAAATAGGCTTTTTTTTTTTAAAAAGATATTTGTCTGAGTCTTGAATGTTAAATCCAGGTCATAACGTCCCTTTGTAGCTGCCCTTGAATCTCATTTATGATAACAAGTATCTTATATCATGTTTTAAAGATTCCAGCACATGGACCTTTGAAAATGCCCTTCCTCCCTGTGTTTAACAAGATGTTCTTTGATACTCTGTTTGAAAAAAACATATTCTTTGTGCTCTGTATTAACATACTGTTTAATGCTAGCTGCACTTTGCTGAAGCCTGCAAATGATTTACAGTACAATAGTTTATGGAATGATTGCAAGCTATGGGCATATAGGATTTCTTTAAAAAAAAAAGATGTACAGTCAAAAACTTCATCAGGAGATATTTTTGAGGAACAGCCGGCACATAAGGAATAGCTGAAGATAAATATGTTTCCATAAATCTAAATTAATCCAGCTGTTCACACTACTGTAGAATTTGGCCCATTAATTTAAATCTCTAATTTTCTTTCTCTATGCTCCAGTGTAACTTTGTTGTACCTATGGATTTGTAGAAGTGAAGTGGAGAGCAGAATTTGGCCCAGGACATTCAAAAGAAAAGCACCTGTTGGTGTGGTTTTGGGTTTGAGAGGGAAGGGGGGAGAAAAATATAGCTGGTCTTCAAATCTTTCATCAGATTATATTTTTCTGAAGTTATAAAAGGTATGATATGTCTACAGCACCAGGCTCACAAATGTGGACCTCTCTTTGGACTCTCCATTCTCCACTGGAAGTTTTAATAACTGCTGTTGGATTCAAAACAAATTTCCATAGAACACAAAAGGTTTTTTGTTCACTCATCATGAACACCAATGACATGCAATTCAGTATTACTCAGAAGGAAAATTTTTGGAGGAATAGCTGAGTGAGTATTGTATTAAATTTGTTGCTTCTACTATGGGATCTTGGTTTAAATTGCTGTTCACTGCAGGAGATAATGTGGAGCCAGTGCTCCAGCAGTAGATTCAGCAAGCAGTGTGTGTGAAATGTAATGTATAATGGAGCTCGGGGAACAGAGTGCATCAGTGTGTAGCCATTGGCATGTGGTGGTCACACATACATACCCAGAATATCAGACATTCCAGGAATGGCATGGCCCACCAGTGCCTAAGTAACTCTGCCCTCTCTCCCATTTTGAAAAGTGCCCGGCCCCCTTCAGCATGACCTTGCACATTAAGCCATGGTCTGTACTAGGAAGCTATTTAGTGATAACCCCCCTTATTTTGAAATAACAAGCGGAGCATCCACATGACCATGCCCATTATTTTGTAATAATAGCGTGGTTATTTCAAAATCTGTACTCCTCCTTTCCTTGGGGAATAACACTTATTTTGAAATTGTTTCTTTGAAATAGCATTTGTATGTACAATCCAGTGCTGCTCATTCAAATTAATTGGCTTCCAGAGGCCTCTCACAGCTGCACTTGTGGATGCTTTGGTCATACCTGCCAGTGCCACTGCTCTCCTTCTCTCGCAGAGATTAAAACTCCAGGCTACAGGAGAAGGGCTTGTAGCACATGGCCAACTTGGCAAGTCCTATGCCATACAGTGGGAGCAATGAAGCCATAGCAGATCCCAACTCTCCAGCAGACCCTCGGCTGCTACAGGCCAGGGACACAGGAGAGCTCTGGTCTGCACTGGTAAGGAGATCCTTGACCTCATTGAAGTCTTCGGGGAGGAGATCAACCTCCAGGATCTCCGCACTAGAAAGCCGAATGCTGATGTCTATGGCCAGATGGCTGCCAGCCTGGCTCACGGAGGCCACACCTGGACTCTCAACCAGGTCCAGAGGAAAATAAAAGAGATCCGGCAGGCCTACAACAAGGCCAGGGAGTAGAGTGTACACTGCAGGATGGCACCACACACATTCCACTACTGCAAACCGCTTGATGCCATCCTGGGAGGAGGCTGGTCTTCCCCCTACATTGTCATTGAGTCTGGCCAGGACACACCTGGTGTCAACCTCCATAAGGATGGAGGAGGCCAGCCAGCCAACCATGCCCGCCAGCCAGGACCTGTTTCTCACCCTGGAGACAGTCCCCCTCCCCCTTCCAGGATGTCTCCCAGGCCTCAGAGGATCCTGGGGTAGGCACTTGAGGTGAGTTCTGTAATTTTCCCTATCTACACGCAAGGGCAGGTGATGGATTGTGAGGGGCTGCATGCTCCTCTCAGCCTACTTGGCCTGGGTGTCACACAACAGCCTGTGCACAGGGGGCACCACTTCAGAGCACACAGAAACCACTTGGTCCTTCTCACAAGGATCCTGTAGAGGCCTGCCTTTCTCCGGCCTATGTAGTGGGACACCTTCCCACGGCAAGTCACCACTAAGGAGGAGTCATGGAACCACGCAGCAGTGCTACACGTGGCACAGTCTCACTCAGGCAACATCTGCTCCCAATCAAATGCAGTGATGCGGAGGAGACTGATTCTCCCTTCATGGGAACCTGCCTGCAGAGGAGACTGATCCTTTTCATAGGAACTGGCCTGGGGGAGGAAGAAGAGCGGACCCCGGTACCACCCTCCCCATGTACCTCCAAAGCACCTTCCTTCCCCCCACCCTCCCACGGAAGGAAGCCAAGCTTCCCCATCTCCCCACCCATCTACAGGCTCCTGGCCTGGTTGGCACCTTCCCATGCCTGCCTGTCCCTAGGCTGTGGGTGTAGCAGTTCTCCATTGGGATATCTGTGCCCCTGCAGGAAAGTGCCTGCTTCCTTGCTTGAAGCATGTCACCATTGTCTGAACTGAGACCTCAGAGATTAGGGCTAGGCTTCAGACATGGTATCTCTCAGGATGACTGCCCTTGTAGCTTTTCTTCACAGCTGACTAGCTGTAAGCTTAGCATGTCCCCTGCCACTCATGCCATCTATCCAGCTCTACCAGATCTGCAGGAGCAAATGCACCTGGGAGGACCTAATGAGGGAGCAGATGGCCTGCCTCCACTCCCTCATCTGGGGGCTCGAGGAGGAGTGCCCATAGCAGGCTGCTGCCCAAGAGCAGTGGGAAGGCTGCCTGGGACCAACTGTCGAGCCAGCATGAGGCCATGTGCTCCTCCCTCAGCTCAGTAATGGAGTGCATGGTGTTATGGATGGAGCAGGCCACCAGCCACCTCCCTGCCCTTCCCATGGCTTCCTCTCCTAAGGGCAGTGGGATCTCTTGAGCAGCCAAAATTTCCCAAGCTACCCAAGGCAGGCGCTAGTCCTAGCATGATTCTCCCCCACCCCCATTCCAGGTTCTTTTCCCAGTCCCTCCCCTGTTGTATATCCCCCAAATAAACAGTCTTGTTTTTTTCAACATAGAAGGCTTTTTTATTTGCTCTGCAGGGGAAGGTGGGAAGGGAGGGCAGGGGAAGGGAGGAGTAAGGGAGGAAGGGCACACAGTGGGAATGCAGGGGCCCCTTGTGGAGAGACATGAGTGAGAGTCTTACATCTTGCCTTGTACAAAACCATACCTCAAGGCCTCGCTGATGAGCACAGCCCCTTGACGTGCTCGCTGAATGGCACTGATGTCCAGCTGCTTGTATGCCCTGGCCAGCTATTCAGCCTCTGCCCCCCACCTTGGCAGGAAAATCTTCCCCTTGCTCTCTCAGAGGTTGTAGAATACATAACAGGCTGCCACCTCAAAAGGGATGTTGTGTTTGCTGAGGTCCAATCAGGTGACGAGACTCTGGAACCTCCCCTTTAGGCAACTGATGGCACACTTCACCACCACGAGGCACCTGCTCAGCCTGATGTTGACATGCTCCTTGATGGGGTCCAGGCTGCCCGTGTAGGGCTTCAAGAGCCAGGAGGGTAAGGGGTAGACTGTATTGCTGAGGATTACAGTGGGGGCATGTCCATCTCCCCGACTCTGATGGTGTGGTCAGGGAAAGAAGTGCCAGCGTGCATCTTTCATAACAGGCAGGAGTTCTGAAATGTGTGGGCATCATGCACCTTCCTCTACCAGCCGATATTGGTAAAGCCTGCAGTACTACGGAGAAATGCCCTTTCCTGTTGATGTAGTGAGAGGCACAGTGGTAAGGGGCCAGGATGGGGATGTGAGTGCTATCTGTGGCTCCCCTGCAGTTGGGGAAGCCCATGACAGCAAAGCCATCAATGATACTGTCCACGTACCCCAGAATGACAACCCTCTGTAGTAGCACGTGGTTGATGGCCTTGGCTACTTGCAGGAGTCCAGCCCTGATTGTGGATTTCCGATGCTGAACTGGTTCCCAATGGAACAGTAGCTGTCTGGCATGCTGAGTTTCAAGAAGGCGATGGCAACATGCACAGACTACGTCTTCATGGGGTTGGCGTGTCTCGGGTGCCTGAGGGCAGGGGCGAGCCACTTGCAGAACTCCAGAAAGGTGGCCTTCCGCATGCAGAAGTTCTGGAGCCACTGCTGGTTGTTCCATCATTACAGGGCGATTTGGTCTCCCGCCAGCAGAGGCGTCTTTCCACAGTGTCCAGGGGATTAAGAGGCATTTGCAATGCAGGAGCACCAGGATCTGGGTGATGAGGGCCTGTGGCCTGGGCTGGTCCTTGTCTTGTTGGAGCAGCATGTAGGCAGTGTGGATGACTTGCACCATGAGGCATCTGCAAGGGCAACCAGAGCACACTGCATCCATTTTCTGTCCTGTGAGGGGGAGGCAGTGGAGTGGCATGTGAGATGCAGCCGTAGAGAGGCGCCCCTGAAAGCATATGTTGCAGCTTGCCTGACCAAGCAGCCACAGGAGGCGTCCACCCTCCTGATCACCTCCCTGGAGTGCTTCTGGGGTTTCTAAGTCCAAGGCAGGCACCAATCAGCGTGGACATGCTGTTTTGAAATAATTCTGAGTAATTTTGATGCTTCCCCATAGTAGGGACACACTATTTTGATGTTGTTATTTCGGGAGTTATTTTGATGTTAGTAATTTTGAAATAATTTCCTAATGTAGACATGCCCTATAATCATCCTGGCCGGGCAGAGCAGTGGGCTCTTCAAAATGCTCCCTGTATATAGAGATGTGTAATCCCATTTAATTGGTTAACTGGTTAACCAGTCAAAGGATTGAGCAGGGCAGGGCAGTGCTTCTGCCCAGGTGGGCTGGAGCACCCTTCCCCCCACTATGGACAAGGGCTGTTCTGACAGCTTTGTCTCTTTTTCTTGCACTGTGTACTCTCGGGGCTGGACGCAGGGTTCAGCTTTACTCAGCCTTTCTTCTTAACATTGAAAAAAATTACTAGGAAACAAAATTACTCCAAACAAGAAAAACTTCAAACTTGCATAGCGAGTATCACTGCTGTGCTTACCCAACTGGGTTAGCTTTGCAGTCCCTTCACATTGCAGAGTTAGTAACAGTGACTGAGTGAAAGATGGGAGAAAGAAAATAAATATTTGCCATCACTTTTGTTTCCTTTGGCAGAACATTTTCTCAAAGTTGAAACTTTAAGGCTGAAACTTAAAGTATTATGGAGAGGGAGGTTTGTTTTGCTTAAGCTGTGGAAACAAGATCAGTTTTCAAGGTTTGTGCAATGAGACATTTAATGATAGTGAACTTACCCTTAAAGGGTCAGTTATAGGAATTCAACCTTCATTTGAACTTGTAATCTTGTTGTTTTTAATTAGACAAAGACTGGCACATTATAAGTTATGGACTCTTCTTCCCCCTACGCCTTTTTCCTCCCACTTGGCATCTGGCTTTTTTCTGTGACCTGTGTGTCTGTAATTGGTGGCACAGAACAATGTAAATGCAGACCTTTACCAGCAATTGCCCAAATTCTGTCCTTGGAGTGACATTTTTGCAACTTACTGAGACACACTGGAAGTTGCTAGCCAGACTTATAAACCTGATTGATAACCATATTTTTTTCATGGTACTATGGTCCACATCTATTAACAGGCCCGTACGCAGGAATTTCTGTGGGGGCTGCTTTTTTTGTAAATGTGGTCCACAATGGTGTGAATGCTCCACCATGGTCCCCTAAGTAAGCAGGGAAATCAGCCGCAGTCTTCCCTGGCTGGTCAGATAATGGGGGAGGCAGACTTGGGCAGTGTGCTGCTCCTGCCTTCCCCTGTCTGGCCGGAGCATGCTTACTTGGAGGACCATGGGGGGTGCTTTTGCACCCTTCGCACCTCCCCTGTGTGTGGGCCTGATTAAAGCGAATCTTCCGCCTGTTTACACTTTTGGGGCAGGGAAGAGGTAGAATCTGAGCTGTCCATGATTAGCAGGAGAGGAGACAACCACATCTTTCAGTGCCTGTCAATTTCATTCTGCCTCCACAGCTGGTGACAAATTCATCCAACCTTCCTGATATACAGCTCAAAGTAAAACGTCCCTATTATTTTTAGCAGAATAAAATGTCTCTTTATGATTGTTAGCTGTGCTCCATTGCTATGCTGGGCCCCAAAAGCAGAGTACATTTAAAATCTTCTACTTAATGTCCCTGCTTGAAGCATTGCAGTGGCTGGAGCTTCTGTGAACCATGCAAAGAGGATTGTGGCAGACAATAGCTGTAAAATATTACCAGAGGGTACGAGTAGCTACCGAGTTTGTGGTGTGTTATGCTTTGGGAAGTTAACTTGAGCAGTTAGTCACAATTTTGGTGGTGTCCTTGAGGTCATCCACATGAGACATATATAAAAACAGCAGCTGCACTGCGTCTCCCCTTTCAGTGGGGACCAATGATCTTGCAACTGTGGTCATGTTGGGGGGAAATTACAGTCTTTAAAAAAGTATGGCATATATACTTTACACTACTACAGTTATTGATGGCACTAAGTTGTTGCTTGTCTTGATACTCGGTATATTCATGCCTGCCTCTATAATTTCCACACTGTGCATCTGACCAAGTGGGTTTTTGCCCTTGGAAACTTTTGCCCAAGTAAGCCAGAAAAACATTTTTGTTGATACATTTATCTAAATAGACTGACATGGCTAGAGACAGGTTATCAAACTAGATAGGAATTGCCCTACTGGAGCAGGAGAGTATTCTATGCCTGGAAAGAATGGAATAGTGGTGTTTAGAGTGTTAACTTGGCTTTGGGGAGATGCAAGTTTGAGTCATGGTGCTACTGCTGACTTCCTGTGTGATCTATAAAAATCATGACTTTTTCTGGAAATGGAACGTATTCTAAGGCACTTGGCTGATTTTAAAAGTTTTGTCACTAGTCTCTTTTTGCCTCAATCCCCATCTGTGTAATGGGAATTCTAGGATTTCCCTACTCTCTAGGGCTGTTATGAGGATGTATAACTTGAAGATTGTGAGGAACTTTACTACTACAGTGATGGTGGCTGGTGTAAATACTATAAACATGCATAAAGTGCTACATAGTCCTGTATTTTGTTTCAGCTACACCAGACTAACACGGGTACATTTCTATCACTATAAACATGCAGTGCTTTTAGAATGTTAGATTTGAAATCAGAGCATCAAAATATTTGAGGTCTGTTTATTTTCAGTTTAAATAAGTAATCTTTATCCTTTAAGGAAAATTCAGAAGACATTTGGTTTCTATGAAACTCCTAATGTAGATGTTAAAGTCTTGTATGTGGGTGTATTTGTGTTATTTACTGACTAATTAATTCTTGTCTATTTGGATATAAAAATAAATGTAGTTCTGTCTTTGCTACATAAAATTGGCCTTAAATTGTCTTGGAATTTCATTATTTATTGTCTTTAATTGATCTCAAATTTATTATGAATCATTTTCACCAATACAATAATAGCAGTAATGTGGGTAGCTTGGTTTGTGGAGTTTCAATAACAATCTATTAAAATACAATGGTTTTGAATCTAAATAGGCCTTAAAAAACATGGTTTATTTTTTTTCCTCTGGCCCCAATATGGAATTCTAATGTAAAGCCATCTGAATGCTTCCTGCCCTTGTTTGATAAAAAGTGCACTTCCATTCATTGTTTCCATGCAACTTCCCATCCTTTCTACAGTAAAAGAAGGTTTAAATCCAAGACAATTATGAGCTATCTCTGGGGAAGGGAAATGTTTCACAACACAAAGCATTTTTAAAGTTAGCCACAGCTTGAAATAATGAACTAGTAATGCAGCAGTACTACATTTGTTCATTTCTTCTTCTTTCAATAGCCATGGATTTAAACACATCTTGATTGATTATTAACAGAAATGTCAAGAGAGAACATTACATTTTGTTTTCCCCATTAATCCCTATTTAAATAACAGCCATATCCGAATTTTACACGGACATCCATGTGAAGGAATTCCATAGTGTTTTACAATCTTTATACTTCTGAACATCAACCATCACTGAAATGCATCCACATCCAGTGTAGACTATGATTTAATAAGACACAGCAACACTAAATAATAGTTTTGGTTAAAAAGATAATGGTAGATGCACTTGGGGGAACTTGGGTATGCTCAGTAGAGCAAACTAAATTAAAATTGGGATATTACTGGAAACTTAGCTTTTCTATGGTAGCTCCATATAGTATGAATATTTTTAGTGATTCAGTCTGGAACACAGACAAACTATTGTTCACTGACATTCAAAACAAAAGCTCTGCATGTTAGGATTATTTAAATGCAAAACAATCCATTTGAACTATGCTGATTATTCAGAGAAAAGATGAACTCCTGAGTGTTTCCTGAAATCTCACTTGGGAGGAAGAGAGGGAGAGTATTATTTGGAGATGGAAAAGTACTGGGGGAAAAAGTTCCCTGTAAACAGCATGTTGCTGCAGTGCACATTCCAGTAAAACAGAAGTTTGAACAGTGACCATTTTTGGTGATAAAATAAGTACAGAAAATATTGCATAAAATTTAGTAATTTGGTATAACATACATTGTCTGTTTGTAAAGGATTCTTCTTTTTCCAGATACAGATGTTTGTTTTCTAGAGTAATGCCGAATTTGCAATACTCTCATGAAGTTATGCTCAGCAGATGTTGTGCTGAACAGGTTTCTTCTTCATTCTCTGATTTTTTGTTTAATCAAATACTATATGCCTAAACAACTGTAGTCTCTCGTTAAACTTGGTTTACAGTACAGGCAGTCCCCGGGTTACGTACAAGATAGGGACTGTAGGTTTGTTCTTAAGTTGAATCTGTATGTAAGTCGGAACTGGCGTCGAGATTCAGCTGCTGCTGAAACTGATCAGTTTCAACAGCGGCTGAATCTGGAGGTCAGTTCTGACTTACATACAGATTCAACTTAAGAACCCCAGGCATCCCCATGTCAGCTGCTGCTGAAACTGATCAGCAGCTGATTCCAGGAAGCCCGAGGCAGGGGCTTCCTGTAGTCAGCCACTGGTCAGTTTCAGCAGTGGCTGACTTGGGGACACGTGGGGCAGAGCAGCTGGAGTGCTGCTGGGTTGGTCCAGTGGTGCCCAGAGCGGCGCTACGGGACCCACCCGGCAGCGCCCCAGCTGCTGTACCACAGGCGTCCGGAGCAAAGCCGCGGAGCACGGGGGCAGCGGGACAGCCCAGACGCGCCGTGGCTATCCTGCTGCCCTCGGGCTCCGTGGCTTTGCTCTGCTTTGCTCCCCGTCCCCCTGGTCTGCAGACCAGGGGAACGGGGAGCAAAGCGGCGGAACACGCAGGCAGCGGACAGCCCAGACGTGTCTGAGCTGTCAGCTGGCCGCGTGCTCCGCGGCTTTGCTCCGCTCTGCTCCCCGTCCACCTGGTCTGCAGACCAGGGGGACCGGGAGCAGAGCAGAGCAAAGCGGCGGAACACGTGGCCAGCTGACAGCCCAGACGCGTCTGAGCTGTCTGCTGCCCGCGTGTTCCGCCGCTTTGCTTCCTCTCCCTGGTCTGCTGGAGACCAGGGAGAGGGAGGGCCCCGTTCGTAACTGCAGATCCGACATAAGTCGGATCCGCGTAACTCGGGGACTGCCTGTACGTTGTTTACATTGGCTAACTTTCCTGTGCTTCAGCAGATATTGAGCCGGACTTCAATGGATAATCAAGAACTAATTTGACTTGGTCATTTTATTCATTCATAAAATGTTCCTTTTTATTGGTAATTTATAAGTAACCATGTCTTGCAACAAAATCTGAGTTGTCTGATAGTTACCTTTTCCAAATTAATCCTGCAGTGTTCCAGACATATTATTTATAGTTGTAGTAACCTCAATTTGGTGCACGTGCGCACACACACGGAAAATGTTCTACTTCCAAAGGCAATTTGCATTACTTGCTTAAGAGAAAATGCTAGAAGTATGCAAATGTAGAGATGGTTATATCAAGGTTCTCAACCTTATCCGTTATGAGTCCCCCGAGCCACATACTGTACTATAAAAACTCTGATTCACCCATCGGTAAGTACTTTCAGATAGAACTGACCATTGTACAGATTAGAAATAAGCATGGGTGATAACACGGGGCTGACTTCTCATTTTGCCAGGGGTGAGGAGAGGTGCTCAACCCCCTCTTTTATTCCAGGCCTGAACCCTCTCTACCCCTTCCACCAAGCCCCCACCCTGTTTTTTCCTGCCCCATTCTAGCCCTGCCCTGCCGTCTGCACCAGATGTGCCCTGTTCCCGCTCCGTCACCACCCTACCCTCCTGCCAAAGTTTGAATGCCACAGATCAGCTGTTTGCGGTGCTCTGGAAGCACTGGGAGGAAGGTTGAGGGCTGCCAGTGTGTGAGAGGCACAGGTGGGAGCAGGTAGAGGGAGGGAGTTTGGCACCCAGGTGGGTGCTCTACACTCGCTAATTTTTCCCCATGGGCACTGCAGCCCCTGAGTATCCATGGAGTCATCGCCTATGGGTGATAATACTGGGGTGAGGAATGCATTCATTGGTACTCTGGTTACGTGCAGGATTACTTAATAACCTGAAAACAAATCACAGAGATCGGCATGTAGCTTAATATGCTATTGCAGCAACAGCACTGCAGCAACACAATAATATGAAGGTCATGTATGAACAAAATTTCCTTGTTTGGAGAGAATAAGTGGTGCCGCATAGTGAAGTTTGAATTGACAGAACTAGTCAGTGTCTGAACTTTCCCTCATGAATTCTAAACTTCTCCCTTACCCCAAGGGTGATTTCAATTCCAAAGAGCCACCACTGAAAATACACCTTTCTAGATGAAGGTAAACTTATCCTATATGTTGGCAATAAAAGAACCTCCAGACAGTTAAGGTTCCCTAAGAGCAGTGTACATAGACTTGGATATGATACCTGTGCCATTTATTTTTCAATAGAATGTTTTCTCTTCCTTTTTCATACTCTTTAGTTGTAGGTTTTCTTTACACATCATTTTCTCATTGAATTTTCCACTCCCTCATTTTTTTTCCTCCCAATCTATTTTGTGCAAAGTATTAAACCAGTAATATTTGAGAAATGGTCAACTTTTAAAACTTTTGAATCTGCCGCCTTTAGATGGTTTCAGTATTACACCAAACTAATACAGTCATCGCTCATTTTTGCTTATCTTTATGCACCTTCCTTTTGTGGTTTTATGCTGAAGATCATATATTATCCAGTGTTTGCTACATTTCCTTTAAATCGCCTGTGCTACACGTCTCAGAGTTTGCCTCCTTGCTTTAACAACAGCAGTTATTAGAATCCTTCTCATCTTTCCTCTCTGAAAAGACGTGCAACATGTGCTTCCAGTAATGTTGCTGAACCTCAGTCCTGCTTCATGTGTTTTTTGCCATTGACTTAAATTAAAATAGGATCTGTCCCAAATTAATTTACACTAGTTTAATGTGTAAGGTAAATTGAATGTGTGATGATCAAATCACAGAACAAATGAAAGTAAAAAGCTTTAGTTTTATAGAGCAGTGTCTCAACCTTTCCAGACTACTGTACCCCTTTCAGGAGTCTGATTTGTCTTGCGTAGTCCAAGTTTCACTTCACTTCAAAACTACTTGCTACAAAATCGGGTAGAAAATGCAAGTGTCACAGCATTATTGCTGAAAAATGGCTTGCTTTCTCATTTTTACCATATCCATATAAAATAAATCAAATGGAATATAAATATTGTACTTACTCTTCAGTGTATAGTATATAGAGCAGTATAAACAAGTCATTGCATGAAATTTTAGTTTGTACTGACTTCACTAGTGCTTTTTACGGAGCCTGGTATAAAACTAGGCACATGTTTAGATAAGATGACATACCCCCTGGAAGACCTCTGTGTACCCATAGGGGTAGGCATATAATCACTGTTATGGAGTAACTCCTGAGACAAAATGCTGCTTAATTTAGATTGATAGAAATCTTATAGAAATCGAGTTTTCTCCCTCAGTCATAGAACCATAGAAAACTAGAACTGGAAGGAACCTCGAGAGATCAAGTCCAGTATCATGCTCTCGTGGCAGTACTAAACATCATCTAGATCAGGCCTACTCAATATGCGGCCCACAGGCCATTTGTTTGTGGCCCACGGTCGGTTTGGGTTTACTTGGGGCTCCACACGCGGCCTGTGGGAGGGAGCCAAAACAAAAAATAAGTCAATATAATGGTCTTCTATTGATATGAGTTTTAGTAATTAAATTCCTGGACTGTCATTGCTTATTAAAAGTGCTGTCATGTGGATGGAAATCAGTTAAATCTTGAATTTTATTAATATCAGCAGAACTGACTTAAAGGGGCCTGTGTGTTGTGTAGTCTTACCTTTATCTTTGTATTCATGCCTATTAGTATGAAAGAAGCTATTTGCATATATATTTGCATGTATATGCAGCCACGCTTAAGTTGCGGCCCTCAGCATGTGCTGTAAGTATCATTTTGGCCCATGGGGCTTTCAAAGTTGAGTAGCACTAATCTAGATCATCCCTGATAGATGTCCATCCAACCTGCTCTTAAATAGCTCCAATGATGAATATTCCACACTTCCATAGGCAATTTATTCCAGTGTTTAACCATCCTGACAAGTAGGAAGTTTGTCCTAATGTCCAACCTAAGTCTCCCTTGCTGCAATTCAAGCCTATTGCTTCTTATCCTATCATCGGAGTCAAGAAGAACAATTCCTCCCACCTCCTTGTAACACCCTTTTAGATACCTGAAAACTGCTATCATGTCCTTTCTCAGGCTTCTTTTTTCCAGACTAAACAAACCCAATTTTTTGTCTTCCCTCAAAGCTCATGTTTTCTAGGCCTTCATGTAAGATTTATGTTCAGAATTGGCTCCATGATAGTGGCAGTGGGAAAGTATATTCGAGATAGGGCATTGTTTTGAGGATGCTAACATTTTCGGGCAGGTTTTTAAAAAATATTCACTGTAGGTGTAACTGTGTGCTCATTGACATCTATGGTAATATTGCCATTGATGTCAGATGGAGTAGAATTAGGCCAATGCTGAGCACTTCTCAATTTTTTATTTATTTGTTTGTTTGTTTATTTTATCCCCTGCCTCTCTATTTAAAATATTTGAGGTGGCTTACAAAATTTGTAAAACATTCACATCAGACTGCCAAAAGTGTCACCGCTAAGAACATAAGAAATAGTTATTTAATATCATAAAATTATTCTCTTTTCCCTCGCATCCCTCCCACTATGTTGTGTGAAATATTTTAGAGTTATTGTAAAAATAAATGTAGTTTGTTTTCAGTAACTTGTGAGTTCAACCTTTTTAATTCAGCACTTTGGTCCAACAATATCCATGGTCTAGCATGATTTTAGTTAGCCAGATGTCTACGTATCATAGGTTTCGCCAAGTTTCTCATGGTCCCATAAAGTTTTATAGCCATCAGTCCAGGCTCTGTGTGCTGATATCTAGCTCTAATTCACCCCTTAATGTCTTCTAAGAGGCCAGTAAGCAGTGGTAGTGTTGGTAATGGTGCAGCTAGACAATATTGACCTCCTGTGATTTGCAAATTCTCTGATTCAGAGGTCCTAAGGGTGCCGGACTACAGAGGTTCAACCTGTATAACAGCTTAGTACAAATATCCATTTAGATATAGAAGCTATGTAAATAATTACAATTATTTTGTTTGAAATAAATTCTTGTTCTACTTCTAAGGAATAAGAGAAGTTTTAGAGCATCCAGAACTTGCTTTATACTAGAGCCAAATGGTACAGGATCCTCAAAACTTTTGATTTTAAAACTAAAATCTTTGGTATTCAGGTGGTTTCAGAGTTAGGGATGAGAGAATATTTGGCCATGTTTACAGTGATTGCATGGATTTTCTCTCCCGTTTGTTTGCTTGCTAAAAAGATGGCAGATGATACAAGTCTCTATCATGGAAGAATCTGTAACAGTAAATGGATATTTCCTACACACATGTAAATACAATTTTAACGTGCCTCCCTTTTATCTCTCTTGAAATGAGAAGGCTAGTTTTGGGTATTGCTGATTTACAGTAACATAAGTAAAAATGTGTCTTTCCTAATGAAATAGTAATTGCATATTGCTCATTATATGTGGCCCATAATAATCTAAGACGCTTGAAGACCTACAGTAATGTGACACTGTTGTTTGATTTTCTTATTCCAGAGACTACATAGCTGCCTTCCTCCTGCTGCCACTCCTGTTCCTTCACTCAAACAGATACTCTAAAAACAATACCTTGTGGTATAATTCTTACTGAGACAGTTTCTTGGGTTTTTTACTATTCAGGCACTTCAGAGCATAATCCATGCCAACAGATTCCCATATGAGGCAATGGAATCTGTGCCATGACCATTAGCAGAAAACCCATAAATCTTCAAAGAAAGTTCATTTATTCTAATAGCAAGTGATGTTTCTATTGCAGTACTGGGATCCTTCTAAAAGGTGACATATGGAAAAAGTTCTCAATTTTTTTTGTATTTGAGTGAACGTTTCTTTCTTTCTTTCTTTCTTTCTTTCTTTCTTTCTTTCTTTCTTTCTTTCTTTCTTTCTTTCTTTCTTTCTTTCTTTCTTTCTTTCTTTCTTTCTTTCTTTCTTTCTTTCTTTCTTTCTTTCTTTCTTTCTTTCTTTCTTTCTTTCTTTCTTTCTTTCTTTCTTTCTTTCTTTCTTTCTTTCTTTTACTAATACTTGAACCCTTTACTTTCTTTATTGAAGCTGAGTGATCTTAGATGATGGGGTGGTCCCAAGAGAAATTCTGGGCTCTAGAGAATATTGGATGTTTTCTATCCCCTTGCCTCACTTGCATAGCCCCATTTTCTCTTTGCTCTTACACTTCTTGTGATTTCTCTCTTGGTTATCAAGTCAGTGAAGTTTCTTTAAAATTTGTTGTGCGTAACTTTGTGCATAATCAAAACAACCCAAAGGCAATAGTTTCTCAGGATGGGTCACATAAGGTAGTATCCTCATAGCATGAAATAGTTTACATACAAGAAAGGCAAGTGGAAGTTTGGTACTTTAATATTCTCTTTTAAAGAACTGAAGTACTGAGTTTTTTTGTAGAACTTGTACTGTACTGAGTACAAGCCTTTTACCAGTTTCTTTGCTTTGGATCTATCCCTGGCATATTAGTACAGTGTAAAGGCTCACGTAAATGTGCTTTTCAGTAAAAAGTCCTTGATCAAAGTCAAAGGAGAGTTTAGGAGATTACGGCCCATCCCTGCGCTCTCTATGGAATGGTATGTGTCTGTGTCTGCCCCCTGCGTTGGCTATTTTTCATTAGCAATAGGTGGTACAGCAGAAGTGTATGAAGGCAATCTTTACTGAGTGTGCAGTGGTCAGTGTTTTCCTGTTAAGGCTCCACAGTATATGAGAGAGCTGGTTGGCCTCTGCTTGCATTACTGAGACCCCCAGTGACACATCAAATTAGGTATCACCTGAAACCTGGCCTTCTTTTTCCAGTCACACTCAGAAACACCAATAAATAACCACATACACACCCAAGCCACTCTTTGTACAAGTTTGTCACCTGGGCGTGTTTGGACATTTCACCTCGCTTAGGATAGTTTTGCCAGTAAATATATATGGAGTCTTTTTAGCTATTAGAAGTGATTAATATTATAGTGGCCTACAGACCTGGTCGACAGTAATTTACATTACTTCAGACTTAACAGCTTAGAGATCCCTGGTGTTTCTGAAGTATACTGTTTCCAGAAGTTTTTAAACCTTTGCCCTTATGCAAAATGCCCAGACATGCATCATTCTCTCATATGAAAATCAATTAGACGAAATCAGTGCTTTTCTCTAAGATTCTGTAGGTGCAGTTTGCAGGCTCCCCCAGGCCTTGTGGGATTCCTATGAAACAACGTTAATGTGCTTTGGATCCCACCGTGCAGATTCACACAGCTTGTGGGAGTTGGTCACACTTTTCAGCAGACAGAGTTGCAGAAGTCACTATGGACATATAACAGAAACTGTATTAGCCTATGTTGTTGTTTGAATCAAATCCACCATGGTTATGAGTTGGTTTTTGGGTTCTAATATTCCCCCCTGCTCTCATCTCTACCATTTTTATTACAACAGAACACACGACTCATTATGCGTTTGGGTGATGTGGGAAACCAGAGTGAGCTCCAGATGTTAGTATCAAACAGAACAGGGCATTTAAAATATTGTTGTTTATTGAAAGTGGAAATAACATTGAAAGCAATTTTCTAATAGTCGTTATCCTGCGTAGGCATTTATATTAATGAGGTGTAAGAGAATACTTAACCTGGTCGTTGTCATCACAGGGCTTTACAAATCTTAACTAATTTAGTCTTTAGTAGCAACACAAGATTGCCACTCCAAGATTTTTGGCAAGTGCTCTAGGGCTGCATTATATTGAGGGGGTTTGGGGTCTGGGACAGAGGCTGGGTGTAGAAGGGAGTTTGGGGTAGGAGACTGCGATGCAGGAGGGGTGTGGAGTTTGAGAGGGAGTTTGGGTGAAGGAAGGGGTTATGATCTGGGGCAGAGGCTTGGGTGCCGAGTCCAGGAGAGAGTATGGGTGCAGGGGAGGATTCTGGCCCAGTGAAGGGTATAGGAGGGAGTGCAGGGTCTGGGGAGGGAGTTGTGACTTGGGGGGAAAAGGGTAAAGAGAGTTTGGGTGGTGGCCAGGGGGAGGTAGTTGTGGGGGGAGATAGGGTGGGGGTTCCAGAGTCAGGCTGTGGTTGGGAGGCACTTACCTAGGCATCTTCTAGGCAGCAGCACTGCGGGAACCTGAAGGTTGCAGTCGCAAGCTGCTCCAAGTGACTCTGTCCCGGCAGGGTGAAGGAGTTGTGTGAGAGGAGGCTTCATTGGCTGCCTCTGCTGCCAGAAATATATCTCAGGTGCTCTTGGTCGGAAATTGGCCAATGGGAGGTGAGAGAGTTTGCTGAAGGGTGGGGCAGAACACAAAGCCTCCCTCCTCACTTCCAGAAAAAAGCAGCCACATTTAAAGCAGCTGCTGCTGCACTGTGCTTACAGGTCCCAGTGAGGCAGCCGGGGCTGGATCCGGTAGCTTGGTGGGCCGGATCTAGCCCATGGGCAGCCTCTTGTTCACGCCGACATAGCTCCAGCAGGTTAGTTCTGTATTCTAAATACATGAGGCCAATCGCTGTTTAAATTGAGGGTTATAAAGCCAGTAGGGTTGCCAGGTGTCCGGTTTTGAGGGTTCTTTCCGGGAAACAAATTGAGAAAACACTGGACATATAAAATGTCTGGTATTTTCTAATTAGGTAAGTTTTATTATTAGTAGGAGTATCAGTACGTAGTTGTGAACTGCCTGGCTGGTAGACATGTTCATGCTGCGTGAGCATGTCTACCAGATAGGCAATACGCAACTACGCGAAGGGGGGCACGGGCCAGGGTGGGAGGGAATCCCCGAGGCTGGATTCGCACATGCTTTGCCAGGACCGTGCGTGGGATGGGCAGCGCCCCGGGATCTGCGTGCGCCCGGGTCAGTCCCACTCCCTGCTGGTCCATTCTCTCCCCCCGCTCTTCCCAACCCCCTCCCGGCCAGCCCTGCCTTCTGCCAGCTGGTTCCCCCTGCCCCCGGCCAGCCCCGCACCCCTGAACTGCCCTGCTTTCTGCCAGCTGGTTTCTCCCCCACCTCCCAATCTCCCCCAGCCATCTCCACTCCCCCCGACTCCATCCCGGCCAGCCCTGCTTCCTGCTGGTTGTTTTCCCCCCCTCCCACCACACCCCATCTCCCCCAGCCAGCTCCACTGCTCCCGACTCCTCCCGACCAGTCCTCCTCCCACCCTCCCATCTGAGATCAAGTGTGTCCGGTATTTTTTTTGAAGCCACCTGGTAACCCTAAAAGTCAGTAAAATACAGTTTTGGGCTTCTTGAGAACCAGTGTGATGAAATGGGGGAAGCCAGAATATCAGTATTTTGTATGTGTACTTAGTGAGGGAGCAGTGATGAGTTACAGTTGGAGGGTATGTCTACACTACAGCGCTAGTTCGAACTAACTTAGTTCGAATTAGTTAATTCGAACTAAGCTAGTTCGAACTAACGCATCTAGAACTAAAAACTAGTTCGAACTAGCAAGTCCACATTGAGTGGACTCTGAACAGGGCTTAAGGATGGCCGGAAGCAGTGCCGGCAGGGCATAAAAGGAGGACTTAGAGCGTGGAGATACTGTCTCAGGCTAGCCGAGGGCTGCGCTTAAAGGGTCCCGACCCCCACCCCGGACACACAGTTCTAAGGGGTGCCCCGCTTGCAAAGAAGTTCTGGCTTGGAGTGCCCTGAGTGCCCACACTGGGCACATCACACCACTCGGCCATCAGCCCGGCTACACTTGCCGCAGGCTGCCATCTGGGGAGAGGGAGTAATTGGGGGGCTGCAGGAGAGCTTCCACCCCCAGAAGCCCGCAGAGCCAGCCCAGTCCTCCCCATCGGGGGCTCGTACCCCATTCCTCCCTCACCTCCTTCCACTTACCCTTCCCTAGCCCCCCTTCTTATTGATGTACAAAATAAAGATAACGTTTCTTCCAACATTGACTCTGTCTTTATTGAAAAAAACTGGGGGAGACTGGGAAAAGGAGGTGGGAGAGGGGAAGAGAAAGGCTGGGAGAGGGGAGGGCAACTAACATGATCAGGGGTTGGGAACAGGTCCCAGATGAAGAAAGGCTACAGAGACCGGGACTGTTCAGCTTAGAAAAGAGGAGACGGAGGGGGGACAGGATAGAGGTCTCTAAAAGCAGGGGTTGGGTGGAGAGGGTGCATTCAGAAAAGTTCTTCCTGAGTTCCCATAAAGAAGGACTAGAGGACACCAAAGGAAAGGAATGGGTAGCAGGCTTGAAACTAGTAAGAGAAAGTTGTTCTTGCCAAAGCAAATAGTTAACCTGTGGAACTCCTTGCTGCAGGAGGCTGTGAAGGCTAGAACTAGAACAGAGTTTAAAGGGAAGTGAGATAAAGTGATGGAGGTTGGGTCCATGGAGTCCTATTAGCCAGAGGGTAGGAGTGGTGTCCCTGCCCAAAGTTTGTGGAAGGCTGGAGAGGGATGGCACGAGACAAATGGCTTGGTCATTGTCTTCGGTCCATCCCCTCCAGGGTCCCTAGGGTTGGCCGCTGTTGGCAGACAGGCTACTGGGCTAGATGGACCTTTGGTCTGACCCAGTACGGCCATTGTAAGCTCAGGGCTCAGGGTCGGGGGTCTCAGTGGACCCCCTTGATTTTCATGCACACCTGGTCCTGGGTGGCCAGGCTGGCAGCTCTTGCCCTAGACGGCCACTTTCCTGTGCCTAGTGCGGAGATCGTGGACGAGGTCCACGATGTCCGCACTAGCCCAGGAAGGTGCCCGCCTCTTGCGGTCCAGGGCAAGCTCCCGGGAGCCGCCAGCCTGGTTCCGGCAAGAGGGGGTGGGCTGGGGGGCATCGGGTGGGTGGCTCTGTGCCGTGCCAGGTGCAGGGTCTGCTAGCTGGGTGCTGGCAGGCTTGCACCTGGCACGGGCACCGTAGCCAGCCCGTGCCCCTTTAAGGGGTCCGGGGCCGGGAGGGGGGCATAGAGTTTCCCTGGTGTTGGCCAGAGTGGCCACCAGGGAAACCTGGGGAGGGCTAGCCTCCCACTAGTTCGAACTAAAGGGCTACACAGCCCTTAGTTCGAACTAGCTAGTTCGAACTAGGCGTTAGTCCTCGTAAAATGAGGTTTTCCTAGTTCGAACTAAGCGCTCCGCTAGTTCGATTCAAATTCGAACTAGCGGAGCGCTAGTGTAGCACCTATTAAAGTTAGTTCGAACTAACGTCCGTTAGTTCGAACTAACTTTGTAGTGTAGACATACCCGGAGGGATCAGCTGTTTCATGGTGCTCATGTTGAGCACGAGTGAGGTGTTACCCTAGCTTACAACAGGGAGGTAGAAAAGGGAAGGCCAGGATGTGGGCATGTAATGAGAAGGCTGGCAGAAGTGGAGCTAAAGCTGGTGTGTGACTAAACAACAGGAAAGTAGAGCTGAGGCAGGATGAGGTAGTGGTTTTATATAAAGTTTCAGGTATGAGTAGATTGTGCTGGGAGGGGATAAATAAGACAAGTGCTATCACAGAGAGGTTTTTATTTTTGTATCTACTCCGTATGGTTTTCCAGTTTTATACATTCTTCATGTTAGATATGGTGATGAGCACAGTGTAAGAACCTATATAGGCAGGCTTAGAGTATTACAAACAAATTTTATGAGAAGAAGATTGGAATCTGGCAAAATATAGGCAACTCCATGGAAATTAAGTTTTTTGTATGAGACATCAGCTGTAGACATGCAAATTCATGCCAGTCATTCCACAGTTCTCTGTTCCTGTGACTTTCAGCATTGCAAGAACAGAAGGGCTTGCTGTTCCTGAGAATCTGAGAGCCCTAGGAAGCTTGGTCTGGCACCCAGAACACATGCTCAAGAACACACAGCCAACTGCTTCTGCTCCTTGCAGAAATGCAACATTTAGAATAAGTAAAAGCGACGAGGAGTCCTGTGGCACCTTATAGACTAACAGAAGTGTTGGAGCATAAGCTTTCGTTGGCAAAGACCCACTTCGTCAGATGCTTGTCTTATTTAGAATAAGTGCGACTCTGCCATGTATCTGCATCTAGAATCTCTGTGCTAGAGGATAGTCTCGCAGCACTGGAGGTTAGTGTGGAGCCAGACCACCAACAGGCCTTCTGATCTTTGGCTCCCACTTTGAGGACAAACATTGAATTACGTAATGGGGCTGTGGGGTAAGACCAATGATTCCAAACCGCCAGTCCGCAGACCAGTGGCGAGCCGCAAGCCCCTGCCTGCTGGGTCGCAGCACATTCAGGCCACCCGCTGGGGTTCCCCATAAGTTATGTGCTCACACAAATTTTCTTCTTGCCCACTTCCCCAAGCATTAGCAGGGTGCATGGCGTCACTGGCAGCTGGGGCAGCCTCACCATGGCCCCAGTTCCAGCTCTGGTGGCCGCAACACAGCATGGCTGGGTGGGGCTGCTTGATGGGCAGCTGTGGTGCTCGGCCGGAGCCAAGCACCGTGCGGAGAGTGGCTGCCCCTGCAACTCCATTCTCCTCCCTTCTTGCTCGGTGGGAGCCTCCTCCTGGCCTCCAGGTGCTCCCAGTCAGTAGGGTTGCCAAGTGGTCTCCCAAAAAATACTGGACACGTGGTATTTTTTGGTCGGGGGGGAAAAAGGAACGTGAGATAATAAGCCCTTCCCCTCCCCGTTCTGGAGCGGCGATCGCAACCCCACCTCCCAACTGGGACTCCCAGCTGGGAGGCGGGGCCACCATTGGCACTGGGAGCCTGTGATTGCGCAGAAACCTGGCAAGGGCGGGGGGGAGTGGCTGGGAGTTTCAGCCACTCCCTCTGCCCCTGCCAGGCTTCTGTGCAATCGCAGGCGCCTAGCGCAGATCATGGCCCTGCCTCCCAGCTGCTCCCCCTGCCCCACACACCAGGTTTCTGTCTGGTGTGCAGCTGGAAAAATCAGAGAATACCGGACGGTTTTTTTACCGGACAAAGAGCGCTAATACCGGACTGTCTGGTAGAATACCAGACACCTGGCAACCCTACCGCCAGGGTTTACTTGCATTATTATTATGCATTATTTAGTGTGTGATTTTTTTTTATTTATTTTTTTAAGGTGGAAAGCGAATATTTTGGGGGGGATACTAATAAAAGAAAATCTTTTACAGTGACGTGTTATGTGCATACAGATGCAATGCTAAGTAACACGTGGCCTCTTAAAATTACCATAATATATATATGCCAGTATTTCAGTGTTGGTACACCAGCAGTTTTTGAATAAGTTTGCCAATCCATGGTATAAAAAAGTTTGGGAACTACTGGGATAGGCAGTGTAGTGACATGATTTGGATAGTTAGAAATGAGGAAAACTTGTTGATTTTTGTCATGGTCAGAACTGAGTTTCATAGAATGCAACAGGGAGTGAAACAGAATTGACAAAAGTCACAAATAACTTAGTACGTGTCTTTGGCAAAGTGATGAGACTACGATGATGTCATCGGACTTTAAAATCAAACACTTCTTCCTGTCATGAGATGTTGCTACAGAAGTAAAGACCAGGATGGAAGACGGAGAGAAGGATGGGTAGATACTTCTAGAACTGAATCAGGAGGCTCAGAAATATCCAGCTGAAAGGCAGATAGTTGCTCTTCCGCTGACTCTCAGTAAGAAAAATTGAATATTGTGTTTTTATTTTACACGTGTGACTGGTTGGATCACAAAAGTTCCCTCGGTGTAGTCCCCTAGTGTGCTGATCAAGCCACTCATGCCTGCCTGCCTTCTCCTTTGGGGCCCCCTGCTACTCTGTTCTTCTGGGCCAGAAGCTTTGGTCTCCCCTAGGCAAGGCACAGAGTTGAGGTTACTCATCCTTCTACTGCAGAGCCACACAGATCCTGAACCAGCTCAGCTCTGGGGGGGGACTCAGTTATAAGGCCTTTCACAGCACCCAGAACACAGACCCCAGAGTGGACCCAAATAAGTCAGTTTTACACCATGTAAAGGTTTTATGCAGAGTAAACATGTTCACCCCCTTTTATCAATGAACAAGAGATGTGCACAGTGTTTGCCCCCCATAACAGTTATTTACCTTGGGCTTGATAATAAACTAATGTGTTTTATTAAATATAAAAAGTAGGCGGTAAGTGATTTCAAGTGAAAACAGGCAGATTGTAATAAGTTATTAAACCAAAATAAACAATGCATGCCAGCTAATCCTAATCCACTAAGAAACTTGTTGCATGCCAATTCTTACCCTAAACGGTTGTTCCAACATCTCTTTCACAAGCTAGGCAGTCCCCTAGCTTGGGCCCAATCCTTCCCCCGTTCAGGCTTAGATGTTTCCAGCTGGCATCTTAGGGGGAAGGTTTCCTGGCATCTGGCAGCTGCTCCTTATTATTTGGTTCTTCCTCCCATTTATATCCATTTTGCCAAAGATGGGAATTCTTTGTGCTCAATTCAAACTTTTCTCACCTTAAGTGGAAAAGTACAAGATTTAAAATGGGTTTCAGCATCAGGTGGGCTGGCAACATGTCTTGGATTAGAAGAAAAACAGGGCCATTTACAGATCATTGACTTGATCAGCGAGCCATTCATTTTTGGAGAATCAGTAATGGCCCTCATTAGCACGTTTAGAATAATAAACAGGTCCACACTTCATATTTCTAACTCAGGGGTGGCCAACCCATGGCTCCTGAGTTGTATATGGCCCTTTGCTTAGAGAAATGCAGCTCTCATTCAGAGCTGTGCGCCCGAACTGCTGATGGCTGCTTTGCACATGTGCCCTAGTGCCTGGAGGGAGAAGCACATGGTGGCCGCTCTGGTGAAGCTCTGCGGGGGGGGGGGGGGGGCATTGGGTTAGAGCAGAGGGGGTTGGGGGTGCCTGGCTCTGCAGCAGTGGCGTGTGGGGGGGCGACAGTTGCCCCTGAGCACAATGCTAGGGGGGGCGCTGGGCGGGGTGGGAGTGTACAGCCCCACGCAGCGAGCCTGGCACTCGTGGGCCACTTGCTCCCTGCAGACAAGCTGCCAAGGCAGGGTCAGGCAGCAGGAGCGGGCACTTCAAAGGCCTGCCTGAGAGCCCAGCGCCCCGGCCTGGGAGCTGCTGCCACCCCCACTGCACAGTTTGGTGCCTGGACTGGACAGGATCGGGGGCGGGAGCCGGTGGAGCAGAGGCTGGATCTCACCCCCTGCCTGAATTCTAAGGGGTGGCAGGCAGGGCGGGGGCTGGCTAGCTGCTGACACACTCTGTGCTGGTGGTCCCCCTTGTGGGATCCCCATGCCTCTGTGTCAGGTGTGTGGGTTGGGACAGGAAGGTGAGTCCCTGTGCCAAGAAAAGCTGAGTGCTCCCAAGCCCTGCCGCAGAGCCTGGGCACCAGCCCCAGCCCACTATGCCCAGGTGCTGTCCTCGACACTCATTGGAAAAGCAGGTCCAGCCAGCATGGGGGGGAACCGCCTGCGAAGCACTCCCCGCCCCCTGGGACTAGTTTCTCTGGGACCCGGAGACCCCCACTAGTCTGCAGCAGAGCAGGGGCAGAGCCCCTCCATGCGCCCCACTGCTCCGCTCCTTCCCCACAGGTGGCTTGGGGTCGCCCTGGGCCTGGGGACCATGCAAGTGCTGCTGCTCCTGGGACTGCTGCACTGGGGCCCTGGCATAAATGATTCGGGGGGGGGGCACAAATTTTACCTTTGCCCAGGGCACATAACACCCTCGCTATGCCACTGCTCTGCGGGAGAGAGAGGGCATTGGGTTAGAGAGAGGGATGCTGGGAGTGCCTGGCTCTGCGGGAGAGGTTTGTGGCTCTTTGCACTCTATCTACAGCTATTTTAGCTCTTAGGACTCAGTTAGACTAAGCTGAAGTTTCAAAAGATGATATGCAAATTCTGCGGGAATTTGCATATCTTTTTCCATCTCACTTTGGAAAGCAGAGCTTTCTAAAATGAAAGTAAACGGGACGTGGTTTTTTAGCAACCCCCCTTTTTTCGAAAAGTCGCTCTTCCTCAAAAAATTAGGTTTATGCAGCTTTTCGAAAAAAGGGGAGGTTGCAGAAAAAAACGTGTCCTGACTACTTTCACTTTGTATCGGAAGAAGATATGCAAATTACTGCATATCTCCTTAATGTCCCGCGGAATTTGCATATCCTCTTTCAAAACTTCAGCATAGTCTAGACGAGCCCTTAGTGTCTGTCTGGTTGGCCATCTCCTGTTCTAACTTCACATACAAGAATGATACATGCCTAAAAATAGGATATATACCTTCAGCAGTTTGTAACTTAAAAAAAAAAGTTACATGAGGTATTTTGTCTAAAGCATATTTGAGTTGTGCATATTCATAAGCCAGTTTTCATAAAGCATGGGGGTGACTGTGTGATTGTATCATTTATTCTTGCTCAAAACATTTCATAATCTCCCAGGAGTCCACGTTTACTGTGCTTTTGCCAACTTGTCCTGTTGGGAGGGTGCTGTTTGCTCATCTTTTGCACTCCATGTCTGGGCAGGTGTAAATCATGCCTCCTGCGGTGCCTTTTAAAAGCATGCCTGTCCTCTGGGAGCTGGCAGGATTTGAAGTATGCTCCAGTGGGTTTTAGAATCGTAACAGCCCCTTTCACAGGACAGGACCTGCGTGATCTAAGGCACTGCAAAAAATGTAATTGTTCTCCACAGCTTTGTTTTCTTTAGGAAAAAAGTCTCTTTTAAAAGAAACCATCCATTTATTTGCTTATTTATGTAATAAGCAAACTATGGGTCAATTCTAAGACAATAATAAAAAAATGCTTACAGATTACACAGTTTGGGTCTGATATAATCTTTAGCAACATTGTAACTGTTTATGAACCATAGAAAATCTGCAAAACATTTCTGTTGACATTTTTTATTTCAAAGTTTCTTTGGTGGAAATATTTTTTTTTCTAGCAAACTTATGTCAGGTTGAGAGATCACAATTCTTCAAGCCAATGGCCATTCTTTTCTGTATATAATCTTTGGTTTAACCTGGCATGCATCTGAATCAAATTTCCTTCTTTGGTGCAAATCAACTCTCCTTACAGTCTTGAATGACCTTCGCAGTCAAAAACATACTATATCTGTTTCTGTAACTGGTGTGCTTGAAAAGTAGAGCTGCTTTTCATATATATTTCTCGTTTTAGTTTCCTGAAGATATAGTTCATATGTAAACTACTCCATACTCTTACTGCCATTCTATCTTGCGGTGTCACATCACACTGTCTTGACTACAACAAGAGAGTATGGCAGTGATTATTTGAAAGGACATTGACTAATTTTTGGACTAGATAGTTATCCGTTTAGATAATCATTGTCACACTCAAAACTGACTTGGCAAACAATATTTCAATGCACTGCGTGATAAATGTCTGCAGTAATATGGCAAGGTATATTTGCATTATATATTAGCTCTACTTCAAAAGGAATATGTATGATTTTGCATAGTTCTGTTTTCTATTTTTGTGCAATAAAGATGTTTCACATAGACAAATAATCTGCATCAGGCAAACCAATTCTCCCCCCCCCCCCCCCCCCCCCGGGTTTTATTTGATTCTTTTTTTTCCCCTCAATCCTCATTTCCTTCCTTACTTTCTTGATGTAGGGTGGACTTCCTACAATTTTAGGAAGGAGAGGAATACATAATTCAAATGAAGATTGTCACAGAAATGAATTAAAGGTCTAGCACCAAAAAGGAAAATAAGTAAATAAACAAAGTAATTGTTATTTATAATAACTAAAGCAGTTATTTCCAATATATGTTGCAAATAAGTATCTGAAGCTTTTGTTACTTATGTTCCAACTGGTTTTGTAATCACAAAGACAATTCAAGTTTAAAAGATATGAAATTTACTCTGGCTCATGTCTCTGAATGGTATATCTGTGATTTCCTCTGCAGGTCCTGTGCCTAGAAGTGAATGTGTGTTATCACCGGTCAATAGTTCCCACCCAGTTCATGCCTTGCTGGAGAGCTTTACAGTCTTATCTGGTTGTGCAAGCAGAGGCACAACTGGCCTGCCACAGGAAGTGCATATCCTCAACCTCAGAAATCCAGAGGAAGGGCTTGGCCATCATGAAAAAGAGGTAAAGGGGAGATTGTGCACTTTACAAACAAAGATGCTCAGTACAAAAATAGCAGTAAAGGGGGGGCGTTAATCAGAAACAGTGCAAGGGACATGTGGAGTGTTTGCACTCTTGCTGCCCATACGTTCTTTGCTCAGTATAGGAACAGAACCCTTTGATTTGACAAACAGTCAGTCCATCCACAGCTTTCACATGGAAGAAACTTACTAACAAAAAATAGAGTGAGGAATAAGAAACAGATTTTCATCTAGCGGGGGGGAGGGCTGTATTGAATTGCCCATTTTTCAAAGCTAGATCATTTAACTAAATGTGTTGTAAATTATCACAAATACCTTCAGATCCTTGCCATGGCCTCTGTAAACAAATACTTAAATTTAGATTCTTTCCCCTGTAATACATCTTTAATTCTTAACTGCTAAGGAATGTAGTTCAGATAGCAAGTGTTGCTGACTATAGTAGTTCTTAAGCACAGTGCAATTACTTATTTATATAAACTTCACTCAGATGGATTGGAGATAACTTTTGTTCTTGCTGCTATGAAAGCAGCAGAAAATGCTTAATGTTAAAGTACTGTTGTTTAATATGAAAACACCTCAGTGGAAAGAAAACATTTCATGTCAGGACAGTTCAGCTCCCTAGTTCTCTTGTACTTACAATATTATTTAAAAAATAACAACACAACCATTACTGCTGCCTATAAAAGTACCAAGCATGTATATAATTAGCTGAATTGATAGCATTAGGAAAAGAAACAGATCCAGTGGGAGAAACCTGATTGCTTAGAAGCTTAAGGTCTTAATTCTATGCTCAAAAGAACATTAAAATAAGTGCAGTGACTTCTAATACACAGGCTCTGAGACTGTCACCACTGAAGTTAGTAAACATTTTTGTCATTAACTTCAGTGGAAGCACTGACTGAGTCTAGGTTGTGGTGTCAGTGGAATGTATATTGTATGTTCCAACTGAAATCTCAACAGGTGTGTACAATGGAAATGTTTATAGGGTCTGATAATTCCAGATTATGATAGATTATCTTTTCAGCCGTCATCTTCACTGGCTGGCCTTAGCTGGAAATGTGAGTGCCAATTTCAGACTATTTTGCAGTGAGTATAGATATAATATTAGTCCTGCTGGCGTGGACAAGAAAAGTAGATATGTTTTGCAGTATCATTTTTAGAATTCATGAAGTACTACTGTGGTAAGTGTGGTATAAATGTTGAGAAAGCTACAAATGCTGTACATTCACTGTATGGACATGTAACCCATATTGTAATTTGACATTGTGTGTTCTGATGATCCTGATTCTGCATTGTTGCATATGCACCCAACTTCAGTGGAAATCATGGGAGTATTTAAAGCAGAAGAACTGGGCACTTAACATCTCATAGACAAAATTATAGCAGATAAAATGTATCTTTTAGATATCAATTTTTTTTTCTGTTTAGCAGAAAGAGGCTGCTTATGTCACACCTAACATACTTATTTCATCAGAACAGTTTGTCCATCTCTATCTTTGTGGTGTTATTTGCTGTATTGGGTGACACACTGTTATTATATGTCACGATAGCATATTTTATATCTATTTCCCCTAACCTTCTTCCCCTGTATCTCAGCCCTACTGCAATCATAGTCTTTGGAGGTGACTGTCCTGAAAATGAACAGGAAGCTAGAGAAAGGCTTTCTGGCGACAGCGGACAGCAGAAGAGTGTAAACAACTTAGAGAAATCAGATTTTAGTCATAGGATAAAGGTCTGAAAACAAAGCAGAGCTCAAATGTTATCTTTTCCATCGTTGTAAAAATCAACTCTAAGTGCCCTTTTGACTTAAAGAGTAAAATGCATCCATCACCTCCTGTTAGGTTAGGTCACTTGTCCATTTAGGATGTTTCCCAATGCCTGGAATTGCTGATAGCAAAGGCAGAGATTTATGTGTTTACAGTACTGTATGTCTATAGGAATAAAAATAGTTTTCTTGTTTGCAAATACCTTCTTTTCAGATGCAGCATTTAAACTGAGTTCAAAACAGATAGCATATGCATTTGGTGATCTGTCAAGGTTCTAATAGCATGGAATACAGGACCTAAATGCTTTAAATTGTGTAAGTCTGGCATTAAGTGTGGTGTGGGATATTTTTTATTTTGCTTTGTTTGCTTTTTAACTTGTCCTATTACAGATGTTGGTAAATTAGACATTTCTTTATTACTAAAAGGAGTGTAAACCATCCCCGCAGCAAATCCTTTGTAGGACTGCTTGATTAAATATGTTTGTTTACTTATCATACTGAAACAAAAGAGAGGACTATGCAGCACTTTAAAGACTAACAAAATGGTTTATTAGATGATGAGCTTTCGTGGGCTGCATAGTCCTCTCTTTTGTTTCAGCAAAATCAGACTAGCACGGCTACATCTCTTTTACTTACTATGGTACTCATAAATGTACAATATGCACACACTATAGTGTAATTTACTTTTGACACTTGTTTAGAACATGCAGAAAACCAGCTGTTTTGAACTTAAAACACTTGAGGACATCTGTTCTTCCCAGGCCTTCTGCACAAAGGTTAATGAGAATTATTTGTGCACATTACACTTGGAAACTTGCCGTATTTTATGTATTTGCAGAAACCACCACAATACTAATTTCCTGATCACTTAAGTTAAATGAAAACTCATATTGTGAGATTCTGCATCGTGGCTGCTGTTTTGAAGTGGTTTGTTTGTTTTCCTGTTTCCATTTCACTTAATTTTGTAACTGTTTGGATGGCATCTCATTTTCTGAAAATACTGAGACATTTTCTTCATATGACCATTCTGATACTAAACTCAAATATTTTTCCTTCAGTAGTGTTTTGTGTTCTGTCCCCTAACATTTCAGTTTTGCTAAACTTCAATGTGGGAAGTTGATTACCATCTGTGTAATAGACATGAGCGTGAATTTTGTTTTATTTGATCAGATTGACACCAGAGAGTGAGTTGATTGGTATAGTGGTCTGAGAATTAATATGGAAGCCAGGATCTAGTGTGCTCTACCTTTCTCTTTAGCTTTGGACAGCCTCTCGGCCTCAGCTTCTCCCTCTTAAAAAGAGGATAATCTTTGCTATTGTGAACTGTTGGGAGGATTAATTGATGTTTGTGAAAGCACTGTGAAACTACAGAGATTAGCACCAAAGAATTATATACAGAAATAAAATTATAAATAATTTTTTTTCAAAGATGAACAAGGCACAATCTTAGTGGGAAATTCTCTGACCACTGAATGTTGGTCTAAACTGCCACGAGTTTCTCCAGTCACACAGCTAATGGTAAAAATAGCTGAAGGGAAAGAAATACAAAATTAATCTCATGTGAATACTCAGAATTTAAATCAGAATACCTGGCAATATATTCACCATTGTTTTCATTTACATCCTCTTCCTCAATAACCCTGATGATGTTAAGTGGCAGGTTTGTCCAGACCTTGCTGAATTAGTATTTCTTCTATGCCCAGTTTTACTACTTCTAAAAATACAAAACTGGATTTTTTTGAAGTCTCTCTAGTACATTAGGGCTATGGTAATTTTTCCCTTTGTGTAATGGTTGCTTCATGTGATTGGGAAATTATCATACCCCAAATTTATAAGAGATACTCCAAAACGATCCAGCTTTTAACTCTTTAGAAATAGTACAATTAGGAACAGAAGAGACACTAATTCAGCTAGGCCTGGACACACTGAAACATAGACCATCTGATGTTTCTACCATAAGACCTTGTCAGTATATCCTGAACCGATGTTTTTCACAGATATTTTTTTGAGAATGTCATGGTGATAGATTATGCTTCACTCTCTATCCAAATTATTTGTTTTTAGTACTGCAGTGTTTTGGATGATGGAGATTGACATGGAATCCTGGGTCAATTAGTACTTTCTTCTGGATTTTCCACTCTAATAATCTTAGCTGTTTTCAAAAGAGAACTTGGATACACCTTTAGGGGTACATTTTCAGACTTCAGGTTGCATATGTTTATATACAAAGTTTTCATACACTGAAGTGGTGTAATTACCAACATGTACATTTAAACACTAGTTTGTACACACCCAAATGATTGTTTCTAGTGCCTGCAGATGTACTGAAGGTGTACATGTGCATGGTTGTATGTTACTTTATGCAGATACAAGTTAAGGCCTGGTAAAGGTCCTTTTGAAAATGTATCCCTTAATGTTAGTGGTTAACACCACCCTTTCAATTATTCTGTCTCATCTTTCTCTATCTTATGTCCTGTTCTTGCAAAAATGTACACACGTGCATGTAGTTTCATTGACTTTAGTGCTACTACTCAGAGGGTGTAAGCCTTGGCAAAATCCAGGATTTCTATTTTATTTAGAAATGCCTTCTATTTTAAATTGTCATGACATTCTTTAAGCTTTACAATTGTTCTCCATTTAAATCTCTGAATTCCCATGTGTTTGGATAGTTTTCGTACGTACTTTTCATCATTCCTCTAGACTGTACATGTTAAATTTCTTTACTGTCTCTGCATAAATCATATTTTGTAATTATCTTATGATTCCTGTACCCTTTGAGTTCCCCTCCAGTTTATCATTTATTTTAAAAACATGATGTATCATACTATATAGAGGACACTCATGTGGCCTTACTAATGCTATATTCAACAAAATATTTGCTTTCCTGTTTGGGCATTCAGTTGACCCAGAGTATCCAAGGACTTTGGGACCAACCACAACCTTCAGCTAAATGTAGCTTTAGATGAAGAGTTCACACATGCAGTAAAGGAGACCAGCCTGTTGTATAGGCGTGGGGGGGGGGGGGCGAGAGGGAGAGGAGTCAACAGCCCTAGTCTGGTCTGGTGATTCAAAAGGCCCCAGGGCTCCCACCCACCACTGCTGCTACTGTGGCAGTCAGAGCCCGGGCCCTTTAAATCACTGCTAGAGTGCCATGTGGCATGCTCCAGTCAGAACTGAGACTGCCTGCGGGAAGCTAGCCCCAGCTCCACCCCTTCTGCTTGAGGCCTTGCCCTTTCCTGAGACAGAGCCAGGTCCCTCTGCTTTACCCGGGGGCCTGGCAAGTCTGTTGGCCCATTGTGTATAGGGGCTGTGATTTAGGGATGAGAATGTTCTCCTCCAGGGCTACTGTGTTTGTACAGCTCTTGGAGAGGTGTTGGGAAGGGGAGAGAGAATTCAATAGGGGTTGATTTATCTGGACATGTACTGTATAGCATCAGCTGGTGTTTTTTTGGGGGGGGGTGCGGGGGAGCATAACATCACACTGAGTTTGTCCAGTTCAGTACTGCCATTTTTCCTGCAGATCCTTCTCTACATTACTACATTCTAACCATTGTTCTCTTCTCTGGTTCTTCTCACTGTTTTTCCCCCTAAGCATATTGCTTTGCATTTATCAGAATTAAATCTCAACCTGTTAATAATTATCCATTTCTCCATGTGCTCAAGAGCCCTTTGCAGTTCATCTTGGTCCTTTTCTCTGTTTATGATCCCTCCTAGTCTGGTATTCTGTGTAGAATTACAGGCAGTCCACGGGTTACGTACAAGATAGGGACTGTAGGTTTGTTCTTAAGTTGAATCTGTATGTAAGTCGGAACTGGCGTCCAGATTCTGCCGCTGCTGAAACTGACCAGCGGCTGACTACAGGAAGCCCGAGGCAAAGTTGCTCTGCCCCGGGCTTCCTGGAATCAGCCTCTGATCAGTTTCAACAGGCTGAATCTGGACGCCAGTTCCATACAGATTCAACTTAAGAACCCCAGGCGTCCCCAAGTCAGCTGCTGCTGAAACTGATCAGCGGCTGATTCCAGGAAGCCCAGGGCAGAGCAACTCTGCCTCGGGCTTCCTGTAGTCAGCGCTGGTCAGTTTCAGCAGCGGATGACTTGGAGACGCCTGGGGCAGAGCAGCTGGGGTGCTGCTGGGTTGCTCCAGTCGCGCCGCTCCTCGGCGCTACTGGACCAACCCAGCAGCACCCCAGCTGCTCTGCCCCAGGCGTCCTGATTCAGCCGCTGCTGAAACTGACCAGCAGCGGCTGAATCAGGACGCCTGGGGCAAAGCAGCTGGGGTGCTGCCGGGTTGGTCCAGTAGCGCCCAGAGCAGCGCTGCAGGACCATCCGGCAGCGCCCCAGCTGCTCTACCACAGGCGTCCGGAGAAAAGCCTGGTCTGCTGGGGGGGGGTACTAGCTGCGCCCCCCCTCCCTCCCTCCTGCAGACCAGAGAGATGCGGGCGGCGGACCGAGACGCACCGCGGTCCCGCCACCCGGGTCCTCCGCAGCTTTGCTCCGCATCTCCCTGGTCTGCTGGAGACCAGCAGACCAGGGAGACGGGTAGCAAAGCCTCTGAGGACGCCGGCAGTGGGACAGCCGCGGTGCGTCTGGGCTGTCCGCTGCCTGCGTGCTCCCCGGCTTTGCTCCCTGTCTCCCTGGTCTGCTGGTCTCCAGCAGACCAGGGAGACGGGGAGCACGCGGGCAGCGGACAGCCCAGACGTGCCGCGGCTGTCCCGCTGCCGGTGTCCTCAGAGGCTTTGCTCTCCGTCTCCCTGGTCTGCTGGTCTCCAGCAGACACGGGAGACACGGAGCAAACCCCGTTCGTAACTGCGGATCCGAAATAAGTCGGATCCGTGTAACTTGGGGACTGCCTGTATATATGTTGTTTACTTCATTCTCTAAAGGTTTGTTAAAATACACCACAGCACTGTTTTTTTGTTGTTTTTTTTCCAAACCTGTTCCTTTAGATTGTTCTAAATCTCTCACTTTGTTCTACTTTCCAAGTCCAGGTTCTGTGAAGATAAGGCTGGAGATTTTTGCAGCCTCCCTAGATAGAAGTCTTCGTCAAAGTGACTGGTTTTCTTTGAAATTATGGATAGCCAGGCCACCAGACTCAGGGCTTTTAAAAGAACCTAGAATACAGACTTTCAAGTCTGCTGGCTGGTAGGAGTCCCACAAGATATATTCAAAATACCTGGGTTATCTTGTTTAATGGTCTTGTTTTGTAATCCATATTCACTGGCATAGTTTATTGAGGCTGCTCTGGTGAATGAGGACTGCAGAATAGGGCACTTTCATCATTCTGAGCCCAGTATTACCATGTGGTGACTCAGTCAGTATTGCTTTCAAATGTAATGTTGTATATGTTAGAATTTAAGGTTCTCATTCTTACAGCAAGGACTCCTACAGAACTAATGATGTGACAGGAGCAATTAGTTTAATTGCTTTAGTTTGATGCATAGTGTCTTCCCATATCCAAAATGAACCTGGATAAGCCTCACCTCCCACCCTGCTTCCTCCCCTGAACACTTTAAGGTATTTAAACATGGCTGGATTTCTGTACTAGTATAATGTGGCTTTTCCTCTTGTTTGCTCTGGACTGAAGTGTTTGTAGATTGTTATCTAAGTCAGCTCAGAAGTTGCTGGTCGCTGAGTTTGGCCCTCTTTTCAACTATTACCCACCAGAACTTCAAGAGGAAGTTGTGTGACAGCCAGAAGAATTTGTTTGTTTAGGGCATGTTGCCCATCAGAAGCATCAGTTGACAACTGTGTCTGCGTAAGGAAACAGAAATAAATTTTTGTGAGGTTGAAGGGTTCATGTAAAATCCCAAGTATTTTCTTTCTTAGAAATGAAACAGTTTGCAGTACATCAGTTGAAAGTGTCAGTGAACATGCAGTTTCACAAAGTTGTCTGGAATTGAGAGTGACATAATGGCAAGGCAAACAAGAAAAAGAGCTAAAAGAAAAATGTCAGAGTAAATTTCATAGTGGTTAAAATCTTTTTTTATTGTTTAACATGTTGGGAATGTGAAATGGGAATCTTGTTTTATTGACCTTTGTTTTCCTGCACTGTGTGCACACAGATACTGATTTGTTATTGTAGGGTTCTTATGAGCCGGGCCCTGGGGTCAGGGTGGGATCTGGGCTCTTTGAGTTGTGACTTTTGGTACTGAGGCACAGACCCTCAAAGGTATTTGTTTGCAGGAATTTTATTTAATGTTTATTTTTATTTTAAAGGTGCGTACGGTAGAATGATTTGGGTTTTTTTTCTCTCTTCTTTTCCACTCATGCATGTGGGCGCACACAGTTTCAGGCAGATACATTTGGTTTGAGTTCTCTGCAAATCAGCTGTAGTTCCAGTTGTTGTTTGCCTTGACCCATCCTCACAAGGTCTCTTCATGATGTACTCAGGAGCATGCTGAATACCATCCGGTCATCAATTTCCATTTCTTTGGAAAAGTAATTAAAGCGGTGGCAGCTTTCGGTGCATCTTTATATCATAGACAGGTGGGGTAGAGATTCCATTCTTTCTCTGGGCTCTTCTTTTTGTGATAGAGGCAGCATTTGTCAAGGTCATGAGTAGGGCTCTACCAAATTCACAGCCATGCTAAATGTGTCATGGAGCATGAAATCTGGGGGAAATTTGTGAGCTTTTACCCTACACTATATTGACTCCACAGGGGATACCAATGGTTCTCAGATTGGGAGCCCTGACCAAAAAGGTGGGTTACAAGATTATTTTAGGATGATCACAGTATTGTCAACCTTACTTCTGCACAATGATTAGTCTGGGAGTGGGGCAGTGGCTGAAGTCTTTGTCTCTCTCCTTCCCCCGAGGTTCCCCCTAGGCGCCCATGCCCTTGTTGGTGGGAGGAGACTTTGCACACCCCTCCTTTTGCCCCTTGGCCAATCAGGACTTGGGGATGGGGGAGCACGCAAAGTCTCCTCATACCCTGCCAGGAGCATGTGGCATTTCTAAGTGCCATGGGCTCCTTGTAGGGCAGAGGAAATTTTACATTCTTCCCCTGCCCCAGGCTAACATTACTAGATTTTTATGGTGGTCTAGAAGGCTAGTGACAGGGCCGGCTCTAGGCACCAGCAAATCAGGCAGGTGCTTGGGGTGGCACTTGGCCAGGGCACCATTTCAGGTAAGCAGCCGGTGCTGCCCCCAGCAACACCTAGCCCTGCCCCGCCCCACCAATTTTAAAGGGCCGTGGCCTGGGAAACTCCGTGGCTGTACAGCCAGCTGGCACCAAAGTGTGCCCGGAGCCTTCTGGCCGCCCCTGTCTCCTCTCCTGCTCCTCCCCTCCCTGGCAGTCACTAAACAGCCGGCGCCGCCCACGGCAATGCCTAGCCCCGCCACGCCAATTTTAAAAGGCCACAGGAGATGCCACAGCTGCGCAGCCAGCACTGGCACCATGTGCGCCTGGCCCTGGAGCCTGCTGGCCGGCCCTGTCTCCTGAGTCCTGCTCCTCCCCGACGGCCGCTACCTCCTCCAAGAGCCTCTCCACTCCAAGCGGAGGCTCTGCTCCACCAGACACACAGCCTGGTCCCAGCCATCAGCCACCTCATGTGGAAACCCCCGGTAGGATGCCCCCTTCCCGCCTAGGGTTGCCAGGTGTCTGGTATTCACCTCCTGTTAAAAAAAAAAAAAATTCAGAGAATACCGGACACCTGAGATGTCCAGTATTTTCTGATTCCCCCCCCCCCCCCCCAGCCAGGAAGCGAAAATACTGAGCACCTGGCAACCCTACAAACACTCAGCACCCAGTTCTTCCCCTCTTTTCCCCCTCCCCCCTCCTGCCCCTCAACACCCCAGCCCCCATGCTTACCAGGTTCTGCAAGGCTGCTGTCACAAAAGGCCAAGGGTCTTAGTGCTCAACCGCTCCCCTGTTCCTAGCCCTGCACTCACTCTTAAAGGGGACATGCTGTTTTATTTTAATTTTTTTTTCCCCTCAATAACTTTGGTCCCTCCCGCCCCTCTCCCCCCCCCCTTTTTTTTTTACAACAGAATTTTTTCCTGGTGGTTTTTTTTGCGGAGCAGCCAAAACATTTTTTGCTTGGGGCAGCAAAAAACCTAGAGCCAGCCCTGGCTAGTGATGGGAAAAATTCTGATGATCAAATCTGCTGTCATGCTGGAAATAACCTTGAGTCTGTGGTCTTCTATTCTTCCTGACTTCTTTTTCATTGTAGATGTTTCTGCCACATACTTTACTTTTAAGGGCCTTTATAATTATTTTCCAACTAAAGCATGGAGTGAATAGCTATGAGAGATCTTTAATATGTGGCCAATATCCTTACAAAAATTTTGCTTTTTTTATAATTACAGAAACCAACTATGTCTAATGATCAAAGGGGCTTATACTTTTCTATCAACAGATTTCATGTAAACCTCTGTTTACATGTACAAAACTCAGATGTGCACATTCAGCCAAGCAAATTGTATGTTATCTGTTTTGCAAAAACAGATGTGTTTTGTATACATGCAAAATATGTAAATGGAATTTAGAGGCCACTTGAAAACTTCACCTACTATGGCCATATTGCATTGCAGAGTCAGAGCCGATGACCCTGACTCAGGAAAGCACTTCAGCCTGTACTTAATCTTTTTTACTTCAGTAGGATTTTGCTGTCTGGGAAAGGGGTGTGGTTGCAAATGGGGCCCCTAGTTGCATTGCTTCTTGATAGAATAATGCCAATGCACCAAGAAAAAGTTACTTTTTTCATTGCTATGTGTAACAGTCTCTTGTTACCCATAATCATATGGAGAAACTCAGGGGAATAGAAGTGGTGGTGTCCTTTCATCAATTCTTCTAAGTTTCAGCTTTGCAATCATACTTCTATTTCTGTTTTTACTTGATTTTTTTGAAAGTACTCTTCTCTGAATAGTTATCTATGACTTTCCCCTCCTACAATTTTATATGCATTTCAGAGCGATAGTTAGCGGAAGGAAGTTACAGGGCGTACAGTTAGCCACACAGAGCATACCTGAGGTTTTATACACACATAATGTAAATAGGAAGTAACTCAAAGATATTAAACATGAGTTCAAAATTAAGCTAGTATTTGATGTGTTAAATCAATTTGTAAACAAGTAGAAACAGGATAATGCAGGCGAGAAGAGAATGGCATCACTATTGTGAAAATACTTACATTTATGAGGCTCTTACAGTTCCTGGAAATATTCTGTTTCTGTGTTGTTGATCCTGGAAGCATTTATGCTTGTGAGCAGCTTTATCCACAGAAGTAGTCCCACTAGGCTAAGTAACTCTGGTTCCTTGGTTTTATGAATTGCATCTGAATGTCCTAACAGTAGTAAAATAATTCCCATATTCAGGGGAGCCGACAGCCATGCTTGGCCCCTGGGCAAGGTGAGGAGGGGGCAGCTCTGCACTCCAGAAGGGGCAGGGCTGGAGGCAGCCAGCCCTCAGCACCACTCAGAGCATACCCCCCGACCTCGCCCCCACCCCCAGCTTTGCGCTTACCCAGAGCCCTCTAGTGGTGATTTTCAAGTGTCAGGGTTCTAGACACTGCTACTGTTGCAGTAGTGACAGCAGCTGCTAGGCATTCTAGACCCCTGAGAATCACTGGGCCCTAGGGCAGTTGTCCCCTTGTCTCTCTCTGCCAGTGGGCCTCCCCATAGCTATTGTTTTTCCTTTAAACAATTCTACTTTTCATTTGTACACGGAAAAAAAAAAAACCTTCAATCATGAAAATAAGAAAACACCAAATGCTTGAAAAAAAATAATCGGGAATTATGTTGAATAAGGTTATGTGGAATCCTGTTAATTGAGATGTTTCCTCTACATTCAATTTGAACTCCACGTGAAGGTAGTCTATAGACATGCCCTCTTTCTAGAATCCTGCACAGATACAAAATTGGTATCCATGTCTGCCTCTGCATTTGCAAAAATGTTCCACAGAGATCCTTAGCCACATCTGCAGATGCAGATACCCATGGATATAAAGTGGATATCTGCACATTTACAAGATGTGGAATGTAAGTGACTAGTCGACTACCCGATAGGCCTAGGCTAATCAGATAGTCGACTAGTAGCTTCCCCACAACCCCTTGCTGCCTCTATATCAGAGGCACCAAGCAGGGCGGAGCAGGAGCCAGTACTGGGGGGGGGGGGTCCAGCTTAAAAGCCAGTCCCCCCTCCCCAACACTGTCTCTGTGCGGGGAAAGAGAGGCAGAGGCACAGTGGGGGAAATGGCATGAGCGGAGACGAAGCACTCCCTCCTTGTGAACTTGTGGCTCTTGTATATTTCAAAGGCAGAGGCACAGGGGGATAGCAAATGCCCCCTCTCCATCAATTAATCAAGTAGTTGAGGGAAATTCCATCAACTACTTGATTAGCTGATGAATGGAAATTTAACATCACTGTTAATAGATGCAAAATGTATATCTGCATCTGTATCAGTAGCCACAGATATTCGCGGATATCAATGGATTTGCAGGGCTCTATGTTTTTCTTCATGCTGACACAGTTATGTCCACAGTGTTGTAAATACAATCTCATGCATCCTTTTCCTAAAACGTATAGTGCTCTAAAGTAGTGGTTCTCAACCATTGGTACACAGAGGTCTTCTAGGGGGCACATCTACTCATCTGACATATGCTTAGTTTTAGAACAGGCTACATTAAAAGTACTAGCAAAGTCAGTGCATATAAAACTGATATAAAGACAATGACTTGTTTATACTGCTCTATATACTGTATATAGAAATGTAAATACAATATTTATATTCAAATTGATTTATTTTACAGTTATATGGTAAAATGAGACAGCCCCATTTTGAATACAAGCTTTTAAAAATGAGCCCTAAACTACTTGATGGTCTCTCTTCATCTTACTTACTGAAGTTTCTCACTGGGGCCCCAATCCTGCAATAGGAGATCCATGTGACTGGATTCTTATGCTAATATAATGCTCCACTGTAGTCAGTGAAACTCCACACAAGAATGAGGCTCCTGCCACATGGATTTGATCGTAAGGTTGGGAAAGACGTGTATTTGACTGAAGTTAAGATTTGCTAACTAAAATTGTGTTTTTCATTAAATGTAATTTTGTCATTTTAATTTTTAAAGGCCTAAAGAATTTTACTGTGTGTATACATACCTCCCTGGTCCGGCACCCTCGGGACCTGAGCAGTCCCAAACCAGGCAGTTTCCTGGACCAGGGGAAGGTCAGTGGTCCTCTGCTGGCTGCCCCACTCCCAGGCTTCTCTCCCTGGAGCTCTCAAGGTTGGGGCTCCCACCCTGTTACCCACTTGCTGCCACCAGAGTTCCCTGTAATTCCAGCTGGGACCACCCAGCCGCTGACAGCTTCACTGCCATTGGGGGTTCCCCAGGTTTCTCCGCCACCTGGCCCTGCTGCTGCCAAGGGTTCCAAGGGTTCCCCGGTCTGGGGCTGCTCATTCACTGCCGGCCCTACTACTAGGGCCAGTCATGCTCCCACCAGGGCTTCCCAGGGTTCACTGGCCTGGGACTGCCCAGCCACCACCTGGCTCTACTGCTGCCGGAGGTTACCTAGCTGGAGCAGGGGCTCCCCATTCACTTCTCAGCCTGATGCTGGAGATTCCCTAGCCTAGCCAGGGCTTCGCAACCCACCGCCTGGCCTAGATGCTGCTGGCCCAGCTAGGGATCCCCAGGCGGCTCCTGTTCCTGGCCTCCTAGGCTCGTTGGTCCAACAACATCTGTGGTCCTTCCAGACCATGAATGTTGCCAGACCAGAGTGTCCTGCATTTGGGAGGTACACTGTGTAGAACAGGGCTACTCAACATGCGACCCGCGTTTGTTTGTGGCCCGCAGTACGGTTTGGGTTTACATGGGGCTCAACATGCAGCCCGCAGGTGGGAGCCAAAGCCAAAAAAGTAATCAATATAACAGTCTTCTGTTGATATGCATTTTAGTAGTTAACCTGGACTGTCATTGCTCATTAAAAGTGCTGCCATATGGGTGGAAATCGGGTAAATATTGCATTTTATTAATATCAGCAGAACTGACTTAAATGGGGACTATGTGTTGTGTAGTCTTGCCTTAATTTTTATATTCATGCCCATCAGTGTGAAAGAAGCTATTTGCATATATATTTGCATGTATATGCAACCACACTTAAGTAGCGGCCTTTGGCATGTGCTGTGAGTATTAGTGTGGGCCCCTAGGGCTTCCAAAGTTGAATAGCCCTGATGTAGAATGTAAAAATTCTAGCCTTTTTATTTAAAAATTAGAGTTACTTCCTTTTAAAGAGCAGACTATCAAACACCCTGTGTGAGACTATGATTGTTCCTCCACTACTAAATAGGCACTGCTGTGTGCTGCTGTTTTCTCTGAAATTTTTTGAAAAATAGCTGTGTTTCTTTAATAGATGTACATACTTTCTATCTTTCCAGTCTGAAAAACTAAGAATCTGCTTAGGTGCTGGAAACCCTGGTTGTTTCAACATGTTTTTTCACCAAAATAGAAATCATATACACAGTACTCTGATATCTGCTAATTCAGGAAGACACAATAACTAACAGATGACCTTTTTCAGAAACCATGGCATGCACTGATCTTGTTTTGCAAGTTGAAAAGTTACTAGATTTCACACACATTAATGGCAATGTTTCCACAACAGTCGCTACTTATAGTTTAGTATCATCAGGAGGCCCTCGTTCAGTATCTGACCACAGTTTAATGCTGTTGTCGCATGACCATCCTTCTTCACTATTATTATTGTAATGGCATAACTGCCTTTAATTCTATGGATTTTTCCAAGTTAATGATTATCATTCCCACAACTTCTGGTATCGAAGTGTGGTGCAAAAACCCAAACCCAACTACATTAATCTGCCTCATTATTTTGATTTATGACATCTTTTAAAGAAAATATGCAGCTGTAGCAATTATATTGTCTCACTTTAGGAAACAAAATCCTAATTGTGGCTGTAGAGAATTGAATTAGAGTCATTTTGCAATCCTGGGATTTTAGGATCAAGTTGATGTTTGTTTTATAGACTTCCCCAATTCCCAATAGAAATCATTGTACAACAAGGGACTGAGTTTGAATCAGACAGGTGGTGCTTTGTGAGGGGGAAAATATGGCACCTAGCTTATCCAAAGGTGGGAGTTGTAGGTAAAACTGGTGGCAATGCCTATGTTTAAGCTTGCTGGATATTTTCAGTTTCTTATAACTTTACCAAATTTAAACCACTTGGACTCATGTAGCATGTCTGTCTCAGACAGAATTATTTTGGAAACTTTCAGCACAAATTGTTCATCTGTTACTGAAAATGAAATTGGGGGATTTTTTTCCTCCAATGTTAAAACCAATTAGTACAACTGTTTGAAGCACTCTGGTGGTTTTGGAGAAGGAATGAGAAATTAGACCGGGAGGTTGCCTTTGACACAGGACTGTGTATTTTACTGTTCTTATATAATACATTTAATCAAATTATAGACCTTCCAGAAAAAAATCTCAGTTCGTGTGTTCTCAGTGGAGGTGTACTAGAGTTTGGTAAGTAAATTCTCAGAGTCTGTCCATGCTGACCATGCTCCAACTCAGAACTGCACGTACTGAACAAGACTTTCCAGCTATTGCAGGTTGTTGTGGTGAGGGAGACCGGAACGGAGAGCAGAGAAACACACTGTCTTGCACTCTGTGCTTTCCCTGCTGGTGCCCCGTCATTGCAGAGGAGGTGGCAGACTGACTTGAACTCAGAGCGGACAAGAACCAAACTGGGGTGGAGTGAGGAGAAAGAGAAGGGGAACAGGGTTGTTAGGTGTCCCATTTTTTATTGGAACGTCCTGTCAAAAAGTGACCCTGGTGGCTCTGCTGATGGAACTGTTAAAAGTTTGGTTGGTGTAGGACTGACCAGTTCCTTTCTGGCCTCTGTGTGGCTTCCAGTATTTCTCTCCTGCTCCTAAGTCTAGGGCCGCCCTCTCCTCCCCATGCCACAAGTGCCAGTTCCACAGCTCCCATTGGCTGGGAACTTTGGCCAATGAGAGTTGGTGGGGGTGGTGCCTCCAGGTGAGGGCAGTGCACAGAGCCCCAACAGCTGCCCTGCACCTTAGAGATGGACATGCTGGCTGCTTTCCAGGAGTCACCTGAGGTAAGTGCTACCCAAAGCACATTCCTCATCCTGTCCCCACCCTAAAGCTTCCTCCTGCACCCCAACTTCCTGCCCCAGCCCATTTAAAACAAGCTAGTGAGAGAACGGAGGAGAGTGAGGGAGGAGGGATAGAGTGAGGAGGGATGGGGCCTGGGAGAGAGGGCAGGACGGTCCGAGCTTCAGGGCAGGGCTGGATCAAAGAGGAGGGCAAGAGTGTTCTGTTTTCTGCCATTAGAAAGTTGCCAACCCTTGAGGGGAAGCAGAGAAGAGATAGGCCAAGGAACCTTGCCAGAGGATGTTGTGAAGTCCAGGACTCTAATAGGTTTCAAAAAAGAACTAGATGAATTCATGAATGAAGTTGGGTCCATCAATGGTTATTAACCAAGATGGGCAGGGATGGTGTCTCTTTCCTCTGTTTGTCAGAACCTGGGAATGGGCGGCAGGGAGTGGATTCCCTGATGATTGCCTTTTCTGTTCATTCCCTCTGGGGTATCTAACATTGGCCACTGTTGGAAAACAGGATACTGGACTAGATGGACCTTTGTTCAGATCCAGTGTGACTGTTCTTATGTTAACCTGGGAACAAGGATAAGACTGGAGCAGAGTGCTGATGGGGTTGGAGGGGGTGTCGGAATTTGGGGATGGTGGTTGTACAGGGCTTGTGCTGGCTGGGCCAAGAAGACTGGGAATGGGACTGCAGGGGAAAGGAGATTAGCAAGAGGACTGAGAGCCAATGAAGATAAAGAGGGTGTTTGATATCAGTGAGCAGCTGGCAGGAAAATGGGATTGGCTGGCAAGGAGATTGAGTTTGAAAGCCAGAGTGGGGGAAGGTGGTACTGAAATGAGGAGCCAAGAGAGGGAGACTAGATCAGGCTGAAAAAAAGAATGTGTGACTAGAATGAGGAGAGAATGAAGCTAGATGGGATGGAGACTGGCATGAGGAGCCAAGAAGTGGTGGGGGGAGAGGCAAGACAGGGAGAGAGAGAAGCTTGGGGGCAGGGTTTGGGATAGGAGGATAGAGGAAGGGGTTCTGTGGAAAAATAGCATGTGATAATCTGATTAAAGTTAGTCATATAGTGTGTATACACAAGGTGGATGAATCACAGGCAGCTTTGCTTCTAACATTTCCTTACTTTTGAGTGCTTAACTTTACTACCTTACAGTAATGTGCTTTTAACATAGCTTTTTGTGTGTAACATAAATATACAGGCAGTCCCCGACTTACGTCGGATCGGATCCCTAGATACGAACGGGGTGAGGCAACTCCCGCACATGCGCAGCAGCATTCCCGGGGCTCGCTCACCTGGGTCCTAGGATCCTCCTCCTCCTCGGGCCGGCTCCGACTGGGGTCCCGCAGAGCTGCCGGGCAGAGGAAAAGTGCCTCACCACGCCCGTTGCCTCCCCCCACCCCCCTGCCAGCAACAGGCTGCCCCCTCCCCTGAGCAACAGGCTGCCGAACAGCAGACAAAAGCAGCCTCTCTGCCCCTCCTCCCCTCTATACATGCTGGGCTCCTGGAGCGCAGCAGCGTCCCCGGGGCTCGCTCACCTGGGTCCTAGAATCCACCTTCTCCTGCTCTTCGGCCGGCTCCAACTGGCCTCTGCCTGCAGCAGCTGGCCACAGGGACAGGGATCCTGCAGAGCTGCCGGGCAGAGGAAAAGTGCCCCCCCCACGCCCGCTGCCCCCCCCCCCCGCGGCCTCTCATCCTGCACGCCTCCCCCTCCCCCCCTGCCAGCAACTGGCTGCCCCCTCCCCTGAGCAACAGGCTGCCGAACAGCAGACAAAAGCAGCCTCTCCGCCCCTCCTCCCCCTATACATGCTGGGCTCCCTGGGCAAACAAAGACTCCACCAAAACAAACAAAGTGCTGGCCTCATTGTGTTAGCAAAAAAAGGACCCTCCTCCTAGAACCCTGGGTGGTGTGTGGAAATAAAGCTATTAGCTCAAAGCATGGTGCAGAGCTGTTTGGTATTTGATGAGTTACTCCTTTAGTCCTGAGTTTGTCACAGGGACAGAAATAGATGTGAAATCTTCTGAACAGGGGAACAGACAGCAAAACAAACATTAGAGGGGAGTTAACCTTTCCCTATGCTATCCAAAACTAAAAAAAATGTTTGGCTAGAGTTTCCCCTACAATATGTACCAGTTCCGACTTACATACAAATTCAACTTAAGAACAAACCTACAGTCCCTATCTTGTACGTAACCCGGGGACTGCCTGTATGATGATGATGCAGATTCTTACTCCTTGTGAAATGGCTACTACATCCTGAGGTGCAAAGTTATGTTTGCATTATATGCAGGTGTCCTCAATAAAATCTTTACATCACAACCTACTATCATGTGACTTGCATATACCTCATTTGTCTTTTTTTTGTTTCTTGTCTCTTTGCCTCTACCCCAAAGACCTCACATCTAACAGTCAATCTCTTACTATATTTTTGTATGGCATCTAGCACAGTGGGACCCCAACTAGTTTCAAGTCTTTAGGTGTTATAAAAATGCCAATAAATTATTAATTAGTAATTGAAGGGGGAAAGCATAAAATTAATATAGTTCAGACACCATTGTCAGTTGATTAATAAAAGCTTAAACATCACCATACATGTGCAGTTATGTACAGAATAGGAGACTATCCAGTCATCATGTAGTAAGTGTAATCCTAAACATCACACTTTTTAATTACACTCTTTTGTAGTATATCTGCTAAGGAAAGTAAAACACATGACCACAACACGTCATTCTTTTTATGAGTAGTCCCATTGCCATCAATCTGACTGATGCCATGAATACGAGCTGCAGGATGGGGCTCTGTGCCCATCATATGTTTTAAATCAAATAAGAAACTTTTCCATTAAATATGTTAAAGAAGGACTTCCCCTTTGGCTGCATTATACAGTATGTGAACCATATTGGTTTTCACTCCACTAAGTTAAGACAATGGAGTGTTGTAGGTTCTATATGATTGGAAGCCTAACTGTGTTGTGAAGAAGCAGATGGCATAGGTGGTTTCATATCATCTTCAGGAACCTACTTTTTATATCTGTTTTAGGTCAGAGGTGAAATAAGTTTGGTGGGCTCAGCCTCATGGGCATTTGTCCATATTACAAAATCACCATATAATTTTTCAGGGCTTAACACTGTTGGCTGCCTCTGCTTAGCAGGTGCCCAGCACTAGGAGAGCAGATGAGGATTAAACTGTGTTGGCAGAAGTGCATAAGGAAGCTTGCACATAGTCTGCCTACACTACGCATTGTAGACAGTTATTTGGAACTTTTTTTGGAAAGTATTTACAAGAAATAAAATAGAGCAAAATAGAAAACAGAAAGCAAATCTCTGCTGTATTTTGTTCACTGTTAACTTGGAAGCCAAGAATAGTATAGCTATTTGGAGTCCAGAGGCATTGTGGTAGGCTGTTCATTTTGATATAAGATGCAGCCTGCTCTAGATATAAAAGATAAACAAAAGGAAGAGAGAAAGTTGGCTGAAGTATAGATTTGCTAGAGCTGGTTAAAAAGAAGGTTGAGTTTTCCATACAACTTGGCTGGCTTTTCCTGGATTTTGTTAAAAATGTTCTTCAATTTAAAACCCCCAAGGCCACAAAACCTGAAAGAAGACCCCTGCCCTCAGAGGGAAGTCTCATGAGCTGCTGCTTCATCATGGTCCAAAGTAATTCTGTTGGTTCAGTATTTGTCCATTGCACTTGCCCATAACTGAGCTCTAAAGATCCTAGTTGCCTCTGCTTCCCTGAGACATCTGGAACCCATACTAAAGGTTTTGGTTATTAAGAACAAATTGAAACTACAATTCCATATGTCCAGGATAAGCTGGACTTGGGAATAAATAAAAAGGGAAAATTAACATGGACAGCTGAGCAGGCATGGTCTACACTTAAGTTTTACCAAAGTATCCATTTTGACTAGAGGTTTGATTTAAAAAAAAAAAAAAAAGTCCTAGCATGAATGCAAGTTGTGGTCTTATAAAGGTGTCTTAATACTTGTCTGCACTAAAAAGTTACTCAGCTACATCACCCAGAGATGTGCAAAAATGCACGACACCCTGAGTGATATAATAAAGTTGACCCAACCCCTGGCGTAGATGGTGCCTCACTACCCACTCTCCAGGAGGTGGATTATCTTCCCTGATGGGAGAAATCCTCATGTCCACCTATGTAGTGCTTCAGTGTAGACACTGAAGTTGCAATTGCAGTTGCAATTGTGCCACCTCAGTCTTTCAAGTGTAGACAAGGCTTTATGTCACTATCATTGTTCCTCTTCCTGAAAAGGAATATACTGTGCAGAGAACTTTAATACTGGTGTACGTATGTGTCCACACTAAGGTGTGGAAGGATGGTATCGCTAGCTTTACTGGCACAATTAAAGTGGTACAACTTTCTACTGTAGTGCAATCCTTAATGATTGTCCCACTGGTGAAACAACGGATAACCTTTCAAGAGTACAAGAAACACTTTAAAAGGTCTTTCTTTTAATGTCTGTCTGGCTAATCTATGTAAATAATGTACATGTAATATAATTTTTTTTAAATTGCAGCTGTAAAAATGCTTTGGGGTAGGATAAATCATTTGACAATCTTTATCTAAGGTATATTTATGTGAACAAGACCCATCAGAAATGGAGAACGTTTCCTAATTCCAGTTTTTCTGACACTCTTCTGCTAACTTTGGTGCCCTTTGACGTTGCATTTGAACAATTTTGCCTCAAGTAAGAGCCTATCAATATTGTTGGGTAACTTTAAAACTTTTTAGGAGAGAGGCTTTCTGTTAGACTTAAACATCTGTTAAAAATTAGTTGTACGTAGTACTGTTGCCAGGTACTGAAAAACAGTTTTAATATAGTACATGTTGTTATTAAACTTATAATAGTGTATGTTCCTTACAATATCCAAACCTATTTTTCCATGATCCAGTTCTGAACTGCTGCTAACAGTTGACTTTTTTTTACTCTGCTGGTTGGTGCATCTGAACAGAGACTCCGTGTAAGAGGATGTAAGTTTATTGGAATTGCATCCTCTTATACCAGATCTGATTTTGACCTTGAGTATTTTAGTTCTAGAGAAGTGGTTCTCAAACTTATTTGATTGAGCTCCTTTTCTTTGTGTCTCCGGTAATTTACCTCTTCTTTTCTCGCACTCTCTCCTCTCCCACCGCCATCCCAGTACACATACCGATATGCGTTGTTGTTGCTTCACTTGAATCTCTTTCATCTTCTTTGTTTTTTATTTGAGCTGAGGGGGGGAGGGAAGGTTCTGTTGCTTGAATAAGCCAAATATCCATTATTATAAGAGCAAAACTGAACCAGTGTTTGTAGCCCATTCTTACTATTACATGTGTATACTGTGTCGTAACTAACAGATGAATGTAGAGGGCAACAACTTTGTAAAATGCTATGCAAGCTTCACAGACATTTGTCATAATGCACAGAATTGTCTAGAGCCAAAAGTACAGCACCATCTGAGGCCCTGGCTTCTCTGGAGGAATTGGCGTTGCTAGTACAGCTGCTCCCCAAGTTGCAAACAGTCAAGTTACGATCATTCGCACTTATGACCAAAGCTCCCATGGAGCGGTCATAAAGGCAGTCAGCGCAGTCGCATGTAACTCAGTGGGGTCCGAGTTATGAACAGTTCGAGTTATGGACCAAGTATTGGTCTGTAACTTGTTCGTAACTCAGAGAGTGGCTGTATTTCATTGCTGTGGACACAATGTGCTAAATAAGTTTTTTCCCCCTAAAACTGCTTGTACGTCCCACAATACGGACTTGCCCCCAAGTGTGAGAACATCTGTTCTAGAGATGTAACAGACCCTTAAGGTGGCTTGAGGGGAGACTGAGATAGAGGCTTCAGTCACAGATAATATTTTGCTATTATGTAAACTTGAGCTTTTGTTTTATGCATAATACATTACCAGCGCTTGAGAATCACAAGTAAAGCTGCTGTGCTAACAGATGTTGGGTCAGGACAACTTTTATGTCTGGTTTTCAGAACGGATCTTAGATCCCTTTGAAAATTATATTTTTATTTCAGTATATTGCTTTCCTTCACAGAGCTATAGAAGTGAAAGCTGGGGTGAAATCCTGGGCCTATTGAAGTCAGTGTGAGCCTAGTGATTCACTTCAGTGTGGCCAGGATTTCCTCTCTGAATTGTTCATGATACACGCTATATTACAGAGAGATCCTCAAGAGATTTTAAATAGTTTGTAACAAATATGAAATGTATAGGATTTGGACTCCTTGATTTCTAAGTTCTTTGGGGGACAGGATTGCCTCTTGTAATTGGTACAGTATCTGATAGAGTTGTTGACTCGAGTCCCACGACTTGAACTCAAGTCCGACTTAAATCGCCTAGGTGACTCGACTTGAGACTCAACTCGGGTTCATTGTTTGTGACTCGAGACTCGACTTGAGACTTGCTAATTTTGTCAAATCGACTTCGTGAAAAATTGTCCGAAAATGCCGATATTGATGGCTTGTACAAAAGTGACTAGACATTTTTTAAATTAAGACTTGAGACTCGACTTGGGACTTGACAATGACGACTTGAAGACAACACTGTCTGATACTGTGGCAACTTGGCCTCTAGGCACTATTTCAGGACAAATTTATTAATAAAAATAATAGTAGACTTTTATAGGTTGCTGGTTTGTAGCTATGTCTCCTAATGGGCAGAGATCAAGGGCGAAAGGAACAAATGCATTGGCCCCGGGTCATAGTCATGTAGCCCTTGCTTATTCTGAAGCTGCTGTTTTCTCAGCTCCTTTTTGAAGAGTCCTGGTTCTTCTGTCCAGGTGGTAGGTTATAAGGACCAGCAAATTATGCAATAGTATTAGTTTTCTTAGGTAAACATGTGGGGCCAAACTAATCCCCAGTTTAACTCCTGTGACTTCAGTGGGGTTATGCTAGGTTGAAATGAGCTAAAAGCTGCTGTTTGATCAGGTTGAGCCTCTTTCTGTAGAATCCAGAAGAGATCATTAGGGATTTGCTTGTGACATTTGCTGAATTAAATGTGATGGTTAACTGATTAAGGGGGAGTAGAGGGACTGTTCCAGCCTGGCTGGGCTGGAGCACCTTCCCTCCTCTCTTGCCCACTCCCTTCGCAAGCAGGGGATGCTCCTAGGATTGCCAGGTGTTTGATATTGACCCGAACAGTCCGGTATTTTCACCTCCTGTCTGGTTTAAAAAAAAAAAATCAGAAAATACCAGACACCTAAAATGTCTGATATTTTCTGATTTCCCCCCCTCCCCCACCAGGAGGCGAAAATACCGGACACCTGGCAACCCTACTACACACTCAGCAACTGGACCCAGCCCCCAGAACCCCCACCTCCCCCTCCCCACTTACCTGGTTCCTCCGGGGCTTGTCTTGTGGCTGGAAAGAAAAACAAAATGGCCACCAGCAAAAATGCCCCTTTTTAAAGGGGTCATGCTGATTTAAAAAAAAAAAAAATTTTTTTTTGGGTTGCTTAACTGCTCAACAACTTTGGTCTCCCCCTCTTTTCCTCAACAGATTTTTTTTCCCGGTGGTGGGTTTTGTTGTTGTTTTTTTTGGTGTAGGGGGTGTTCGATATTTTTGGTTAAACCATCTGGCAACCCTAGATAATCCAGCACGGCCAGAGCAGCCCCTGCCTGTGATACGCCTGAGCCCAAAGTGGACAAGGGTTGCTCTGGATGGCTGGAACAGCCCCTGCCTATGTCGGGCCCCACTGCACTTGTGCAGCCCACTGCCCATGGCAGGAGGGAAGCTGCTTCAGCCACCACTGATTAACCGGAACCATAAGCCTCACTCTTAAAGGGTGATGTTTACCAGTTAACCTTTCACATCTCTATATTTCACATGAAGTTACTTTTCTTTTTGTGTGTGCAGATACATACAACTAGTGTAACTACCACATGCAGAACTTTTCCTCTCTTTGAAAGCTTGGCACTCACTGTTTCTTAGAAGCTATCGGTCCTCTAAACGTATAAATTACAACCTATTTATTTCATGTTTGTAACATCCACAATATTTGTAAGAGTGTAAAGTGTCTTTAGAATTTTACAAAAATAAGATGAAAATCTGGATAAAATATGCAAAAGCGGCGAGGAGTCCTGTGGCACCTTATAGACTAACTGAAGTTAGTCTATAAGGTGCCACAGGACTCCTCGCCGCTTTTGCAGATTCAGACTAACACGGCTACCCCTTTGATACTTGATGGATAAAATATATGGCTGCCATTTGGATTTACACTCCCTGTCTGAAGAATATTTTCTCTTTATTTTTGGAGGAAAATTATGATAACCTGTCCCCTGAGGACAAAAATCCAAACATCTGAAAAAACAAATAGTTCCCTAGAAATGACGTAATCCTACATCCTTTATTTTTAAAACCATGATTTATTCACCCTTGGTGGAACTCCATTGTAGCCAATGCACCAGCATTGTTTCATCAAATGAATTCCTGTAGAATAACTGAATCTGTTTTATTGGATAGTATAACTCCGTGGAATGTTGAGAGGCTGATCATCTCTCACCAACCCTTGTTTTGTTCATTATTATATATTATCAAAAAATAACTTGTGTTCTATGGATAATTGATTTTTAAAATTGACAAAACAGGATTCAAAGTATAGAAAGAACTAAGGAAAAGCGGTATGCTTCCTCCATATATCTATTCTAAATGAAATTTAGTTGCAGATTGTGTTTGGTCAAAGGGAAAAGGATTAATTTCATACTTGCAGCTGAGTAATAATGTTTATCTAAGTCCTTGAGTGCATCATGTTCAATTTTTGTGACTTGAAGTGATGCTGTGTACTCTCTTGAGGTTTATATCTCCTTTTTTTTCCTTCTGCTTAACTGAACAGCTGTCTTAGCATGGGCAGTGTAACATGATATAAGAGCATATTTTTGCCCTGGCCTATTAGTACAAATTTGTAATGGTTGTTTTGGAAAATGTACTGTGAATTTATCGCAAGACCTTCACTCTAGAGTAGTTAATTCAACTTTACAAATCCCTGGCACTTGACTTCCATCTTTCATAACAAAACTGAATCTGTGACTTGATGCCTTGAAGTCAGCAAAACAAAATGGTACTTTAACAGCGGTGTTTACTTTGATCATTTTTCAGCATTTGTGCCTTAGCCTTTCACGTAGTACAAATTGCTTTACCAGAGTAAGTGGGCAGAGGCCCATAAACTGTTTTTGTAGTTTGGTTGCTGTGGTGATATTCAGATTTCCATGAAACTATCATCTCCAGGGAAACAGAAATCTTTGCAGCTGTCTTAACCTTGTAGATATTGTATAAGTTTGATAGAAGCCTTGCAGGAGCTTTTTATAAACTGTATAGGCAGTGGTTACATACATAAATACCCATACAAATATTATTTGCTAGGTAATACCTGCTTCAGCTTGATATATGTGTCATCTATAAAATGTTCTTTTGAACTCATATTTAATAGTTTTAAAGCTTTTTATAGTATATATTAAATGATTATTCTAACTAACCTGACAACTAGACATTTGTATGTATCGTTTCTCATCTGCAACTACAGGTTGTACCTCCAAAAACTGGCATTTTCTGATCTGGTGACATCCATCATCCAGCAGGACCACAGATGCTCCTGGACCAGAGAGCCCATGAGCCTAAGGGCAGGAGGGCCATCTGGTCAGGCCTATAGGGTCAGCAGCCTGGCTGGGGGCAGTGTGAGACAGGGCCAGAGCCACGCAGCAGCCTGTGGCAGTGCAGGGCTGGAGCCCCATGGCAGTCCTTGGGAGTTCATGGCTGTAGTTGGAGCTCCACAGCAGTGTGGGACTGGAGCCTCCCGGCAGCTTCCTGAAGCCTGGGGCTGGGCCTGTGGCACGCCTTGGGAGTATAGGGCTGCAGTTGAGCCCCACGGCAGCACGGGACCAGAGCCCCACAGCAAACCACTGGAATGCGGGGCCGGGGCCACAGCCCCACAGCAACCCCTGGGCCAGAGCTCCATAGCAACCCCCTGGAGCATTGGGCCAGAGCCAGACCATGGATGCACAAGGCTGGAGCCCTGCCACAGGAGCTGGAGCCTCTGCTGTCCAGGAATCCGGCAGCAGCTAGGCAAGCAGCCCAGTCAGGTTGGGGGTGCAAGGCAGGAAGTCTTGGGGAAGTCTGCTAGCAGCATGCGATGGGCTTTTGGTGGCAGGAAACTTCCCCAGGTCCAGTAAATTCTCTTGTTCAGGAGCTCTCATTTCCCGACGGTGCCAGACTTGGGAGGTCCAACCTGTATATATTTTGTTGTTGGAACGCTTGCCAAACAGAATATATATATTTTTAAAAATAAATTGGCCATCATTTTTGAGTGTATGCGTTTTGGCGTAGCCCTAAGCAGGCCCACGGACCTGGGACTGGGAGGGGCAATTGCCTCATGGCCTGGTGTTTCAAAAGGTCCCAGAGATCCCAGCTGCTACCACTGCTACTGTGGCAGCGATGGCATCAAGAGTACTGGGTCCCTTTGAATTGCTTTCAGAGTGCCATACCCAGCACTCTACTCAGCTTTAAGGTCTGGAGGGGGAAAAACCAGGCTCCCCATACACACCTTGTTCTCAAGCCCACGGTGGCTGTTGGCCCTGCTGGCCCTAAAGTTAAGTTTTGTCCATGAATGAGAGAGCAGTTCTCAAACTTCATTGCACAGTGACCGACCCCATTCTGACAACAACATTTACTATACAACCGCAAGACGGGGATCCGAAGACTGAGCCCATACGAGCCCCCCACCTGAGATCTGATGCCTGCGGCCAGCTAACCTGAAGCCGAGAGCTTTTGCCCTGGGTGGTGGAGGCTTGGCATGGGCTTCAGACTTGGTGGGGCCCAGGGCCAACATTAGCATTGGTGACTCCATTAAGAGGAGTATGCAATCCACTTTTGGGTCCCAACCCACAGTTTATGAACCCCGGAGCTAAAATATTCTTTTAATGCCAACAAATGTATTACTTGGGGGAGTGAGTTTGATGCAAAGGAAGGCTCAAAGATAGGCAAACACATTCGTCAAGAATAGTGCATAGCTTCTGGGACTTGACTGAAAGGACTGTTATTTAAAAGCATTCCCAGAAACGTTAGTTTCATGTTTATGAAAATGTTGACAGTGATACATCAATAACTACATGAAACCTTCATCAAAGGAGAATATTGGGACATATTTGCTTATTTATCCCATTGTGAGTGTAGTGTTTTGTGCATTAGGATTCCAAGAGAACTGAAAGGGCATTTTTAAAGGAGGCTGGAGGAAATAGATGACTTCGCCACATTTAATGATTCACTTTTTATTTTATGTTGATATTGTCTGACTCCCAGGCTCAAAATTACAAGTGCCATCTGAAATGGAGGATAACTCTGTTGGCTAAGATATTATGATGCAGAATGCAATAACATTTATATAATATATAAATAATTTGAATTAAAATTAGAAGGAAGGGTGGAGCTATCACGTCTTAAGGCGTCCTATTTAATACAGAAACTTCCCTAATGCTTTCAAGGACATCATGGGTGAAATTCTGGTCTTTTACCTTGAACTTCAATGGAACCAGGTTTTGAACATAGCTGTTTGTATTCAGAGTAACATTGTGAGGCTGCAATTCTTATTAGGGCTTCTTGGCACTACATAATATAAATATTTAATAATAATAAGCATTCAGTCTGAGAAAATAGAGCTTGAAGGGAAAATATCCTTAAGTAAACTCATCTCTTCTGCTAACATATTTCTTAAATGCTCTCTGGTTTAATGATTTGAAATGGTCAAGTACTTTTTTATTAATTTACATAGTACTTACAATATGCTACACACTGTCCAGATGTTGAAGAGGGCCTGGCCTTGAGGAGCTCAGGACCGTTGACAAGCACTCAGATTAGGGGAAGGGAAGCAACAAATAGGGATTCTTTCTGTACATGGGCTAGATTCATTGTGGGCAGCATGGCAGAAGTGGTTTGTGAAGAGGGACTTGGATATATGCGGATGAGCTCAGGGAGGTGGTTTAAGGAATGCTGTTGAGGAGGCGTTTGGGTAAGAAGCTAACAGACAAGCAAAAGAGACTGGAAATGGTTGGCAGAACCTAAGTGGGAAGAAGCTTGACAAAGCTGGATAAGCAGAGAGGGGAAAGAGTTTTACACAGAGATTTGAATGTGCTGATATAGCTCACACTTGATGCAGAAGCACTTCAGATGCCAGTGGAGGGATTTGAAGAGGGGAGTGACATGATCCAGTATGGCTGTAGGTCAGAGGGATAGGGAAGATACAGTAAACAGTGTTACAGAAGAGAGGCAAGTGGAGAAGTTATTTGCTGAGTGTTCCCCAAAAGAAAAATAGGAAATTACACTTGGCTGTAGATCAGGATCTAAATTAAATATATTGTAGCGATCCCATTGTGCTTGTACCTGATAATTAATGTGGCTTTTAAAACCTGATGGAGCTATTAGCGTGCTTCCCCCTGCCCCCCCCCCCAAAAAAGAAAAAGGCAAATGAGAGGAATGGTGGTGGGGGTAAGGGGCTAAAGGAGACTCATAGGCTACGTCTACACTGGCCCCTTTTTCGGAAGGGGCATGCTAATTTTGAAAGTGGGAATAGGGAAATCCGCGGGGGATTTAAATATCCCTACTTTAAATATTCCTACTTTGAAGTAGGAAGTAGGAATAAGAGATCCTCCGGAATAGGGCTTTATTCCGGATGATCGGGCCAGTCTAGACGCTTTTTTTCCGGCTTTTCCCCAAGCCGGAAAAAAAGCGGCGGACATGTTTATTTAAATCCGCAGGGGATATTTAAATCCCCCGCGGATTTCCCTATTCCCACTTTCAAAATTAGCATGCCCCTTCCAAAAAAGGGGCCAGTGTAGACGTAGCCATAGACTTAGCTGGGATGTGGAGATTAATGACCTCCTGATCGCTGTGCTTCTGCAAGAGAGCTGGAACTGGGGCTCCATCTAGACAGCAGGCTTCTTTTGAAAGAAGATTTTTCAGAAGAGATCTTCTGGAAAACTTGTTTTGAAAGAGCATGTTTGCACAGCAAAAGCGCAATGAAAAAGCGATGTGTTTTTCGAAAGATAGCGTCCACATTTATTGGATGCTATTTTGCATTTAAATTGTGATTACTGTGGACAGAGTGGCCACCAGGGCACCTGTGTTTTTTTCCTGGAGGCCTCTTCTTTCGAAAAAACTTCTTCTTCCGCATCCACACACGCCTTTTTCTGAAAAAGCTTTTTCGGAAAAAGGCTTCTTCCTTGTAGAAAGAGGTTTACTGCTGTCGGAAAAAAACCTCCATTGTTTTCGACTTTCTGTCGAAAGAATGCAATAGCAGTGTGGACGTAAGTATAGTTTTTCCAGAAAAATAGATGTTTTTCCAGAAAAACTCTGCAGTGTAGACATACCCTGACAGTAATCCCAAAATCACAGGGTCTTCTAGAAAAGTTCATTTTTTGCACTCTATTTCCATTGAGTCTGGGTAAAGAGATTGCCAGGTCAGAGTTTCAGATAGGTTTTGTTGTTTTGTTTTGTTTGGAGAGAATAGTAATGTAATGCAAAATTATGCTGGTTTTGTTAGAGAATTTTCGCAAAAAGATATATTTTACTTGTGAAAAGTTCCTTTTTAAATGCTAACTTTTTGTGGCTTTTTCCAAGGACCAGCTTGCCCTTTTCTTCTGGGAATGTGGGAAGACTATGATAGTTTATATAACTCCTCTCTGTCCCTTCATCTCAGCCAGAAGCCACATGATAATTGCAAAGATGGCAGTGTTGTGTCTGTATGATATGTAGGCCCATATGCAGAAGCCTGTGGGGAAAAGCCAGATTCAGCAATGATGATGTAAAGAACTAAGGAATAAAAAAAAATCAACCAAAACCTACTGAAATAATGACCAAGAATTCTTATAGCACATCTACTCAAGTTAATACCTTGACTTTCTGGCCCCAGCAATGTGTTTCTTTTTTCCCTTTTCTTTAGTCTCTCTCAACTTTACTGACAAGCAAAAATCTTCAGAAAATCTAACATGGAGTCAAACTTGAACTTCATTATATGGAATCTAGCTGTTCGTTTTGAACATGGTTGTTTGAGCTAATTTTAAATACTGATAATCAATGATGCAGCTACATTTTCTTATTACCCGATGAACCTGTACTAGGTACTGCCAAGATGGAATTTGCTGGGTCTGTTAGTAAAACATGACAAATGCTTCTTCTGTTGTACCAATTTTATGGTTCCTCGATATCTGCAGTTGAAAACAAAACAGAACAACAAATCCCAGAGGCTCTAAATAGTCAGAATTCTTACTAATTCTCTGCAATAGAAAGACATTCAGCCCTCAAATATTTTACATTCAATGGGGTATACCAGGGATGTAGTTGACTAACCAATAAGTGTAGGCTGTATCAGAGGCAGCAAATATGGGGAAGAAGGAGCCGGTGCTGGGGGGGAGCTGTCTTAAAAGCCAGTCTCTGCAGTGCCGTCCCTCTCCCCCTTCCCCAGTGCTGTTGCCTCTATTAGAGGCACCAGTGTGGGGGGAGGCTGCCATGAGGCAGAGGCTGTTCCAGCAGGTGACATCTCCTCGCTGGGACCCTCCGTGGACAGGAGTTGCTGGACCCAGCACAAGCTGGGACAGAGCAAGCCTGGCTCAGTCCCAGCTCACACTGGGTCTAGGAGCCACCCCCGCTGCGGCTCTGCACTTTCAATACAATAGGAGCTGGGATGCCTGCCAGTTGTCATGGGTGGATTGAAACAGCACCAAGAGCAGAGTTGCCAGGTTTCTGGTTTTCAAATGGAACAGCTGCACAAAAAGGGACCTTGGCGGCTCCAGTTAGTACGTCTGACTGACCTGCTAAAAGTCTGATTGGCAGAGTAGCAGGGCTAAGGCAGGCTCCCTGCCTGCCCCGATCCATGCGGGTCCTGGAAGCTGTTGGCATGGCTGGCTTCTAAGTGCAAAGGCATGGGGTCTGAGCATCACTGCCTCAGTTTCCATTGGCCGGCAACCATGGCCAGTGGCAGCTGTGGGGGTGGCCTACCTATGCCCCAGCTCAAGTGCTGCTGTAGAAAGAGAGAGCTGGGGGAAGTCCTCTCCTCCTGCCATAGCCCTAGAGCACTGTCCTGCACGCCAAACCTCCCTGCCCCAACTCTGAGCCCCGCATCTCCAGTCCCAGCCCTGAGCCCCCTCTCACACGCAGAACCCCTCAGTCCCACCACGTGATTTTGTTACGTGCATCAATATGAAGGTGATGTGATATTAGGGATGTGAGTGACTAGTCAAGCTGACTACTCAACTACTTGCATTCCCTCTCTCCCCTGCCCCCTCTCCCCTTGCTGCCTCTATTACAGGCACCCAGTTTTCTGCTATTAGAAAGTTGGCAATCCTACCAAAAACTCTCAGTCCCCATTTGCTCAGCACTTCTCAGCATCAGGCCCAGTGCTTTTCAGTGTGTATTCTCCTTAAAGAGGAGGGTTGGCAAAGCTAACTGAATAACATTTGTTAAGATGTCTTTTTAGGAAATCCATCCGTGCGGTGGAAAAATATTAATTTCCAAAACATATAAGAGAGATCTCAAACATTGGTATCTGCTGGGATTTGTTTATACTGAAAAGGAAAATCAGAGCACAGTTCACCAAACTGGAATTAAACACCCTAATTTTTAATAAAATCAGTATCTGTGTTAGTAAAAGACCGAAATCTGTGAGAAGGGACCTTCTGCAACCTGCTCTAAAACAAAGCCCTCACACTGCAACCACTTGCTGCATCCTGGAGTTTGTTTTTATTAACAAAGTTAATAACGTTAACAAAATTAACTGAAGTTACCTATCATGTAGGAGTTAAGTAAACGTCATTAAGGACTCCAGTTTTCTTGAGAACTTCAAATTTTCTTTCAAAATCAACCTGCAATGTTTACAGACACCATACAAAAGAGCGTGTTGGTAATCACCTCTGAGTCATTTTAATATTCATCTTTATTCTCTTCACACATTTTGTACAAAAGTGTTATTTTTTTCTTTCATTTGAGCTATCTACAAACCCACCTTGACTTAGAATGAACTTGCATATCTAGCTTCTGTGTAATCACTTTTCCTTCTTCCTGCATCTCTTGATTGCCTTCCTGACTGGTCATTCTGCAAAATCTAAATGAGCCCAAACAATCATGGATGCTCAGAAAGCTTGTTAGTCATTGTATTTCTCTCTTTTGATTGCAAGAATAATCTGATCTGAAGCAAAAGATCAAAAAAACTTTGCTAACTGTTTCTTTCTAATTTAATTTTTTTACCCCTTGTCCAGTTCACTTCAGTGTACAGCAACAGATATGCATAAGCTCCATCAATTAGGCTTCGAACAAATTAACAGAGAAGATCTCTAGCTTGAATGAAGATAAACATTTTTACCTCTTCTGCCATAACATGTCAACTCTTCCGTAGAGTGCGTGATGAGGGGGAAGACCAAGGAAGTTTTGGATCTAATTGTAGCTATGTTCTTACTGTTGTTACTGTAACAAATTTCTTCACCAATACTTATTAACATATTGCTTACCCTCTATTCCTTTTTACTTCAGATGCTATTTCCAAAGTATCTTCCTTTCTGCTGTCATGATCCAAATATACATAGAATTGAGCCAGAGCATTGTTTAGTGGAATTGAAGTGAGAAAAATATTTACTGTTTCAAATTGCTTTCATATGTTGATATATACCTTAGACGAGTCAAAAGAATTTCTTAACCTTTATATTTGCACCTGCTTTCATGTAGTTAATTGAATGCATAGTTTCTTGCTTCATTTTTAAGTCTTTAAGCCCTGTGTGAACTGCCTTCAGTCTGCTTTTTTATTTGATAATGTAGTGAAATAAAACAAACAATGAAAGACTTGTTTTGCAAGTTCACATGCAGCTATGAAGGGGCCCTTTAATGGTAGCCTTTCCTTTTAATGGCTTCCCTATGGTCTGTTTATCTCTCAAAAATAAGTTAATCTCTTTGAAGATTTCTAATTTTTAGGTTTTTCCTCTTCATCATAGTCTCACAGTGATGGCATTGGTGAGAGATGGATGGCACTTTCCTGTAGGATATATAACTTTCTTTTTTCTCGTTCTTCTTGTGTTTCTTCTTGTTTTTCTTGGGCCCTTCCACCACAAAAATGTCCAGATAAATCACTAATAATTGACTGGTTTGGTTTAACCCTAAATAACAACTTCTCCCCAATTCACTTCATGTGTCCCCTTTTGGCTGCTCTTATCCTCTCCTATCAGTGTCTACAGAGAGGTTCATCCTTTTCTTTACCTCCCCAGTATGCCTCGTGGGATGAGGTTTATGGGGGAGGTCAACAAATGCCTTTGATATCAACCGCGGAGCGTCCAGACTACTGCGCTGAGCCAACAAACAGCTGATCAGTCCAGCACGGCAACCATTTAAATTTAAATGAAGCAGTGATTATTTAAATCGCCGTTTCATTTTCCTATGCCGGGTAGCCTAATCTACATGCCTCTGTCGCCAGAGGCATGTAGTCTAGACATACCCTTAGTTGCTGGCTATGCTTGCCTTTCTCATCTTTCCCTTTGACTGTGAGTATGATTAAAGGTTAAGGCAGGATTTCCTCTCCTCCTTAGTCATTGACTAGAACAAGCAAGATGAATATGTTGGGCATCCCCCAACGAGCTACTTTGGTATCAGAAGGTCTTTTTTCTGTTTCTACAATACCTCCTGTTGCTCTAGAGACAGCAGAAGGCACTATAGGTTTATCTGTGATCTATATGGTATTTCTGGCTTGGGAGGAAGAGGAGGAAGCTGGTGATCTGTGTGGTTATGTGACTAGTCGACTATCCAATAAGCAAAAGCTTATTGGATAGTCAGCACATTAGTTGACTTGTCACTTCCCCTACCCTTACTGCCTCTATCAGAAAGAGACAGCAATGTGGGGAAGAGAAGTGGGTTCTGGGGGAACCGGCTTAAAAACCGGTGTCTCCCCTTCCTCCCCCCCCCCCAGCTCCAGCTCCGTGGGAGAGGTAAGGGCGCACAGTGGTGGCATTCCACCTTTGAAATGTACAAGAGTCACTGCTTGGGCCGCCCCTCCCATTGATAGCCATGGAGGTCTTTCATCTTGCCTTTAAGTGTCTTGTGGGGCCACCTTGAGAGAGACACATGTTGAGGTGTGCTGCTATTGTTATTTTCCCTAGAAAGAACAGAGTCCTGGCTGTGTTCCTAGCCTGTTGATAATAAATAATTCTTTGTTACTTTATTTCTTTAGACCTGCAGGGAACAAAGAGGGTTGTATATAAAGCCTATTATATTGTAATTTACGTCTATTTACTATACAGTCATTCCTCATTTAACACTCTAGATGCATTTCTGAAAATCTTTCGTGGTAAGCGAAAACGTGCTATGTGTGGTCAATTTTTCCATTAAAAATAATGAGAAAAGGTGGAGGTTGCATTTCAGGTGGTGGTGACAAAGTCAATTTTTTGTTTGTGCTTGGTCATCAACGTCAGCATTAGATATCTAGCAACACAAATTGCCACAGTTTGTTAAAACACAAAGATAAACACGTGAGTGAGCGGAGGAGCTCTGTGATGACGTGTATTCATCCACTCATGCATATTACCACTGTTTTCAACAACTTATACTGCCACACAAAGTAGTCTGCCACTTGATTATTTTCATGTTGTTTTGGGGATGGCCATGTTATTTGAAAAACGTTCCCTAAAGAAAAAATCATGCTATTGCGAAAATGTGTTAAGCAGGCACATGTTAAACAAGTAATTACTGTACCTTTTCTCCATGCCCTTTCAGAAATTCTGTTTATTTTCTGTATTCCCTTGTAGGCCTAGACTTCTGTTGGAATCCCTTCTTTAGGAAGGTTGAGGCTGGTGTAATGCTCTCTTGTTGTGTTACTAGATTTGTTCCTCTTGTGTGTCAGGGGTGGGAGGGAGGGCTTGTCGATTTGTTTTCATTTGGTTAGGTTTGTTTGTTTGTTTTTCCAGACGTGATTTTCAGCCTTGTCATTTTCAGCAGGTGCAGGCCTCTTGCTAGGCAACCTCTGCAGCCCTTTCATTTAGAGATCAGAAATCTGAGCTCCCCTTGCAGGTTGCAGTGCTTTTGGTTTATCATCTTGTTCTCTAACCATCAGCTTAGTGGTTTGACCTTTTGCCCACACTATTTCTGATCAGCATTTACCAAGGTTTTCTTAAACGTTTTTGCAGAACTTTGCAACTTCAGGGTATAAATGTTAACTCTTTAATTCTTCACTACTGTGTTATTGTCTATGGTCTGCTGCTGCCTGGCAGTTTGGGAGTAAGTTAATCCATCAATTCTGGGTTAGAAGTGCTGAATTATAGACACTTCAATGTAGGTAAAGATGACGTGTTATTCATACAGTAAATCAGAGTTTTATATTCCATTTTGTTTTGAATAGTTGGAGAGAAATAGTCACCCATTTTTCTTTTGCTCTGCAGGTCACATTACATTTGAGTCCCATTTCCTCAGTGCACATTCACCATAAGCCTGTGGTGTTCCTACTGAATTCTCCTCAGGCCCTCACCTGGAGGATAAAATCAGAAAGACTGGCATCTGGAGTCCGAAGATTTTTCCTTGTAAGTTTACCAAGTCCTCTGCCGCTCGGTAACACAACATGTGGAGTGAATGGTATTCATTTTGAAAGATTTTAAGCATATCTTTAAAAAGTTAACAGAAGATCAAATTTCAATGTGAGACTCTGGGGAGCAATTATGGGGCATGGGAAAGCAGATTGGGGAAGTGCCTAGTTACTTGTTATGTGAATTAAAAAGAAACTTGTTTTGTAAAATTTACAAAAGTATGTGAACAGTTTGAGAAGTTGTGTAGTGAAGGACCTATCACCAATCCTGATGAGAAGTCTTGAATGTACTAGAATGCTAAAAACATCAGAGCAATAGGAAATCTCACGAGTAGCTGCTAATTGTGTGGTCTGTCAGCAAAATACAGGTGTGTAAGCTAACTTCTCATGTGCACAATGCAAAGTTTATTTCTGACATGAGGTTTTGTTGCACTTCTGGGGAGGACCAAACAAAGTCTAAAATGAAGCCATAAGTGTTTCTCAAATGTCTGGAACACTGATTACATCACAAGGACCAAATGCTACCTACTGTTTGTAATTCATGTTCTTTTAGTTTGCCAGGACATTAGAGTTTGCTATTTGTAGTCAAACAGACTGGTTGTTTGGATTAGATTTTTAGCAAATGACATAATGTCTAAGGATGAGTTTTCTCTATTAGAATTGCAGCTTTGCTATTTTCAATTATAATCTCAGAAGTAAACATGATTATTTATAGCTGCAGGATATCCATCTGGGTCTTAGATTTGCTTATAAAGCACAGCTGTCAGTGGTGGACAGTATAGTGGTGCACTGCCTAGTGGAAGCTTCTGGAGTCATTGTGCCTCAGACAGGTAAAATGCCACCAGGAGTACAAGGTGGATACGATACGCTGTGTACTTTCCCCTGCAGCTGACCAGCTACAGTGCTAGATGCTAGTAAGCCTTGAATCCAGAGAAATGCAAGAGCTGCTATTGTCCTCAAGCCCTGTTGCTGGTTCAGAGAAGAGGAAAGTTTGAGCCCTTGATATTTTCAGTAGAAGTGTCAAACAATTCAAATTAATTGCAATTAATTGCACTGTTAAACAATCATAGAAAACCATTTATTTAAATATTTTAGATGTTTGATTATTCTACATTTTCAGATATATTGATTTGAATTACAGTATAGAATACAAAGTGCACAGTTCACACTTTATATTTATTTTATTACAAGTATTAGCTCAGTAAAAAAAAAAAAAAAAAAGCAAAAGCAATCATATTTTTCAGTTCATCTACACTGTAGTGCAATCCCTATCATGAAAGTTGAAGTTATGAATGTAGAATTATGTACAAGAACTGCAATCAGTAAACAAAATATTGTAAAATTTTAGAGCCTGCAAGTCCACTCAGGATAGGCATAGTAAGAGTGGGCAGCGGCAGATATAAGGCAGGGCGAGCGAGGCGACTGCCCTGAGCCACACGCTTCAATAGGCCCCGCACCAGGGGCGGACTGACCCAGCGGGATACCGGGAATTTCCCGGTGGGCCATCTGCTGAAGGGCCGGCCGGCGGCTGCTGGAGGAGGAGGAAGATTGTGGAGGGGTGCCGCAGCCCCGCACTTCTGAAATTCCCTGGCGCCTACCAGTATGGGCCATGTGAGGCCAAGGGAGCACATGCGTGCTGAAACGCCGCGCATCAGCTGAGAGGGGAGACGCCCGGGCATGGCGTGACGTGACGCCACAGCCCAGGACTTTAAAACCGCGCAACCCAGCATTGCACTGCACGGTTCAGCATGTAGCCTGGGCCGGGGCCGCCCTGCACGCTGGAAGGCAGAAGGTGGATGGCAGAGGAAGGGGCTTGGGCTGAGGAGAGAGGGGGCAGGTCAGGAGAAGAAAGGGGAGGAGAGACAAATGCCTGGGGGCCAAGTGGAGACAATGAGGAAAAGGGCAGGAGGGGAGGTGTTAGTGGGAGGGGGGATAGGAGGATAGGAAGAGGAGAGGGTAAGAGCATTGGGGGCTAAAATGGGGAGGAGGAGGTGCTGGGAGAAGGCTTGAAAGGAGGGGTGGACGTGAGGAAGGCGTGGATGGAGCAAGGCATGTGTGAGGGCACAGGGGCATGAGAGGAATGGTGGCAGAGGGTGGTGAGGGGATGGGCATCAGGGAAAAAGAGGGAAAAGGGTGCACGGGCAGTGAGGGAAGGGAGAGGCACCAGGAGGGTTCAGGGTAAGGGAAGGTGCAGGTGCCAGGGGATTCTGGGGGTGAAGCAGAAGGGCAGACACCTGCAGGGGAGGGACCAGCACCAGAGGAGAGAGGCAGGGCAGGTGTGTAGAGGGAGGTGTTAGGAGAGGGGATGAGGAGGGGTAGCTCGCATGATCAGAGTGGGCACCGAGGGGGGGGTTCTGTTTTTTCTCCAAAGGGGGGGCCCTGTGATATTGTGCTGCCCTGGGCCCCGCAAAACTCTCATCTGTCCCTGAGAGTGGGCCTAGGATTTCAGTTGTCAAGATCTAACCTTTCATTTTAAAAAAGTTGTTTCCATCACTCACGGTCACAAAGAAAGACTTGAAAGTATGAACAGAGCATAACCGTTGCCCTCCACTGACAGCCTCCGGCAGAGGGAAGAGCAGCAGCCTTCTGAGCCAGGGAAGACATTGCCAAGTCTCGCATATGCTGCCAGAGTAAACCTGCTATGGGAAGAGGGTGGGATGTTCCATTGGTTGGGCCAGGCTTTCCTGCTAGGACTCTGTGGAATTGGTTCCCCCAGGTAGGAACTAGAAGCACCTTTGGGCTCCTTTTCTTCCTTAATGTAGGAGTAAAAATGGTTGTGTCTTTCAAACACTGTCTATCAAGTTCTTGGTGGCACCAAAAAATACTTTACTAACAGCAGGCTCTGCAGCACATGACCCTCCCTTTCTATGGTCATATGTGGGATGCCAGAGAATTAGTTACCAGTGTTGACATTAAAAGAATCATCACTGAGCATCTGAGCTAATTTAGTCACTGGGATGAATAGCAGGTGCTTTGCAGATAGGAATCATTGCATCAATTTATGCCTGCTCCACATGTGCAGGGTGTTCTCCACAACCATAAGGAATTGATGTTTGGGACTCTTAGTTTTTTAAATGGAAATTGAGTACCTGGAGAACAAGATGAGTGCCGTGTCATTAATTCAGCATGACCTGTCGCAGTTTGAGACCTGCAGTATCTCCCAATCCAGCATTTCATTCTCTTCTTCTCCCTGAATTGTTAGGGTCTGTCTCCACTGCAGTTAGCCTGGGTATGTCTTGCCCCAGATGTTATATCTATCTACCTGCCTGTCCACATACTTAAACCTCTCACCTCAGCTTAGTGATAATTTAAACATTTGCCTTAATGTGGGGATGTGAGGTATAGCTGGGTTCTGCTTTCACTTGGGCTAGTAACCACCTACTTGGCAGTGAGGATGTAGACTAAATCACTGGAGTTCCGTTAGTCCTCCTGTACCTTCCCACAATTCTTTCTGTGTGCCATGAAGGACAGTCATATTCTCCATGATTCACAGAGAAGGAATCAGAACAGCTCACCTCACAGCTACACACAAAACCATGGGTTGTGCCCCTCAGAAGCTTCAGTGCCTCATATAAGGAAGTAAAGCATCAGTGAAGGCACAGTAAGTTAGGTTTGATATTATAATGTGGCTGCTCAGAGCCAGGCTAAGCTAACCTTGGTGCTCTTGATCCAGGATGAATCTGCAGTGAAAGATGCACCGTAGAAGCTTCTACTCTTCCCTCTCTGGCTTTCAGGCTTTGGAAGTGCTTTGAGTGATCCTTTTTTCAAAGTGAACCATGGAATGGATATACACAGTGTTTCTAGCTCAGGGACTGAAAAATACCCTTCCTCCTTGGCACAACATCCAGCAACATCTGTCATAGTTCTAGCTCAAGGTTCCATTAGATGTACGATGAAGGATACATAAATAGTCAATAATCCCTGTCCTTGCTAGTGACTCAGTAAGGATTGCAGTACTGCAATCTCTGTACATAGTGCTGTACAACATGGTAAGTGGGCCAATTTCATCATACTCTCATTGGTTTTGTATATTCCTTTTACTACGCTCTTTTAGTAACGATATCTTTGTATTTTTTTTCCACAATTCACAAAATATTTAGAAGGGTAGATTGTGGCTGGGGATTGGTTTCTGCTGACAAGGCACTCTCTCTGTCTGAAATAATTCTGGCTACCTCGGAAACAGCAGCAAGATAAAGACTGGAGTTGTGGGCAGTGAGTCAAATGATGAATTTCTATATGAGTCACAAAAAAGTGAATTCATGATGGCTATTGTTTTTTTTTTAATTTGCATGATGAACAAAATTGCACTAAGATGTAATCTTTTCAAACACTTGGTTAGCAAATGAGTTTTAATTGGGTTAGAAATAGTTGTGATTTTTATTAGGAGAAATATTGTAACTGATTTACTTTATTCTAAAAGTAGTGAAAATTAGCATATTTATGGATATTGTGTAGTTTGAAGTCCTGTGATGCTTTGCATCCATTTACCCTGGAGATGTAAGTTAAAATCCCCAGTTAGGTCACAGATCAAAATTAGGGATGTTAAATTTAGATTTACTGGATAATCTAATAGTCAATGCAATTTGCATTGACTGTTCAATTAGTCAGTAAGTGCACCTCTGCCTTTGAAGTGTAGGGCTGTTGCTACACTTCAAAGGTGAAAGTGCTGAGGGAAGCACGGGGCCAGCAGTGAACTCAAGCAGTCCCTCGCTGGCCAGGTGCTAGCTGCAGCGTTTCAAAGCAGCAGGGCCTCATGGAGCCCGAGGTCAGCTGGGGACAGTGACCGCATGGAGCCCGGGGTCAGCGCTGCCTCTTTGAAATGCTGTGTGCAGCCCAGGGCCAGCTGGGAGTCCAGGCCCCGGCTGCATGCAGTGTTTCAAAGCGGCAGTGCTGCATGGAGCCCAGGGTCTGTCCTCTGGCTCCATGCGGCACTGCTGCTTTGAAGCATCTCCTTCTTTTCCTCCTCTTGCTGCCTCTTTCTGAAAGAGGCAGCAAAGGGGGGAAAGCGACTAGTCGACTAGTCATTCACATCCCTAGTCAAAATGTGTTTGGTCCTGCTTGGATATTTTCACACATCACAAAAACACCACACAGTTCTGCAGTTCTCTCCTCAAGAGTTCCTGGATTAGAATATCAGGATTTTATAGAACAGAGTTCGGGTGCATTAGTACAACTAGCACATGGGCTGTTTGTCTTGTATTTTTCATGAGCAGGAATCCCATAGAAAAATTAGAAGGAAGAGGGAAAATCATAAGTAAAGTACATGCTCCGAGGATTCAGATGGCCAGATTCAGATGCCTGAATATTTATACAAGCAGTTCATAAAACCTGTAGAAAACATCAGTGCTACAGCACACTGGAGGGGTGAATGGCAGAAGCTTCCCAAAAAAGCAAGCAAACAAACAAAAACACCACCCAAAAGTGTTTACTTTTACCAATAACAACAGAGCACTTTTTTTGTGGTGGTTGTTGCTTAGTGATTTGTTGCAAAAATGTGTTGGCCAAAAGCTGTGGTTTTTATGGAATTGCCTAACAGGTGGGCTTTACAGGTATTTTTTAGCTGATGAACACTTTTATTACAAGAGGCAACCCTCCCTCTGGCTTCTAATGTGTAGGAACAGGTTTGCTAGGAATGTGAACATCTTAGTGCAGAAATGAAACTTAAATTGCCATAGAAAAATTATACTCAGTTCTTTGTGACTTTCTGGCAGGAAATCATCATGTGTAATTATTTATAACTGTTCATTAAGAACCTGATCCTTCAACTCTTATTTTGAAAGGTACTTATTTAAGTAATCCTAGTAAGTAAGGACATGAGAGCCAATATACAAATGAGTAACTGTATTCATGTGACCAGCCCCAGTGATTTTAAAGGGATTACTCATATCAGTAGAGTTAGTAAAATGAGGGGAGGGAAGTAGAACATAAAAAAAAATGTTAAAAGTGTATTTTATCTGTTGGCTTGAGACTTTAAACAAGGAGGGGAGAGTACTATGGTGAAAAAAATTAATTAATTCCAAGATAAAGCTTAGTAATTAAAATAATTTATACATTTCTGAAGGGGGGAGAGGGAAGCTGCGTACTCACAATTTCTGCCAAAAGTTGGTTTTTTCTCTTTACGTGACCAAAAAAAATGGCTCAAATATTTTGGGTCTCTGCCACCAAACCACAGGCAGTTGTATGGTTTGCACTACATTTTGGATGACTGACAAAACTCACTGAAAAACAAGTGTTGTTTGTTTTCCTGTACGTAGTATTTAACGGGAAATCAGGAGACTAAATTTCCAATCACTTGTTAAACAGCCACAGATGTGAGCAAAGTGCTCTGCTAGAAGAAGAGTGAGCTATGAAAGGAAATGCAGAACTAGTGATAAAAATGTGTATAAATAGTGCCCTTTCCTGATTCCATGAAAATGCAGTTGATTTGCGGTGTCGGAAATTTGTGCTTAGAATAATTTAAAAGGACATTTACAGTGTACACTGGATTGTAGGTTTTTAAAAATCTCCATTGTTTTTCCACTCAGAAGCCTTAAAATAATTCTCCATTCTACCAGCTCTGCCCTTTTCCATTTGGCAGAGATGTCTCCCACACAAATATTTTGAAAGAACTTCAGCATAATATACTGGTTTAATTAGAAAGTGTTCAGTTTCAGTGACTTCTGTAGGGCTTTATCGTGCCAGAAAATTGCTCTGTAAATTGTTGTCATATGGACACATTCAGAAAACTACAGAATATAGGGGCTACAAAACTGGAGTTTTATTGTCGTTTCATGCACATCAGGTAGGAACTCAAGCAACTCATGCTGTTGCTTTTTTTAAGTTTTTGGCAATATAGATGATGGATTTATAGGGGTAGGGAAAATGGACAATGATAGGTTACATATATATTTAGAATCTTATGGATTATCCAAATCAGATCAAATTTTGCAACAAAATAAATCTGATGTAAGCCTAAATCTCAGTAGTATTTCTTGAAATATGTGGATTTTTACTCAAAAACTGTTTCACAAAGGAATTAGAGAAAGGAGAGGCAACAATTCAGTTAAGCTACACCAACTGTTGACCATTTATGTACCACATGACAAACATATCTATATATTACAGTGCCACTGACATCCCAAAATATTTTATAAACTTTTATAATTTGCAAACACCTTTCAGCTATATTGTGTATCACTTTGGATTTGAACCAGGAAGGAATCTTTGGAACAGCCACTCTATGCAGCTGCATAATTCTTCAGCATATTTTATCCAATCTAGTAACATAGTTTTATCCAATTTTGTATCCTGCCTCAGTTTTCCCTTCTAGGACTCTATATCCAGTTGCTTGTAGAATTATGTTACAGTCCTTGGGATCTAGTTTATTAAAACAATATAGTCAAATGTCAGCTTAAATCAAAATACAGCTTTCTCCCACTCAAGTTACGTCAGCCTTTTGCTGCACTCAACAGTTTTCTAAAACCTAGGTCTTGCTCTATAGCCAGGCCTTTTCATATGGCTGGTTTAAAGAGCCTCTGTCTATATCTCTGTTTTCTCTGTATCCTCTTAGGTCTCTGCCTTCCTGTGACTGCTCAAGCAGACTCTCTCTCATACAAAATCCCACTCCTCAACAATATTTCCTCTATTTTTTTCCATACATGTGCAGAACAAATTTTGTTATGTGCACCAAGGCAGGTGGGGTTGTGCACCACCAGTAAAAACACATACTGCCAGCTGTGAGCGCTCTGCTAATTAGCTAGGTGGCACATGAATCTCTCCTGGGTGGCCACCCAAGCACACAGCTTACAGGGAACACTGTCCCTCGGGTAATGTCAGGTGACAGGATGTCTTACTTTTAGTACTGCCACTCAATATATGCACCCTTGGCATGACACTAAGCCAAGATGTGAGGGTAAAAAGGAGCAGCCATGTACATATTGTGGAGTGAAATGTTGCACCCATATTCTTCTCCTTCCAATGAGAAACTAGAAAGGCTGAAGTCATCATCCTCTTCCCTTGTAACATCTTGGCTCCTCCTTCTCTTCTCTTGCTTCTGTGGCTAGGTTTATTATGCAACAAGAAACTGGTGCTAATGGATATTTCCAGGAGAAGGCTCCTGCATCCCACTAAACTGAGCCTAGTGATTAATGTGGAAATAATGAATCACTACAACTTGTGTTAGTCATTGATTCCAGTGGAAATCATACAGCTGTAGTGACTTGCATTTCTGTGTCTTAATTCTCTCCTCCTTTTCTTCCTACTAAATTAAAACTAGTTCATAGAAAAATTTTAGTAGATTCTGTTGGAAGCCTTCAACTGGTTTATTTAGTTTCCGTTGATCTTTATGTGCATTCATTTGAGCAAGTTAAACATGATGTCAGTTTAAAATACTATTTCCCTTTCAGATAAATTAATGTGACGGGTGCATGGCTAACTGCATCTGATTAATATAAATAATCTCCCACAAAGATAACGAACCTGTGGGGCAGAAGGAACCATCTTGAAAGTGTAAATGCTCCCCATTCACCAATGCAATATTATAACATTTTTAAAGTGGGGTATTCAAGTTAATGTTGCCCTGAGGAGCTATTACTTGCATAATAAGTTGTCACTCATAAGTTAAGACAAGCACAAAAGGACCTTGGCAACATTACAAGGACAAATTTTCTATAAGGCTGCATAGCTCTCTGAAGAAACATACACAGGATCTTCTTTAGGATCAGGGATTTATATATTTTTGGTTCTGGACAATCAAAGGAAAACCTCAATCCTTGTTGCAATGCGAATTCCCTTATGTGATCAATACACTGTGCAGTAAGACATTAGCTATTCCCAAACAGTTCTTGTTTTCTGTAGAAATTCTCTCTAAGCCCCAAGATTGGATAATTTGGGGGGAGGGGGAGAGAGAATTAAATATT